>NC_056751.1:111229794-111422294 GCF_019279795.1 Protopterus annectens | reverse complement strand
TATTAGTGTCCATTTAGAAAAGGTCCATGATGACATGTTGGATGAGAGTCAGGATGTGTCTATACATGCATGCATTAGGTGTTGTCCCCCCCCAGTTCAGATGGATGCATGTTGATGTACACCTGTGTGTTCAACCATATCAGGAAGGTGTATGTGGTGAGTCACGCCATAGATGATCTGTGATGTTGTCACAGCCAATTGATTCTTTGTGATTGGCCTGGATGAAGGTAAGACGGTGCATATAGCTTATTGTGATCTGGCCTAGGGTTTTGACACATCCCGCATGCAGGTGTCATTGAGAAACTCTCCTTGCTAGGGATTAACTCTTACATCACTAGATGGGTAATATGTTGTCTCACCAACAGAATACATACTGCGGAAGTTGGTGAATCAACCTGTACCAGTAGAGCTGTCACCATTGGTAAACCCCAAGGATCTGTGCTTGGCCCTTTACTGTTTGGAATGTGTTTCTCAACAGTTCAGGCTAAAGTGTATGGCATTTGGCTTACCAAGTTTGCTTATCTTGCATATTGGGTGCAATTGAGTCCACCAATGATAATATACTACAGGAGGAGCTAACACAGAGAAATGATTGGTGACGAATCCCCACGATCTACAAATAAATGCAGCAATATATCTTTATGTTGTCCTCCTAAAAAGTGGAATTCTATGCTAATTACAGCATTGACAAGAGTCGTGTGCTGAAACCCAGTGATGCATGCACTGGGAACACATATAGATAGTAATCTGGCCTTCTACCAACAAGTGTCCACACTGATATTGAAAGCCTCTGTTGTGCACATCACAAGTCATGCCATCATATTCAGATGTTAGGATTGTATGACAGCATTGTACTCAAACCTCATCAGAACACTGAGTATAATGCTGTCTTTTACGTGTACCTCATTAGACACATGCAGCAGCTGGAGAGAACACAGAGGTTTCTCATCAAGAAAACACAGGACCTACAAACCATGCCATGATGCATGTGGATAGACTGAAAGCCATGTCATTGTAATCTGTATCATATATGATGAGGTGACTTCTACCTGGCCATCAGGCCAGTCTCTTACCCTGCCCTGGTGGGAATAGTGCATATCCACAAATCAGATATACCTAATTACATCGGCAGTGTCTGTTGAGAATATGGCAATAACAGTGTCCTATATGCTGGTGTAATAGGCTCTGTGTAATGTCAAGCAAGAGCACAAATGCACAAAAACACACACACACACACACACACACACACACACACACACACACACACACACACACACACACACACAGTTAACTGCAGTGAGCCTGCATGATGGTCATTACAGTGACAGGTCTTTTGGTCTTTCCATGTATGTCATGTTTTGGAGGCCCTGGATTCTCCTGGTCACAAACCTCTGTATTTTCTCCAGTTGCTGCAGGTGTCTGGTGAGGTACAGGCAGAAGGGAGCATTGTACTCAACTAGTGGTATAATATGGGTAGAGTACAGCAGAGCTATGACCTCCCTGGTCTTGGATGTGATGGCCTTATTTATGAGATGTGCAATGTAGAATGTGTGTCTCATCACTGTGGACACATAGTGATTGAAGTGTATATTGCTATCAGCATGTGTTCCCAAGTCTCGCAACACTGTGTTTGAGCTTAGAGGAGTGTGCTATGTATGTCATAATTAGCAGTGATACTTCATTGCCAAGGGGACAATCAGGCATTGTTTGCTTTAAGGTTCAGTCCATGAGTTTGGCACCAATCATTTGTCTGTGTCAGCCCCTTCTGTAATATGTTGCCATCATTGGTGGACTCTGTATGACTGAATTCAGTTAACAGTCATGTACAAACTTGGTAAACCACAGGCCATCTACCTTTTCCTGTGCTTCAGAGAAATAGAGCAGATCCTTGTGGTATTCCACTGGTAAGTGGTCTAGTGGTGGAAGTACAGTCCACAACTTTGACAGTGTTTGTTCTGTGGTGAGCCAGTTAGCTATCCATCTAGTAATGTATGGGTTAATTCCCAGAAGGGAGATTTTCTCTATGATACCTGAATGGGGGATAGTGTCAAAGGCCTTGGATATCTCATCATAGGTGGCATGTCCTGTTAACACTCATCCTTGTACTTTGGGGTCAGTATCAAAGAGGTCCACTAAGTTTAATAAGCAAGATCTATCTTTGACAAAACCAAAATGGGCCGGGTCAAGTGTGTTGAAGGTCATCTATGTCCCTGTGGATAAGATCCATGCTGATTCTTTACCTAGCCTTGCAGCTAAGGCTTTTTAGGCTTATGGGGTCAGTAGTTCTATTTCTGCATGTCACCAGATTGATGCACATTGCATATCTCACATCTGACATTAATTTCTGTAGTTTAGGTGATATATGTGTGGAAAAATTACTGAGACACAAGGGTTGCACTGCTTGGGGGGAGGCAACACATGGCTGTATTGTAAATATGTGACGTATTGTTAGATAGAGCCTTCAGTTTGTTTGTTCATGCAATTTGATGCGATAGACAGGAAATGGACAGTAAACAGCAGTAGTACATAATTACTTTTCTATAGTGAGGTGAGCAGCCGGTTTGCTCGACGGTTAACAAAGTGTTTGCTCGTGCAAGATGTGCATTTCCAATATTATCCATGTTTGCTCATAGCTAAGCAGTGCACAAACGTGAGCCCCATTGTTAGTCTGAGATTTAGTATTGAGACTATGAAACACACCTGCTGCTTTACTTACTCAGTGGCAGCAGGTGTAAATGCATTGTCACATTTCTTTTTGAGCCCATGTGATACTGGGTTTGACTGCAATGTATCTAATACTTTTAAATAAACATTGATAATGCAATGACATGATTCTTTATAGTACATATGTTACTGTGTGTTGGTATAGCACAGCGGGGTTAAGCAGCATTGCGCAGAGGTAACCACAGCATTTTGCCACAGCTCACCATCGCTGCACATTGGTGCATGATGTGCACCTGCATGCAAACATAGAGCCCAAAAAGTGAAAGAATCCATTGCTTTTCCTGTACTTATGTCTTGTTGTGTGTGATTCTACTTTTTTTCCAGATTAAAGGTGTTAAAATGGGATGGATAGGAAAGTGGTGAAATGAGCAAGCAGGGGGAAGAACAAAGGGAAAGCAGTACAGGAATGTGCAGGAGGGAGGCAAGAAAGAACCATAGCTATCCATTTCTTTAACAGTGTAAACTGAAAATATGTGCAGAATATTAACTGAATTTGGTCTGTCACCTCCATAAAGAGGGGTGACCACAATGCAATCATGTTGTATAGCCAATTGGGCTGAATCAAGTGTGCCAAGAAGACACATGTGAAATAGAGAGCTTTGTATGTGACTTTATTTTTTTGTGGGACAGGTGCCCATTTTTTTTTTATTTCAGTAAGAGAGGAATGTTGGGGAAGGGACGTAGGTATGTCTGGGTGAGGTAAGTTGGGTAGGTGAGGAAGCAATTGCAAACATACAAAGGAAACAAGACAAGAGACCAGGGACTGTGATGGACACAAAAGGTTGTGGGGCACCATGATTGAGATGAGGGAGGAGACAATGCAGGATCATGCCCGTCAAGCTTGGAGACAGTGAGAATAGTCCTCACCCACTGGACTTTCATTACTGTCACCTTACTCCACTGGGGACTGGAGTACTTGACATCTCCTTCTCCTCCTCCTCCTCCTCTTATGGACCATGAGGGAGAGCAGCCTCTCCATCCAGCATAGGCATACACCAGTGGTGCAGTTCCTGACCCTACACAACATCCCTCGCAACCTGATGTGGGTGAAGAAATCTTCACCTCCACCACTGTTCCCGGAAAGTACCACTGCACCAGCTTCCAGAGCAAGACTACCTGAGGGTGCAGGTAGTGCAGGGGCAGCAGAGGCAGTGCTGCCAGGTTAGCTCCTAGATGTGCTGGGCAGCAGTGCTGAAGCTGGTGGAGCGGGGGCAAGCTGTTCACTGGGTTTGGCCTGCTTCACTGTGCTGTGGAGCATTTAGTGATGTGGTACACATGGATGACATGGAGACATTTTGACAACACATATTAGAAAATAAAAAAGAGAGAGAAGTGTTGGGGTGAGAGAAAAAAAAGAGATAAAATTAGTACCATCAAATGTGACATACAGTGCAATAATATAATTATAAAACTCTTTTATCTTAAGTATTGCATTTAAGTATACCTCCTAACAGATACACACTATACTACAGATTTCTGAAAGTAATCCTTGAAATGTGCATATACTGCATATATGCATGTTCCAGTTATACAGATTACAGTTTACAGCATGGCATTTGTGCCACTGGTATAGAGTTTTTAATTTAATGTAAATATTATTGCAGAAGTAACAGTTTTGTATAGTTGTGAATTGCGCTATTTGAGCCCACAACCTCTGACTACAGTCTAATATTGAACTCTTACACCCGGTTTGTGCTACAGACTAATGCATGCATACTTGCTTTTACAGTTGGGATATGCATGCTCAATTTGATACAACTCTATAAAATACCAAAAAAGCTTTATTTAAGTTTTAATGCTACAGTAACACTTCTCTTTTGCTGCATAGATAACACTTGCTTCTCTCAGTCTCTCTAACTGAGCAACATGAGCTTGCACATTGAACTCGCTCTCTCTGGCAGCTGGGGAAAGAACAGAAGAGCATCATGCATACCAGTCTTGCCTATATTAAGCTTTTTAAGTCTTACAAGTACTCTCTTAATTTCATACTAACACAGCTCTGAGATGTCCACAGTCTCAAATTCCTCAATCCAACAGTTGAGAGTGTCCCTTTTTGTCCTGTGTATGATGCCTACATTGCTCCCCAATTTGCGCGATACTAGTGACACTGGATACTGTCTGGGCCAAACTATTCTGTGCCACAGACTTGTACTGGGAGCCAGAATAGTCCCCTTGCATATGCATTTGGCTGTGGTGCTTTATCAGGAGTCCAGTTAATATCCTGGACACCCCATCTCTGTGCCCTAAACTTAGCACCTTCCCCACTAATGCCAGCCATGTCTACCAGCAAAACTATAGCAATAGATACTGATGCTTTCCCACCAGTTCCAGTTATTGCTTTTACTTGTAGTGAGCAAACCTGAGTAACATGTTTGCACGATGTTAAGCAGAGAGCAGCAATGCCAAGCAGCAAGGAATGAAACAGTTGCAACTGGAAGGTTAATCTGACACTTGGCCTTAGTTTCAGTGGTGTCTACTGATGTAGCCTGGAAATATATATTGGAAATTGGAAGGTAACTGTTGGGTGGATTAGGTTTGCAGGCATGCACTGGGGGCATAAATGTAATGTCCTGACAAATTTGTTTTTGCCTTTATGCACTGAGAAAATTGATTTTTGCACTGTAGGATTCAAACTTAGGCATAAAGGGCAAAACGTTTTTATCCACAGCGTTGGTATTCCATCTTTGCCAGAGAAGAAGTGCTGCTCAGACATAGTCAGGAATCATACATAAATATAGGTGACAGTATGAGCTGTTACACATGTGTGTCTGGCCTGACAAGTTTATTGGATATAGATCCAGTTGTGTATCTGTCTTAGGCACTTGAAAAGTCCATGCAAGTCCAGGTATTAGAATTATACTTAAAGAACTATAGTACACAGTATACCCTCAGTCATACATCTGAAAACGCAGTAATAGTGTCTCAGGTGTCTCTTCTCTCATACATATAATTCAGATCAGCTGCACTATCTAAAGTATTATAAGTGAGAGTGAATATAGTGGGAAGTGGAACAACAGTAAAAGCATATGGAGTATCCTGTATTAGAACCCAGGACCATGTGTATGGCAGTCCTATACTTAACACCTGTTGCCACAAGAATGTTGAAATAAAACTTGCCTATTTTTCAGTTGATTGCAATAAACTGCACTGTCACAACAGTAAGAAAAAAGGTTGCACACCCTGTACAAGAACCTAGGACCATCTTTACTCCAGGCCTACACTTACACCTGCTGCTACAGGACTAAGTTGCATGATGCTCCCTAATTTACTAGTCATTCTTTAGGTCTCTATGTTAACCTCCAAGAAATGCCACTTAGCAGGTTTGCACTGTGCCCAACAGAATTAATTGAATGTATTTGGTTTCAATTATTGGCTGTCTTGGTCCTGTCTGCAGGTGTTTTGTATACTTCCTGGGTGGGACAGTTTTCCAGTTTGCTCACTGGCACACTTCATGCAAATGAGACAAGCACAGCCAAACCTGACATTCATTTCCTCTGTATCCTGTGATTGCACTAAGTGCCCCCCCACAAAAAAAAAAAAAAAGAAAGAAAAAAAAAGGATACAAGTAGTTGAAATATGGAAAATCAATCTATGACACACACACACTAGAAAATATTGGTTCACATGTGATATTTCTACATAGATCTGGATTTGAACTCTCGCTCCAATGAATCGTCAGAACACAGGAAAGGGTGCCTTATCCCCTCTTTGCAACACAAACAGCTTTGCCACAAGGAACTAAAATTATTCTGCATACAACCAAGTGCAACATCATCTGTAGTAATATGAAACCATACAACTGTTATTTGTACATTTATTTTTGGATGTAGTGCACTAAGTGATCACACAACCAGTTATGGTTATTGCTTGCAAATATACAGCTCTGTCTTATCTGTCTGTGTTTGTTGGTCATTCTTCTCTTATAAGAAACAAGTAATCTCCATGCTATGCATTAAATCTCAAACAACCCGCTATACAGGTATAGTGGGTCCAAAACAAAACAGTATAAGAAACGTCTCTGTGTGGAAGTTTTTTCAATTCCTGCATGTCTAGTTAATCCCTATATATTAAAAAGCAGAAAATAAAATCAGAAAATGGTAGTAGAAGTAACTAACTTAAAAATGTCCTAAATCAAAAAATAAAAACTTATTTTGAAATATTATAAATATTATACACATTTATTAACTCTATTATCTATTCAGAAGTAACCCAAGCAGGGTAGACAGTCTGTTTCTGTTTCCAGTTGAAAATCCTTTATTAAACACACAGACAAGCAATACAAACAAAACATGGCTGTGTGCTTAAAAGATTTTTGACTGGAAACAGACTATCTACCCTACTTGGGTTACTTCTGAATACCTGATAGCATTAATGATTCTGTTTAATAGTAGTAATATTTCAAAATAGGATTTTATTTTTGATTTCGGACATGTTTAAGTTAGCTACTTCTACTATCATTTTCAGATTTTTTTCTGCTTTTTAATATATAATGATTAACGAGACATACAGAAATTGAAAAACTTCCACACAGAGAAATTTCTTACACTGTTTGTCTTCTTTTATCTGACCAGTAATGTGAGACATGCAGTCTGTAAGCCATTTTATATCATTGGCCTTAAAATGTATGACGATATTAAATGGAAATAAGATGAGGGCTGCCACGGTGGTGCAGCAGTTAGCGTTACCGCCTCACAGCAAGAGGTTCTCCGGTTCGATTCTCGGCTGGGGTGCCTTCTGTGCGGAGTCTGCATGTCCTCCCTGTGGTCGGGTGGGTTTCCTCAGGGTGCTCCGGTTTCCTCCAGCATCCCAAAGAGATGCTGTAGGTGGATTGGACACACTAAATTGGCCCTAGGTGTGAATGTGTGCGCCTTCTGTGGAAGGTTGGGCACCGGGCTGGCAACTTGACACTGTAAAACTTCACTGCCAATCATGAGCGGACAGGTGATCCGCTGTGGCGACCCCTAACCGGGAAAAGGCTGAAAGACGAAGATTAAATGGAAATAAGATCATATGTAGTTGCAAACAAATGAAGGGGAGGTTATATGTTAATGAACACAACCTGTGAATTGTGTGATGCTTACTTACATTTCCAACCTTGCATCTAGCACTTTGTAAGTCTAACCTAACACACCCACTGGATGTAAGGCAGCTTGCAGTGCTGTTGTGTTTTTCTTCTCCCAACCAGTAATCATTCAGAGTTGAAATCCATTAAAGACAAACACTGAGGGAGTGCCTGCACTATGTTTATATTTGCTACATGGAGCCAAGTATTTGGGATTCAGCAATTCTAATCAGTTCACACCTGATTTGCATCTTCGTAGTGCTAACAGCCCTGAATCTACACCATATAAAAAGGCAACTGTGTAGCTAGGAAAACTGAAGTGAGGAGACTTGTTTATGTGGAAAACACATAAAAGAGGCTATTACTTTGGGATACATCTGCACAGAGGATTACTGAACTTGAGACGGTATGCTTGCATTTTGTCAGATAACTACTACATATGCTGGAATGTAATTAAGAAAGATCTGAAGCAAAGACTTTTACACTTTAATCTCTGTGCATTAGTTAGAAGTGTACTGCTGCCATAGGTATGTTTGTCAAGGCATTTCACAAGTGTACATGATTGGCAAAATCTTAAAATTGAATGTTCTCTGATAAATCTGTAGACGTGTTTCAGGGACAGTTCATTTGATAGCACTTTTAGCATTTCAAAGATGGTTTATTAGCAAAATGTGTCATTTGCTTGTTCTTTGGGGGTTGGGAGCAAAGCTGCATTTCTGTTATGGCACAAACAAGGATATGTTGCTTTATTACTCTCCTTTTTGCATCCAGCCTGTTGTTCATATTTCAGATCTTTAGATTGTTTTATGTTTCTCCAGTGGGTAATACTGAGATGCTACCTTTTCTGTTTTGTCTGGGAATAGTTATTTTGTAGTTATGTGCTACCTATGGGTATTATCCTCCTGTTGTCTTTTAGGACACCTAGCACTATGCCACCCAGGCATCTCAATCCTCAAAGACCACCCTTAGCTGATGCTGAAAACCAGGTTATCGTTGATGCTTTTAGGCAACATGGTGCCTTTCTCCTTGAAAGGGAACAGGGAGATAAGTCAGGCAGAATGTAGATTTTGCAGCAGATTGTTGATGAGGTTCATACCGTGGGTGACCATGGCAGGACAAATGAGCAGGTGCACCATAATGCCACTGACATGATTACATCTGCAAGGAGGAGAGCAGCTACAGTGGACCTTTATCAGATGGGTACTGGGGGGGCCTGCTACAGAGCCACCACTAACACCAAATGAAGAGTTCCTCTCCTCTGTCAGAGATCTAGACAGCCGTCAGGAAATTGCAGAACAACATGTACTCAACATCAGTGAGACTGTTCCAGGGTCAGCAAGTATATCCCAGGAAGAACTTCCAGGTAGGCTTTTGTATCTCAACTGTTGACTACTGTTGTATAGTAAAACAATGTAAATCAATACGTTACTTCTGTTTCACAAGAATTTTTTTTTTTGGGGGGGGGGGATTGAAGATTACTACAGTAAAATACACATTCTGATTGACTAGCTGAGGTTGGAGTTGTCATCCAAGTTCTTGTTGAAACTATAGTTAATGGACATATAAAGGGGTAAAAGTATTACCCCCTGTGTTACTGTTAATTGTGATGATGTTGTCCTTACCTTTTACCTAACTTCTTCCAGGAACATCTGGCTTGTAGAGGGATACCCTCATCTGCTGATGGTAAGACAAACATTTTTATGTCAGTATTGATGAGCAATTCAAAGAATTATTTTAATGTGTGATGCTTATGTCAGGACTGTTAGGTGTATTGCTGTACTGTCTAATAGTGGCAGCACTTGATAGCATATTTTGGAGTATAGTAGTTTAGGTATTAATTGTTCCTGTGTTTGTTGCTTATTATCACAGGTGATCCTGACAGTGGAAGTGTGGGACTTACACCACTTGATGTCAGTGTATCAGCAGACTCTGATTACGATGACCAAACAGAGACACAGTCAAGGGGGGGGGGTACAGAGGTGGAATCTGACACTGAAGTTGACATACAGCCATCCCCTGCAATTCCATCAGACACAGTCATTAGGCCTGCACCTACCCATGGCAGTGAGCCCTCAGATATTGGACAGGTGGTGGATGAGGCAATTCATCAGGGAAGTGTGGTTACTCCAGCTTCAGTACCTGTTGACTCTGGCTGTAGCCAAAGTGTGGGTGAGGTGCCACATAGGAGGGTTGTTAGGGGTGCTCGGAGGAGGCCTGCTGTCCATCCTACACCTGTTCCAGGTGTCTCTTCCCGTGCCACTCAGCATATGTTTATGGCCATCATGGAGGCACAGGCATGTTCCCATAGGTGCTCCAGAGAAATGCTTAGGGTTGTAGATGTGGCACAGGCTGACATGCATGACTGCCTCCACCGTGTTGCCATTTCAGTGGATCAGATGAATGACATCTTGGAATGAGGAGTGTCTGTGATGGAATGTCTGCTGAGAGAGGAATGGCATATGTCCGTGCCCAGTCATGCTCCCATAGTGGCAGTATTTCCACTGCTTCATCAGTGGGTGAGCTGTCCATACTTAGATGTGGCAGGCTATGGGGTCATGGTCCTGAGCATCCTTGTGAAGGGAGCTCGTCCAGCAGACATCAGTCACATTCAGGTAACAGCAGTGCATCTAACTATGGGAGTGGACATGCCAGTGCAATTCCTGGCAGTGCCAGTTCTTGTGGTCGGAGAGGACAGTGATGAACTGCCACCTCTACCACGCACGGCTCACACCTGTCTGACATACCAAGATGTAGAGCTAGCGCAGAACTTGGCTGTGTTCATGCAGACACTCGCACACCAATTTCACCTGGAGGACCCCTACAGACACACGCACAACAATTACTGTTTCAGCAGTGCAGCTGAAAATTCATTTTGTTTCACTAGCCATTTGTCGGTTTATCCAAATATCTGCCTGATTCTCTTTCTTATTCACACACACTCACCAACTTTTTAGCAGCCTAGGCTTCCTGCCCCCACAACATCCTGTGCAAGTGACACCCTTGTCTTGTAGCTTTTTGATTCAGGGATACATAAGCTTTGTGTCTGATGCTCAAGGTGCATAGCTGACTTAGTGCTTAGTATATCTGCATTTGTGATGTTGAACTGGTAACTGTACCTTTGACTTATATTGGTCTTACCCAGTTAAACAGTTAATGGCATCAAAATTTTCCAGCATTATTATGAATGATCTTGTGAGGGTTATGAAGTCTGAAATGGCAATGTTTATCATTAGTTTCTAATTTCTTTCTTTAATGATTTTCCAGTACAAACGTATTGTGTTAAACTGAGGGTGTGCAGTGACCATCACTACTTTTGAGAGGTATGACTGTGGCCTACTACTTAATAATGGACTCCTATAAGTCAAAAAGTCTCTGCTATCACATGTTACGGTAATTTCTGTACAAATCTCCCACCTTTTACTTGGTTACACTACCAAGTAACAAAATGCAAGGATATGCCACTCATTCATATTATTACACAGTACACTCCAGGTTCAATACTTACCTTGTAAATGCAGCAGTTGAGCAGTTTATTTCAGGACTGACGCTGTCTGATGCAGGCAGCACACAGCCAATACATGGGAAGGTAAAGGCTGTGAGGGTTGCCTGGCATCACTGTTAGTATATGTATGTGTGTAGGAGAAAGATTTTAGGCCCTTAGGTAGTGAGTGTGCTGTGCATTGTCTCTTAGCCACTGCAAAGGCATATTGAGCACACCTATGCCTGCCAACACCCACAGCAGTTGCTGGTCCCCCTCTGACTCCTCATCTGCATGTGGCTGTGGTGACCTTGGCATTCATGGTGGGATGTGTGCTCCTTCCCCTTGTTAATCCTGCTGAAGCTGTTTTCTTAGGATGATGTTGTGTAGCATGGCACATGCTGTGAATATTTCAGTACATATCTGTGGATTATACTGCAGGGCTCCCCAGATGTATCTGGGCAGTGGAAACATGACTTCAGCAGCTGAAACACATGTTCTATGATATTTCTGGTTTGAGCGTGTGCCTCATTTATTGCGTTCTTCAGCAGGTGTGTTTGCATTTCTGATGGGTGTTATCAGCCACATTTACAGTGCATAACCTGCATCCACCAGTAAATGACCCTGTGGGATATCCACTCTAGAGAATATCTAATACAGTTGGGAGGTGTGCCAGATATGTGAGTAATGGTAACTACCGGGGTTGCCAGCACTCATGTTCAAGATGATTCCCTTTGCATTACGCATGGCTTGGCAGTTACTAGAGAGGAAGCCCTTTCTATTTATATAAAGCCTTCCCTGTTCCCCAGATGGTGCCTTAATTTCTATATGTATGCAATCTATGATGCCCAGTACTTCAGGGTAGTGTGCTACAGGGTAGAATTCCTGCATATTTCTGGCCCTATCCTCAGGAGTACGGGGAAAATATATGTGGTCACTGACATGTTGGAGCATAGCATTCAGGAATTGATGGGGTATCCTGGATGATGATACCTGTGACATCCCCACATGTCCCCTGTTGATCTCTGAAAGGTACCTGTAGCTAAGATTCTAAGTGCTGCACATACCTTTGTCTTCGCTGGGATGGATTCCCCTCGGTTTGCCCTGGCTTTGAGTTGAAGACAACAGAGGTTGCAGAGTTCCTGTAGTGTGTCTGAAATCCACCCTGTGTAGCTCAGTACAATTTCCACATCATCTAGGTTATGATAAGTTAAATGGGGTATGAAAACTCTATTCTCCTTCTTAGTCTTGGTCTATTAGCAGCAGCAACATAGACTTCAGCCTGTTGTACATACTCATGAATTAAAGCACCAGCAGCCCCTAATATTGTTTATGTGTAGACTCATTTCAATGACTGTATTCCAGTAGAGTTTTTAATTCACAGGAAAAACCAACACCAAGTCTACACAGTTGCTTTATAGCTTGTTGAATAGCTCCTCCATCTTGTTTTGGTTGATTAGCATACAGTTCAGCTGCTTATGCTGTAATTAGCATGCCATGGTGTTTACCTTGTTTGCATGACGATACACACCGCTTATCGAATCCAAAATGGTGCATTACCATGTGCATGTTGTGCCACACACATGATGTAAACCGACAGTGTAGTATTTATTGAATCTGGCTGCATATCATTTGGACCAGGAAATATAAATACATAGGTTCATAGGTTCATACTAGGCTATCTGCCCAAGGGCATTTATAAGCCTAGCCCATAGTTATGTGGCTTGAATAAAAACTATGCCTATCATTTTGCTGTGCCTCTGTCAAGCAGTGACGCTGAAGTAATCCCTGGGGTATATCTGCAATCTCCCATCCATTGGTCAAGATTCCTCTTGAACAAGACCAGAGAGGTGCTCTGCCTCACATGTACCGGGATTTTGTTCCACAGCATAGGGAGTCTCTGGGTGATGAATCTGTCGCTCCAGCACGTTCTATTTATAACCGTGTCAAGGTTTAAGTCTCCGGCCCTTGTGGTTCTGAGGGATCTAGATTTTTGAGGTGAAGCATATTCATCAAATCTGGGTTTGACATGGCCTTATATGTCAGGCACAGGTCACCTCTGAGCAAGCGGTATGAGACTGAATAGAGCTGGAGTTCTTTCAGTCGGGCAGCATAAGACATATTTTGAGACCCTTTATCCTTTTGGTGAGGAACTTTTGGGGCCTTCAAGCTGCAGCAGGTGTCTGGTCAGATACATTCGGCGGGGCATTGTACTCAATCATAGGTCTAATAAGTGATGTGACCTCCCTTGATCTAGATGTGAATCCCTTCATGATCAGGTGGGTGATATAGAAGGTTTTCCTAACTACTTTAGCAACATGAGTGTCAAACGAAAGGCTACTGTCAACCTGGGTCCCCAGATCTCTGATGACTTTTTCTGTGCTCAGTGGATTGCCACCTATATGGTAGCTGATTGCCACCTATATGGTAGCTATGTAAAACAATTTGCCATAACTCCCTATTTTCCAATAATTCATTCTGAGGACCTCCCCTCTGTCTTTTATCCACCCTTTCTACCACAAAAAAATAAGTTTTGAGAAGGAAATCTTGATATATGTTTGTACTATGTATTTGTATTATTACATTTCATTATATCTCTCATATGCTCATAAATACATTCTTTTAACCTCCTTTCTCTCTTAGCCACTTAAAATGACAGACATTGTTGACATTTAGCTATGCAAACTTCTCCCTTAGAGCTACAATTTACAATTGAAATGGCTGTTTGCATTACTTTGCAACAACAAAGGGGAAAAAGCTGTCATGAACCAAGATAAAAGGGCAATGTGCACAAGAACTACATTTAAAAGAGCCCTTTTTCCTGCGGAGTTCATACTAATAAAATCCTTGCCTTTTCCAAAAAGTTTTTAAAACATTTACCCCTCTTAAACATTATTAAATGTTTTTTACCCACCTTTTCAAATAATTAATTATTTGCAAAGAACAAACCCCATTTTTCTATCCAGGGTATACCTAATAGAGACACTATCTCAAAGGTGTATGTCATAACCATGGCTTTATTATATGTATCATCATTAACCAATGTCCGTTCAACACACTTATTTCACCATGCGATCATTAAGGGCAAAAAAGTTTTCATTCTAATGTTAGCAATCACTTCTGTCATAAGTGGACTCACAAACCCCAAAGGTAATAATCATATTTAGTAATTTTATCACATTCATTCAAGAAAGTATCCCATTCCAAAACCATCATTGCCAGTCTAACAAATTGACGTTTAATTATAGCCTATGGTGGCAACTGGTATAATGAAGAAAAGAATTAGAGTAAGTAACCTTTCGAAAAGACAGCTAATAGTTTTTTCTAATGCTAGAAAGGACTCTAGCAAGGATTACTAAGAGCACACTGATCAGGCCTGTCATGACTATCTACTTGCACCTTCTTTGCTGCTTGTCTTCTTTTGAAAAGAAAATGGATGCTAATGAAAAATTAACATCAAGTTTTAGAAAACTTTCATTTTGTATGCTTTCCATTTTCTGCCCAGTTTACTAAAACAAATCCTTTGGCTGCAGTGTAAATTAAGAAAATTAGACACCCATCTGTATAAAATGAAGGAAATTATTATATTTTAATAGACATTTGATAGAATTAACATACTTTACATCACCGGAAGCCCAAAAATCACAATATTATATTGGTTATATCTGACCTGTATCTTGTCACCGTATAAAGCTTAGATCCATTACAGTAATGAAAACATACTTTCTCATTTTAGTATTAGTAGCATAAACATCAGTCATTGTCAGCCTCGGTGGTGCAGTGTACACCTTATTTTGTAGACAGTTCATATACTTTTATTTCTGTCACTCATTTCCCTTTGGAAAAATAGAAAATGACTAGAATAGTCTGCCTATGAGCTTTGTTATTGTCAGAATAATGAGAAGCAAAGCTCCCTTTAGTTTGCTGGCTCACTCTTTGTAGGCTAAGTTGTATTTCCATACACTTCTGCATCAAAAATGCCTTTGATCTTCCAAGAAATAAATATTCTAAAGATAGTTGACTATAGCAACTTGAATGTTAAAACTGTCTCTCGATATCCTCTGATTGCAGGGATAAATTTACTTCCCTTCTGCTTGGCATACAGTGAGCAGTCACTTTCCACAAACACTCTGGTGCTCCAAACATTTGGCAATTTGCCATTCTGTCACAGTTTTCTCAGGAGCAACTCTTTGCTGCTTCCTCATGACCAGGTTTGGATCATGCACATAAAGTCCCCTTTCAATTAACAAATCCTGCTGTGTAATGCTACTACAGCTGCTTATTTGTACTTTCATAAAATTAATGTAGTCTATTCCTTCCAGTTTATCTGGTATGGAATGAAATCTCAGTTTTTCTCTAGCACTATGTCTTCTAAATCTACTATTTGTGAAAAATTTATTCTTGAGAAGCCTCATATTCAGCTCGTGTTTTCTTCTTTTCAACCTGTGTTTTCTTCAGTTTTATCAGCTCATCTGAATAGTTACTTAAAGCTTCTTGTATTCTTTCCAGCCTTTTGCCATTTGACTTTATATATTAATTTCTTCCTCACTTATTTTAAATCCCTCTTTGATGCATTTGATTTATATTTTCTACTGGACACCATGTGCTGCTCCAAAGCTGAAATCTGAACTGCGTTTTGGCTGAACATTTGTAAGACTCGTCCAAAACAGAGTTCTTTCTTTTCCTTTTCTGGTTGCTTTTTACTTACTGTTTCCAGATTTTTTTCTTTGCTGACATCCAAGCAGTGTAGTGGCTAACATGTAACTGCATTGTACCCAAATTGTTAACGTTTTACACCACTTTCATTTTTCACATTGAAAGAGCCTAATCAACCTGCTTCTCAGTGTGCAGGCATCCTAGAACTCTCCAAGGTTATCTTTGTTAGTAATTTTTTTTCCAAAAGCAGATAAAAAGAAAAGTGAATATTATATATTTTTTGATTTAATCAGTGACAGTTGATATATGATGATGATGAGCTTGAAATGGAAGATGAAGGGGCTTTTCTGGGGTTTGTCACTTTATGCAGTAATGTATAATTGACCAAAGTGCCAACAGTTTTAACAAGATCAGTGGGTTGAAATTTCCTGTATACCAAGGTCCATTAATAGTGGTATTAAAATATAAAGTAAGAGAGTGGAGGGGGAAAACTCATGTATCTTGCTTCACTGTAGGAGAGCTGTGCTGTCCCCCAAATAATTCTGAAATGATTGTTCATATCCTGTATTAGAAACTGTGTTTTCAATAAAACAAGAATAAGACAGTCGTTGTTCACCTTTTAACTGCTTACTTCATACTGTAGTCCTGAGTTTAATTTCCACAACTTCTGTCTGCAAACTTTGTGACTGAGCAAGTCAGTTAACTAAGCAGTGCTTCTAGGCCAACCCTGAAAAAAGAACATTTGTGTCCAATGGACTTACTTGGTTAACAACCAAATAATACAACAAACAAAGACGACTGCTTGCCATTACATAACATTTACCCTTTGCTTAATGCTGAGAAAGTGTTCCTAGCTGTGGAAAATGTAAGTTTCAGTACTACATGCAAACCAGGTGAATGTGGCAAGTAGAGCTAGATGAAGAGCACTCCAAATTGTGCATATTTAATGTGCCATTAAGAAGGTATAAACTTCCATTCTGTATTTCATCATCAGCAAAAGTAATTCAAAGAGCTGCTGCACAGGTAATACAAGTCATAGAACATGTATCCACAGTGGTATGATCTATTAGTGCAGGATAAGATACAAGTGCATGATAAAGACTGGTATGGCTGCTAAGTAGTTTAAGGCAACACAGTTTTATGGTAACTAACAGCAAATGTAAAATAAAATAAGACTGACAATTGTAAAATATATGGATCAGAGTCTAACATCAGAAAGACTGAAGTCCGATATAGAAAAAAAGATCAGCTGCGCAACTTGCCAAAGCAAGAAAACAAGCAAAAAATACATGGGTTTCTCAAAGTAATGCAGTTGTTTAAAAAGTTACTGCCCAAAATATCTAAGGTAGTTAAGGCTGTATTAAAGTTGCAACATTAAGATACAGATTTGTGAATGCAGCTAAGATAAGAAAAAAACATTTTTGAAATGCTCAGAAAAGTTAAGTACCAGCATTAAAATGTTATGAAATAAATAAGCTAGTTGTAAGTACATGCAAGTCTTTGCACAATTTAGAGGATGGGATCCTCTAAGACGACAGACCAATTCACTATGGGTCAAAAGCATTTACAGAGGCACAGGACAGTTGTCCGGAGATAGAAAAGGAAATGTTAGCAATAGCATACAGATTTGTGAAATTATATGAACAGCAGAAAACTATGAGACACAGACAAAAATTATAAATATTATTAGAATAGCATGCAGATTTCTGAAATTATACAAACAGCAGAGAACTGTGAGACACAGACAAAAATTATAAATATAAGTCTCTGGTTCATCAGCCCTGTGACCTTCTAGGAAGACAAAAAGTAAATCATATCCCACTTCTGTGTAAATGTCTTACGGTCATTTCATTAATTATTCAAATTCACCTTAAAAATACAGAACATCTTCCATTGCGTTTCATAAAAACACTTGGCAATTAATGTCTGCGTTTAATCCATAAGAACAACATGTCTGATATCCTAAAATGAAATAACTTTCTTTATAATGAAACCATTGCTTTAACCAAATTCCCAAACTGAATGGATGTTGTAAGACAAATGTAAATGATAGAAAATGACTGTAGTAAAGATATTTAGATGAAAACAGATCTGGAAAGTATATTCAGAAAGTTGCATAAAGCACCTCTTAATCTACAGAACTGTTATCCAAAGTTAAATACAGCCCAGACTGGGAACCTCAACATATACATTGAGTACAGCACACCTACCAGACAAGCATAAAACAGATACAGCTGTGATAGGAAATTACCATAAATATCAATGTTAAGTAGATCCACTGTTGTAGTATTAATTTCTGGAATATCTAACTCATCTTGAGGATATTAACTTTTTGTATCATTTTTGCCCCAGTGCTTGCCAATGATCAATCCTTTAATGGGCCATCATCCAGGCAGCCATGATTGTGCTTTGTACTGTTATCGGCATTCCAGTAATGGCAGCATTTTTCATTCTTGAACCTAATCCACACTCCCTGGTAATGAGACCATTGGCATTACAGCAAGGGCCACTTACACCCACATAATTAAAGCATGTGCTGACAGGAGAAACAGTCACTGGCTTGGGTGGTCATGCCCACATCATCATCCCATTCTAGACCCCCACTGCATGCTGAGCCTCTGTTGTCCAGCAAAGCCCTGTCATTAAAGCCATAGAGCTAGCCAGGTGAGAACTTTGCCACCACCCCCCCCCTCCCCGGGACTGACACATCCATTCTCTCTGCTTTTGCCATCAAGCTCCCAAGCTGCTAGTTGAACTCCAGTCCACAGGGCTGTAGTCAGGGCTTCATCACTTTATACTACCATTGCAGGCTTCAGGATATTAACTTTAATATTATTTTATAATTTTACAATTAAAGGTTGAGCACTGTAAATGAGACTTTGTTTATAATGTTTGGAGAGAGAGAGAGGCATTGATGTTCATCTTAAAGATCATAAATGTAATGGGTAATTATCAAAGGAAGATATCAGCTCCCACTGTTCTGATGGGTACTACACTGAAAAGCTTCTACTATGGAAGAGCAAAATCTGTTTGAAGTACTATTACTTGATCTCAAATCATGAAAACTGCTTTCTACATTCAAAAATAATGGAACTGCTCAGAACAAATGTTTTTTATAGGAAGAAAGCCCTCTTGCACCCCCTAATGTTAGGAGTAGCAGATCATCAAATATATAAATACCAACTCCACTGTTACACAACGTTGGGAAAGGGAAAAACTCTCCAAAGTAAGGAACAGTAGTCTCAGGGAATCATTTGTTTCATGCTGACACAGGCAAGCAAGTGATTTCTGAGATTTAGCACATTAAGGGCATGTAGAGAATCCCACTGAAAAGCTGAAGTGTGGTGCTTAGGCCATGTTATCATCTCTTCATTCAGTAACAAAAACAAAACATTTCTAGGTAGTTAACCAGCTGTATTATGTTTTTGTTTTGAAAAGTGCAACAAAAACCTGGCAGAAGAAGTTAGGGCTTACCCCATCAGGCTAGCAGCAACCACTGCAACCTTCTCCAAAAAATGTGTTTACTCAGAGTATTAGGAAACCTGCCTCCTGAAAATCCATTTGCATATTTTCCAAACATTTAGACAAGGAGAAGGAGACGGTGCATCAAGGAAGTCCCTGAATCAGAACTGAACTGATCTACCTTAAATCATTTCCATTCCTAGCCAGTCGACTTTAAAAAATCGACAATTGAAGATCTCTGCCAACAACCACCACTGATCTTCAATCCTCAAATTTCAGACTGCATTTAAAGTCTGTATACAGGTGGTACCTCACAATTCAATCACTTCACAACTCAACCGTTTCACAATGCAGCCACACTTTCAGCTGCCCAGGAGTCCTGCAGTTCAACCACCATCTCGCAATTCAGCCCAGAAAGTAGGCTGAAAAGTTCAATGTTTCCTGTTGTTGTGTTGTTTATGTAGTGCACTTGTTTTTTTTTTTTGTTTTTTTTTAAGTGTTGCAAAGAAGTGAAGAAATTAGGTCAAAGAAGAGTGATGCTGACAGGAAAAATATGTGGCTGAGCACTGAAAAGAAGAAAGAAAACATAGGTAAAATTGAGAGAAGAGGTAAATTTGGATTAATAGCAGAACATTAAGGCATGCCTAGGTCTACCGTCTCAACATTTTGGAAAAATAGGGACTGCATCATGGGTGCTAAGGTGTCAAAAGGAGCAACAAAGGTTTTGGACAAACAGAAAACAATTCATGAAGATATGCAGAAGATGCTTCTTGTATGGATCCAGGAGAGGCAGATGAAGGAATGTCCAATAAATTAGACTATGATCTGTGAGAAAGCTAAGATCGTCTCTGAAGACCTACTACAAAAGAAAAACTCCAGGAAATAGCTCACAACAGACACAGGAATTTAAAGCAAGTAGGGGATGGTTCCACAGATTAAAAAAAGTAGCAGAATCCACAGTGTTCTGAGACAAGGAGAGGCAGCTAGTGCTGACAGAGAAGGTGCACATAAATTTGTCAAGAAATTTGAAGAATTTCTATAGAGAAGGCTATCTGCCAGAACAGATTTTTAATTGTGAGGAAACTGGGTTTTTCTGGAAGAGATTGCGAAGTAGGGCTTACATAACCTAAGACGATGCTAGGATTCCAGGTCACAAGCCCATGAAAGATAGGCTGACGCTCCTCCTGGCATCAAATGCCAGTGTAGACTTCAAGCTGAAGCCTATACACACCTCCAACCAGTTCATTAACTATTATTGCAGAAGGATAACCTGAAAAAAATTACTCCATTGTGCACTGAAAGACTTCACTTGCAGAATTTATTCCAAATGGCATCCTTAGAAATCTGTATCTGCCAAATGGAGTACCAAAAGTGGTCAGTAATGAGGATTTTCAATCAAACATCACTTACCAAAGTGAACTCTTCACATCCAAGACTGAAAAAACAGTTGCATTTGGTATTAGGGCTGAGACCTCTTTGACTGTGCACATTGGCTGATAGTCTTTTCAATGCTTTGTTCAAATGTCTTGTGTCAGTGCATATTCTGATTTCATCTGAGCCTTTTTTGTGAGCTGCTACCATAAACGATACCCATTCAGTTGGTTCTGTAACTGGACAAATTGCACCTTGCTGCACCATTTTGTTCAACTGAGCCTTAACTTTATCCTGCATAGCTATCAGAACTGTTCTTGCTGGTCTGACTTCTGGAGTGAACTGTGGGTGTAACTTCATGGAATACACTACTGGAAGTTTGCCCAACCTGTCCTCGAAAACATCAGCATACTCTGAGAAAATGACTTAAGAAAAAATTAGAACTAGGAGATGCACTTATGTGATCAAGTTATTTGGAAAAATAAAGCAGATTCATTCTCAAACTATCTTTGAAACCCAGTAAAGACTGTACTGGTCTTCTGACTACATAGAATAACAAGTTGTAACAGTTTTTGGCCAAATAACATGAAAGCATCACTGAGCCTTCAGTTTGAATCTCTTCACCTCCATAAACAACACATTTCACACTACTGGCCACATTGAGCTGCTCATTAGTTCTCACTCTAACAAATGTGTCTGCTGATATAAAATTACACTTTGAACCTGTGTCTACTTTAAGCTCTGTGGATTTACCATTGATCAGGACAGTACAGAACACTTCACTCTTTGCCATTAAATTTGCTGCATCAGCTCTTTCACCAATTACTAATACACCATCCACATAGAAAGCTGACTACTGCATCTCTACTTGCTCAACCTGCTTTTTTGTGTGACCTTTCTTTACAACTGCATGAGGTTTACCTGATTTGTAAACTTTTTGGAAATGGTTCCATTTGTTACACTTGTGACATTGCAGACCAAATGCTAAGCATTTCTCTCTCTCTTAGACTCATGATTTGCACCACAATTGTGACAGTTAACAATAAAGCTGGACTTGGGTTTTGCTGATTCATGCTTGCACTGCACTGAGGAACATGCTCCTCTAATTGAACTGGTCTTAAAATTTACTGGAAAACTACGTAGTTTTCTTGATGAGCCAGCAGGGGCTGTGGCTGCCATGTCCTTAGTAGGCTTATTTCTGTTTGCCACATGCTGCATGCTGTCTACATTTGCTCTGAAGCCTGCTGAAATCATGCCCCTATCACTTGCCAGCATACTTGTGTTTTTCTGTCACTTCATGGATTTGGCATATTTGTATGTCTTTACTCAATGTTAAATCAGTATCACATAGCAAGATCTCTCTCACAGCAGCACTGTTAATACCACACAAGCCTGTCTTTATTAACTTATCTTTTAAGTCACCAAACTGGCACATTTTAGTCTTGTTTCTCAGATCAGTTATATAAGCTGCAAAAGTTTCCCCTGGTTTCTGATCTCTGGTGTAAAACAAATGCCTCTCCAGTGTAATATTTGTCTGGGGATTACACATTTCTCTGAACTTGCGCTTCAAGCACTCAGGGTCTTCCCTTGATTCAGACTGCATAACAATATGATGGCTTCACCTTCTCCTTCATACACTGCTGGTGCATACACAAATACTCTCTTTCTATGGCCTCTGACTCTGCTACGTTTAGCAAAATGAATCCCTTGGTGCATGCATCTTTATCTGAATAAGCGGCCTGTATAAAAATATCGTACTCTTGCTCAAATATCTCAAATTCTCTGAAATATTCTGATCAAATACAAGAAGTAAGGGCTTTCGAAATCTATCTGCCATATTAACACATACCAGTGAAAGGTTTTGCACAAGCACGAACACATATACCAGAAATTTATGCCAGTACTTGTAACTTTTCTCAATAGCACAACGAGCCTCTGTGTAACTGAACTTTATGGAATAAGTTTCTTTCAGGCACTGTAATACTCTTGAAATTACTGTATTGCACAAAGTCACCTCATCAGTATAAGAAACATGTCAAGTAACTGCACGATGCAAGCCTCTGTGTAACTGGACTTTGCGGAATAAGTTTCTAGGGCGCTATAATACTTTTGAAATTATTGTATTGCTAAAGTAATTTATCATAATTTTAAGAAACACTTCAAATAACTGCACAATGCGAATGAACTGGGCAGGAGAAGCTCAGAGTTGGTAACATTTAGAAGTAATGGCACTTTGCAAATAAACAGTATACAAGTCACTGAAACTTCCCCAAAATGGCGGTACCTTTCTAGGCAATTTTCTACAGTGCAAGGAACACTCTGTAATGGCGGCACTTTGCAAATATACACACCCAGCACAAGAAACTTTTCGAAATGGCTGTACTTTGACTGCACGTCACGAAATAGTTGCACTTTGCGCACAAATGACTCTTTGAAATAACATGCACAATAGTAAGCACACACTGTAAGCACTTTTAAACACTTTGAGATACTTCAGATAACTTTAGTTATGCTCTTGATACAATAAGAAGCCGTAGTTATGCCAAAAAACCGCACTTTGCCAAAAACATAGTCATCTTGCTTAATTTACACTTAATGTGCCCATTTTTGCCCTTATTATATTCGTTTTACGCATTTAATCTCTTTTCAAGCCCATTGTACTTTTTTTGTGATCATTTTACTCTTAAACATGCCCGTTTTGCCTTTAAACATGCTCGTTTTACTTTTTTGATAATCATTTCATCAAACACCTTTGTTTAAACATTTCCTTTAGTTAATAAGCCTTTTACGCCTCCTGCTTGTTTAATAATTCATTTTGTGCCCTTGTAATGCCCCGTTTTGTCCTTTTTATGAAATAAGTAGTTTGTGCGTATTCTCATTACCTTTGCTTCTTTTCTGGCTCTTTTTTTGTGCTTGTTTCTTTTAGTTTATTTTCACGGTCATCTGTACCTCATGGCTCCGAATGTTATTCTCTTCGATCCTGGTTCTTACACCATGTCGCTCTCCTACTTTGGACACAATAGAAGAGTCTTTGTGGGTTTTGTTCAAGCAGCTTTATTCTATACAGACAAATTACGATAGACGTTTACTGACTTTAACTTAAGTAAATTGTATACAAACTAATTGCTTTAATCATACATGCTTACTCTCTGGCTGCACTCTTAAAATGGCACTAGGAATGGCACATGCTTAACATTTATACGTGCACGCTCAGTCTTTGACGTGCTTCTTAAAGGTACAGCACATAGCATGTGCTCTCTGATCTACACAAGAGTACAGATATTCTTTCTTTGGCAGACCAAGGGAGGCCCGATTGTCTTCCTCTGGAGGCAGTCGGGGGTCGATTATCCCTGCACGAGATAGCCTGGCTAGAAGTAACATCAGATACCTGGGTGCAGAGGATAATTTCCAGAGTTTATATTATACCATTTTCCCTTCCAACCCACATTTGCAAAGAATCCCTGATGTTCCACCCGGTCAGAGGGAACAAACAGTACTACAAGTTCAAGAACTGCCAGAAAAAAAGAAGAATCATCCAAGAAGTCCCGCCAGACCAGAGAAAATATGAAACTTGCTCAAGATACTTTTTAGTGCCAAAAAAGACGAGACCAGAGACCAATTTTGGATCTCAGTGTTTTAAATAAATCAATTCAACAAACAAAGTTCCAGATGGTCATGGTTCAGTCCATTCTTCTATTTTTGGAACAGGATGACTGGAAATTGACCTTCGGGATGCGTATTACCATGTAAAGATGTAAGACAAGAAGTTGCACTCCAAAAACTAAAAAAACTCTCCACACAGAAAATAATACAAACTATATTTAACCCAATTTTCAAAGATTAGCGCTTTTCATTTTACAACCGTAAAACTTCAGATGGCTTTATTCAAAAAACTCGAGTTTAAATAGTATATAGTAATTGATTTACTGGTTTATGATGTGTTATTTGGTTGGACCATATAAAGATGGACAGGCAATCCAGAAGGTTTCTCCATTTCTAGCTAAGAGCCAGTCACTATCAATGCAGAGTTCTGCCCTTTGGTTTCACCACAGCCCCCAAGATGTTCAAGTGCATGGCAGTAGTTGTGGCTCACTTGAGACTGCTGAGGTTCTGGGTGTTTCTGTACTTGGACGACTGTCTCATTACTTCTGTAACCAGGCATCAGTTTTAGAGACAAAAGAGCAGGTTCTCTAGACATATTCCTATCTGGGCAGAACCATAAACTACAAAAAATCTCACCTCGAAGCATCTCAGACCTTAGAATTCATAGGAGCATCCTGAACACAAAGACAACAATAACCTCTCTTCCCCCACTGAAACTACAGAAAATCAGATCACAAGTCATGAAGATAATCAACAGCAAAAAAGTAACTGCATTCTTGATTCTACAGGCCCTAGGATCCATGGCGGCAGCTATAACTCTAGTTCCCTTAGCCAGGTTTCACATGAGAATTTTATAATGGCTGCTTGGAGCAAAAGGGTCAATACTATATCAACCAATGTCAATTTTTATTACAATCACCAGCATTTGCAAGAGAGATCTCAAATAATGGATTCAGTCAAAACAAATTCTACATGGTCGTCCTTTTACCCCCTCTCAACCCAAGGCCACAGTGACCACAGATGCTTCCTAGTTAGTGTGAGGGGACATTATCTGGGGAACACTGTCCAAGGCACTTGGTCCCCCAGAGAGGCCAATTTGCATATCAAAGTCTTAGAGATAAGAGCAGTGCTTTTAGCATTGCAGGCCTTCCAGGATGTTCTTCCTTCAGGGTCAATTGCGATTCAAATGGACATGTCAGTAGCTTGGTATATCAGCAAGCAAAGAGGAACCAGGTCCTACCCTTGTGTCGAGAAGCTGTGTGTGGCAGTGGGTGATCTCATCACTACCACTTTCTCATAGCAGCACACATTCCGGGAAGTCCAGTGTGATAGCAGACAAATTGAGCATACACATACTCCTGCGAGTTGTCCCTCATTACAAAATTGTCAGAGAGAATATTTCATCAGTGGGGACAGCCTTGCCATGATCTTATCTCCTCTCCACTAAACAACAAGTGCAGGATCTACTTTGCCCTAATCCCCCCTCAGGGGGAGTCACCAAGAGATGCTGTTCACTACAATTGGCCCTCCAGTCTTCTTTATGCCTTTCCTCAGATTCCTCTAATTCCTAAGTTTCTACAGAAAGCAGTCAGGCTGAAGAACATAGTAATCCTCATTGCACCTTATTGGCCTCGACAGATTTAGTTCCCCTTCCTTTGGCCTCTTGTAATTCACCAACCTTGGATTCTGGACCCGGTTCCAGATTTCCTGTCTATCTGACTGGTATGATCCACCTGAATATCATGAACCTCAAGCTGACAGCTTGCTTTCTCCAATTTCATTAACAGCAAGACAATCTATGCTCTCTTCCCCTGTCCGACACATACCTTTGGCCTCTCACAAACCATTTATGCGTAAACTTTACATCAGTAAATGGAAAAGGTTTGTGTTTTGGGCACATCAAAACAACACTGACCCTTTTTCAGCACCTATTCATAAAATTCTTTAATTTTTAGCCTCACTTTTCGATGAAGGGGCCTCATCTTCTACTATTAAAGTTCAGTTAGCAGCTATATCCAATTTTCATATTGGATTTAAAGACTCATTATTTGTTTCCCATAAACTTTGTAAAACATTTTTTGAGAAGTACTTTTAAAGCCTCCTTACAAAGATTCAGCCCCTCCTTAGGACCTAAATTTGGTGTTGCAAGCAATTATACAACCTCCTTTTGAATTGGCAGCAGATTGTGATCTTAAGTTTCTGTCCTGGAAAACTTTTTTCTTAGTGGCTATAACTTCTGCCAGAAGGATTTCAGAAATTCATGTTTTTTGCTGTAAACCACCATATTTGATTTTTCACAAGGATATGGTTTTTCTAAGAACCAACCCATATATTCTACCAAAGGTGGTTTCAGAAGTCAATATCAATCAAACTATTAACCTACCAGTGTTCTTCCTCAAATTTGCTAATAAGGGTGAATATTGCTTAAACTTATTGGATGTTCATAGACAATTATGGTTTTATCTTCCCAGAAGAAAGGATATCAGAAAATCTGACCAGTTGTTATCTCTTACTATAAAATTAAAAACTAGGAAAACCTGTCAACAAAGTGACGTTAGACAGATGGCTCACAGATTGTATTTCTTTCATCTGTAACAAATTGGAGATTGCCTTATTGAAATATTTGAAAGCATTTTTAGCTAGAGCTGTAGCAACATCAACTGTCTTCCCGTCTAGAACCTCCGTGGGTGATATTTGTGCAGCGGCAACTCAGGCTACTCCCCGTACTTACATTACTCATTACAAATTCAATCTGGTCTCCAGGGGAAGAGAATCATTCGGCTCAGTGGTGCTCAGGAACATCCTTCCTTGCATCCACCCAGGATCTAAGGTAGCTGGGGACTCTGTCCCACAGTTGAGGATAGAATGAAAATTGAAAACATCAAATAAAGAAGTTATGTACTCACCATAACAGTCCATCTGTGTTGTCCATTTGCATACTCCCATCTGTCCAACCCCCATAACCTTGGATTTCTAGAGGAATGTATGACTAACAGATTGTTATTCTTGGTATATAATTGTGGTTCCAGATATAGTCTCAATGAATGTCTTATGACTGATCTTTCCATTGGTCTGCCAGCAAACCCGATTTGCGGTAACTGGGATAGGTGCATTGTGGGTAAGGGATAAGCTTGAGAGTTTTTTGATTACTACAAGCTGTGGTAACGGCCAAGTCTGTTCCAAGGATCGGATCGAACCACAGGTTGAGGAAGAATGAAAATGGACAACACAGACGGAACGTTATGGTGAGTACATAACTTCATTTTTTGGATTGTCCAAAGGTTGTTCCTGTTTGGGAAACCATCAAGGAAATAGCAGGTAACCTTCTACATTTCTTCACTCTGTTAGACCCAGTCCTATGGGTGCTAGGTGAGTATTCAACCTTGAACAGTTTTTCTAGAATCCAAAAAATGTAGTTAGTGCAAGTCACTTATCACCATGCTGTTTATAATAGCATCCAAGTAGAAACTGCCTAGGCTGTTGTTTGTATTAAAATTTAAGAACTTTTTTTAAAGAAATATTCTAGGCTTTTGGATAAAGATATTTAAAGAGAGCTTTCAGCAGTATGAAACAGCACATGTGCCTCATTTTAGACTGAACGTATCCTTTATTGAGTCAGTTGGACTTATTCTTGCCTACCTAATTATCTTAAGTTATGACTTGCTGAATCCGCTTATGGGACATTTACTTCTTCCATGACTATTTCCTATCAGAGTTGGTTGTCTGTGCATTAATTTCCTTTGTTTGCATTGTTTCCTTATATAGCTGTCTTTATTGAGGTATGTGTCTAAATATGTTGTTTTTCTGCTATTGTTGCTGTTAAACTTAGTTTATTGCTGGCAGTCAAGTTACTAGTAGAATTGGTAAACTGTGTCTAGGTTATCCAAGTGCATTGTTCAGTTGTGTTATTTGTACTTAAATATTGGTCTTACTCCTTATTTGCAGTAAAAAAGTAAATTGGAAAGTAAAATCATGTATACCTTGTAATGAAACTAAAAACCAGTTAATGCTCATGTTTTTCAGTTTTCCTTGATGGCGTCTTTTCCGGAAATGCCATTTGGCATTTTGTTCTTCTGTGTGTGTGTCATTGCTATTGGCCTTATACAGGTATGAATTTTGATTATATTAATGCTCCTTGTTTGTTCATCTTCCTCTCATCTTGCAGTGTATGCATGCTTAGTGGATTGTAGTCATATTGTCTGTTTGCTCATAGTTCTCTGTTCTTGCAATGTATACATGTTCATACAACTTATCAGTATCGATCTCTAAATGACTCCTAACTATGGACCTGACTTAACTTTTCCTTTAACAGAGTACTGCCTTAGCAGCCACCAGTCTGTTGTGCCAGCTGCTCATCTCAGGATGCCCTTACTTAATACCACAGTAGTGTACAGATTTATTCCATCTTTTTGACAAAAAAGAAAACACCTTGGGCGTTAGAATTCTGTAATAATTTCATAAAATAAAAGAAGCTAACTCTGGTCAAACTCACCCAGAGGTAATGAGCTTGTGTTTTTTTAGTTGCTGTAACATCTGTGACACAAGCCTTTTTTTCATCTCAGTCCCTTAATTGCTGATTTGGGGTTGAGAGGAGTGAGAGTGTGAATTTTGTTTGAAAGGGTGGCTGTTTGCTTACTAAGCAGTTTCTCAATAGCTCATTCTGATGAAACACAAACGTTGTTGTATTTTAAGCTGAGGTAGTGTAGTGGTTAGAGGTGTGGCTTTACATGTGTTTGTTCATGGTTTGAGTCCCAAGACAGTTTAATTGTTCCACTGATATAGTGCTGCCTTGATGTAGTTGGCATCTTCTTCCTTAATATAAGATGCTGAGACATTAAAGGCTTATCCTTGCCAAAACATTATTTTTATGAAGTTGCTGACGTTTGGTGACAGGTAAAAAAAAAAAAAATAGCCATAGCAATAAATGGAATAGATCTTGAAAATTCACCTAGATCCAACACTTCATGTAGGTTTGAGGGCCACCATGCCATTCATGTAATTTAGTGATGATTAGAAATATTATGATATCGCCAGTATAGACAGAATTATAGATGAAAATTAGTTCCCAAAGTAAATTCTGGCAAAAATGGTTGCAGATATTTTGCAGAGTTTAAAGTTTCAGTTTGATAACAATGAAAATGCTTTAATTCATTTGCCACTGGAGAAAATAAGTAGGTATCACATTACCAGGTGCACTTAGGATGCAGTGGATGTATCCTCAAGATCAGCTGTTACAGCTGTGACCATAAGAAAGGAGTCTTGGTTTGGAACTGAGCCATTTGCTAATTAAGACTGAAATAATGAATAATGTACCATGGTAAAAAACAATAACAAAACATTAGTATAATCATTGTCTGCTGTTAAACATGTTTCATATCCAAATTTCTTAGCACTTAAGGAGTTCATGTTAAGCTAAAGGTCTTCCTTTGAAAGACAGCAGGTATGTTAGATAAGTCAAACAGAAAATAAAACAACAGTATAAGACCTACTTTATTAGTTAGAACAGTCTTTAGAACTGTCTTCCAAGTGGCTGTCACTTTTTTCTTGTTCACCCTTAGACCATTTTACAAGATTAAAATTTACCATTCACTCCCATTGTTGGGAGTAAATTACTTCAGGTATGTTTTATTAATTTAATTATTTTGAGAAAATGCAACATCTGTCAACACATGGGAACCAAGTTTTTTTCTTTCTTCTTTAGCCTGTTTTGTATCCTGACAGTACTCATCGGATTGGGAGTGCTTTGGGGACTTCTTGTTTCCACAGTACCTCCTCAGATGCCCTGCCACCTTTGCAAGCATGGCACTTTTGCTGGAGAATGTTAATAAGATGCATAGCTGTGATTCAACCCCCTGCACATGTTACTGGGAGGAGAAGTCAAGCAAAATCTTCATCCTACCTCTCCTTCCTCCAGGCAACCTGCCAACACACATGCCACTAGCTGAACCCAGATAATTTCTCAGGGTTAAATTTCAGAATGTTAACAAATTCCATGTCCACTTCAGTTCCTCAGGCCCCTACTTAACAGCTTGATATAGAGAAGTAGTTCTTTTTATACCTTTTCAGCCGCAAAAAAAAAAAAAAAAATAGGCGTAGTTTTGCTCAACATTCCTTGTAGTGCCCAGAAAGACAAATTGAGAGCATTTGTGGAGATCCTCCCTTTAAACTGCTATGCCTGCAAAACACATTTGGAAAGCTTGCTCTAAAAATCAGCCTTTAGTTATAGATCATTGCTGTTGGATGGCAGCTCTTGACATAGTTGATGTTTCCCTGTATTTTCCCACTCCCCATAAAATTATCCAAGATTCAAAATGGGAAGTAACCTAATTTTATTGCCATGCTTTTTGGACTGTCCTTAGCAGTGAGAAGTTAAACCAGATACGTTACCTTAGTATTAGACAAACAATGGGATGCAGTGAAAATACCAGTGCTCTCTTTTGTGAGCACCTACCTTCCTGTGTTTTTCCTGTCTACAACATTAAGAGAATTTAGAAGCAGTTTAGTGCCTGTTTGTTAATTTGTACATAATTTGTTCCAAGTTTAGTTTCTCCAAGTGTAGTTTCCAATACCATGATTAGACCCCATTCCTATGTCAGGGGAAGATTAGAGTTAATGAAGTCAATATTGTTTTAACCTTTGATGTTAGCCAAGAGTGCTGTTCTCAGCACCTGCAATGTGCCCATACTTGCCTCCTTCTGCAGTTCATATGGATTTACATGTACAGGTAACATATTTAAGAACAATTGTTAATTCTTTTTTCTTTTCTTGTTATTTTGGCCGCTCTGCTACAGAGGTGAGCAAAAACTGTGATGAAAGAGATAAGCTGATTCAGGGAATCCCTATGATCTTTTTGACCTCCTTTTCCAAAATGTCTGAGGGATTCTGTAACTCCTCATCCAGTTTTGGCAAAAAGCAGAACAAACAGTTTCAAAATACAGGTAAACAGATGTTTAAGAAGAAATGGCAAGGGGATTACAAAACGAAGTTTCAAACCTCCCAAAAACCAATGACAGGCCAACAATTCTGAATGAATATTGAAAAGACCTTGTGACCCTCTCCCAACCTGGCCCTGTTTTTCTTCCAGAAAGTCTGAATCCCCATTTTTCTGTTTGGCAACAGGTAGAGTCAGACAAATTGGTTCTGAAGAATATTCATCAGTGTTACAGAGGGGAGGGGAGGAAATGCTTCCTTTCCAGGATGTCATTCCTTATCTTCCAGGTACTCCTCTTTTGTTGGCTTCAATTCATCACATGCTGTCCCAAGAAGTGATAATCATTCTTTCTTCTGAATTAAGAAAGGGTTTTTATTCAAGGATGTTCTTAGTGCCAAAGAAAGAAAATTCTTCGAGACCAGTTCTGGATCTTTCTTCTTAACCTGTTAGTGGCAGTGCCCAAATTCAAAATGATGTCACTTCACAACCTGTTAACTCTCTTCCTCTTTCAATTTTCTTGTAACACTAGACTTAATAGATCCTAATCATCACATCCCTATTCATCCAGTCTTCATATGTTTCTCAAGGTTTTGTGTGTTTAAATCATGTTGTCAGTTGTCTGCCGTACCATTTTGACTGTCCACTGCACCAAGAGTGTTCACAAAGTGTGTAGCTCCAGTAGTAGCTCATTGCAGGCTACAGGATATCCACATTTCTCCATATTTAGATGATTTGCTTATTCTCAAAAAATTTTTTTCAAAGTGCCAGGAAGTTCTCTCTTGTGAGTGATGTCTTACACAAGCTGGTAGACCATGACAACATTCAAAAATCTTTTTTGACTCATTTCCACAAGATGGTGTTCCTGGGATGTCAAATAGAAACCTCAGTTCAAGGAAGTTTGTTCTACAGGAAAAAAACAGATGTATATCTAAGGTTTTCCACTCAGACTTCAGTCACTGTGAGGGAATACCTCAGGATTTTGGGTCTTGTGTCTTCTATGATACGCCTGACAAGACTCCACATGAACAAGGTACAGTGATATCTGAAGCCTCTTTGGTCCCAGCACCAACACTGTTTGTCTTTTCAAATGCCAGTGCTGGGGTGTGTTAAAAGAGAAATCATTTGGTGAAAACAACAGATATCCTTAAATCCATGTCTCCCCTCCTAGTTCCAAAGCAGTCAGTCACCACAGAAGCCTCAGGGTTTGTTTGGGGAGCATTTTCAGGAGGGATAAAAGTGCAGGGTGTGTGGCACACCAAGGACAAATTCAAGCACATAAATATCAAAGAGATGCTTGCCCTGATCAAGGCACTCAACTCTATGAATCATCTTTGATCCCCGGGACATCTTCAGGTTGTTACAGACAATACCACAGGCATGTGGTACATCAACCAGCAGAAGGGAACCAGGTCTACCCCCTTTGCAGACAAGCCATGTTAGCTTGGGATATAACTTCACAGCACAATCTCACTGTACGAGCATTCAGAATTCTGTCACAGCAAAATTGTGCACCTGAAAAGCTGAGCAAGACCAAGGCAGACCTGCACAAATGGAAACTAGATCAGGGAGCCTTCTATGATTTGAGCCACATTTGGGGGGAGTTCCTCAAGTAGACCTTGTTGCTTCCTCTCTGAGCAATCAACTGGCAAGATTCTGTTTTAGGACTCCATGTAAGAAGATCTGGAAGACAGATGTCCAGATACAGATTTGCTGTATCCAGGACTGTTTGTAAGCTTCTGAGCCCCCCCACAAGCCTTTCTGTGTTGGAAGGAAGCCTTCTAGCTTATCAGTGGGAGTGGTAAGCACTAGGTAGCCTATCTACCACAAGAGTGGTTTCTGGCACAGAAATTGTAGTTTATTGGCCATTTGGGCAGTTTTTCCATCTCTTTCAACTTTCAGGTTTAAAAGCCCGCATTTGCACTTGTTTCCCATCTTTTCTGTAACTAGTCTAGTCCAGATACAGATTTGCTGTATCCAGGACTGTTTGAAAGCTTCTAAGCCCTGGACTACATGAAAAGAGACATGGAAGAGCTCTCCGATCTTGTAGCCCAGGCAGGTATGCCCAGGCTCTGAGTAGCATCCTGCCATCACCCAGAATGATACCACAGTACAAGGACAAAATGATTGACTTTAACAATTGGCTAAGCATCTGGTGTCATTCTAAGGGGATCCAGTATCTGTCTGCGTGGGACGACATGGTCGACAGACCACGATGCTTTGCCAGATAGTGCCTTTTTTAGGCAAGGTTCAAATGACAAATTCACCACCGTAACAGGAATAAGCAAGCAAAAACTGAGGGTAATGCTGCTCAATGCTAGAAGTCTAAATCTCTAAATGCACTCACTTGAGGCACTCCTTAAAATGGAGAGCATCGATATCTGTGCAGTGACTGAGACCTGGTTCAAGGCTGTAGAGAGCACCCCTGCATTACCAGGCTATATGTCATACCACACTTTTCGGTCATCTAACCTGGACCAGAACACCAAAGGTGGAGGTGTGTCCATATTCATTAAGGATATCCACACCTCCAGGCTAGTTGCACAGCATAATGCATCCGAGGTTATCCAAGTGCAACTAACTCTGGGCAAAACTGCAATCCAACTTGTAGCTTGCTACAGATCCCCCACCATGCCCCAGGATTCCCACTCCTCTTTTCTTGATATACTGAAAAATATTAGGGTTCAACCAAACACCCTAATAATGGGCAGTTTCATCTACCCCACCATTAACTGGGAAAACTACTCTTGTACCAACTCCTTCGCTCAACGCTTTCTGGAATTCATAAATTCCACTGCCCTGGATCAACTTATCCAAACCCCCACCAGGGGCAACAGTATCCTAGACCTAGTCATTACCAACATAAGTGACCGGTTTTCCACTCTTGAAGTCAACTCCTCATTGGTCAGATCCGACCATAAGCTAATCACCCTGGATATCCACATCCCGCCCCCACCCACCATTAAGGAAACCACGGTAAAAAAATTCTCTAAAGCCAACTTCATGCTTCTTAAGACAGAGGTGGCAAACTTCATGACACCCCTGCAGATGGACAATATAGTTATGACTGCTGAATCCTACACAAATACACTCTATAAACACTTACATGAGTGCATGGATCGTGCTATCCCAAACAGAACCAAGACGCTATCCTCCAAAAAAAGGAAGCCAATCTGGTGGTCCCCTGCTATAAACAAATTCTACAACAGAAGGAAGAAACTGTTGCAAAAGAGTAAAATCCCATGAGTGGAGGAGCTTCCTGGTCAGCCTCAGTAAGAAGCTGAGATCCCTTATAAGATCCTCCAAAGCTAGATATGAAAACAAAATCACCACTGATTCTAAGGGCAAACACAAAGCACTCTATAGCTATGTCAAGAATCTCAATGGCAACACCCAGATCTGCTCTGAGTTACAGCACAACGGCACGAAAATTACAGAACCAGCTGATATTGCCAACATCCTGACAGATAGGTTCAGTGCTAACTTTACCCCCCTCTCACCCCCTAAAGGGCCCATATCTATACAGGAAGAATGCAGAGTCCCTGTAATCACATATATGCAGGTAAAAGCTGCACTCTCTAAAACTAAAAACACAGCATCCATGGAGACCAGACAACATCCCAGGCTGCGTTTTACATGAGCTTCAGATCAAACTGGCTCCCCACCTAAGCACCATGTTCAATCATAGTCTCACGTCAGGCTTTGTGCCCACTGAATGGCGCACAGCAACAGTTATTCCACTCCACAAAGGGGGAGCCACCACTGATCCTGGGAACTATCGCCCTATTAGCCTGACGAGCCTGGACTGCAAGGCCATGGAACGTATCATCATGGAACTCATAAACAAAGACATTGGTAACCTCCAATCTCTGGATCCCACCCAATTCGGGTTTGTGAAAGGCAGATCATGCCTTCTGAACCTGATCAACATTTTTGAGGCAGTCACCAAAACAGCCTATCTTGACCTCACCAAGGCTTTCAACACCATCCCCCATTCTGGAATTATAGCTAAACTCACTAAACTAGGCATAAATCCCTACGTCACAAGATGGGTTGCCAACTGGCTCACTGACAGAGCTCACACTGTAAATGTTGCAGACTCCAAATCTGACTTCAAACCAGTAACAAGTGGAGTATGACAGGGTTCAGTCCTGGGACCTCTCCTGTTTGGTATCTACTTCTCTGAAGTACAGGCTAACACAGAAGGCCTCTGGCTAACGAAGTTCCAAGATGACTGCAAACTAGGAACCATAGTTGAGTCCCCAAATGATGTGGACATCCTACAGAAGACCTCACTGAGACAGATGCCTGGTGTCAGAGGCATGGCCTCAAGCTCAGTGCCAAAAAGTGCATCGTCATCCCCTTTGATAAAAACTCTGTACCTATGAACTACCACATAAATTTCAGTCTACTTAATATCGAATATGTGATGAGACCTTGGGACCCAGGTGGACAGTCTCTCCTTTGATAATCACATCGCCACAGTAGTCAGGAAATCCTTCTTTGTGGCACACCTCATCACAAAAGGGTTCTCATCCAGGAAAAAGTGGTCATTGTTCCCCTCTACTCGGCACTCATTAGACCCATTATAGAGTACAATGCCCCTTTTGGAATGTACCTCACAAGACATCTGCAGCAGCTGGAAAGGCCACAGAAGTACCTCACAAAGAGGATTACTGGCCTCAAACAGATGCCCTACACTGACAGTCTCAAAAAACTCCAGCTTTACTCTGTAGTATATTGCCTACTCTGAGGAGATCTCTGCCTAACATATAAAGCTATGTTAAACCCAGAGCTGTTGGACATGCTACACCTAAAGAAATCCCAATCCCTCCAAGCTACACGCTCTAGGGACCTAAACCATGCCACCACAATAGACAGGACATGCTGGAGGGATAGATTCTTGTCCCAGAGACTTCCTATACTCTGGAACAAGCTACCCATCTATGTCAAGCAAAGTTCCTCATTAGCACTCTTCAAGAAAAATCTTGATGAGTGGATGGGAACTAGGAAATACACCCCGGGGATCACTTCTGTGGCTCTGCTCAACAGGGACACAGGAAATTAACTTTCTTGGGTGGCGTAAGCCAGGGAACCTTATTGGCTAGGCTTACTTAGGCCCTTGGGCCGATAGCCTAGTTTTTACCTATGAACCCTTTCTGCTAATATCCAGAGAGCGTAGTATTTCCCTATGAACCCTTTCTGCTAATATTCAGAGAGCCTAGTATTTACCTACGAACCCTTTCTGCCAATATCCAGAGAATTTCTGAGGATTCAGAAGGAATCCCATAAGATCATCATAGTGACTCTCTTCTGACCCAGGCAACCGTGGTTCTCCCTTCTTTTGGAAATGGCCAGGGGCAATTCTTATAAGCTTCCTTGCAGACTGGATCTACTCATACAAGAACGGGTGTTTGATGCATCTCAACATCAATCAGCTTCAGTTGCCTGCCTGGAAGAAATGGTCTTGATTCCTTTTATATACCTGTTTGCTGAGGACATGCAGCAGGTACTAATGGAGGCAACAAAGCCTGATGCTAGAAAACCAGAAAAGGTTTTCTAGTTGGTGCCAGCAACATAACCAGCACCCATTTAGTGCTAGTTATTCTCTGTTTTTACTTTGTTTGAGTTGCCATCCTATGGCCTTTGTTATTCCTTTATCTAGGTTCATTTATTGATGGTTTCAGCATGTCTGCCCACGGATCCTCCTCTTTCAGTGGAGTTTCGTTTCAGAATGTTTTTGAAAGGGGTTTTGCACAAGATGTCTCCAAGTAAAACTATGTCTCCTCCTTGAGATCTTAATTTTATGTTAAAGAAGCTAACACTTCATTTGAACCAGTTATTCTGGCTGACTTGAGGTTCTTAACGTGGAAAACATTTTTGCTGATTGACTGATTGCTCTGAGCTCTGCAAGAAGAGTATCTGAGTTGCAAGCTCTTATGGTGAGTCAACCCTATCTTATTGTCCACAAGTACAGGGTTTCTTTGAGAACTAATCTTTTTTTCATGCCTAAAGTGGTATCTGAGTTTATTTAAAAGCTTAACTATCCACCTCCCCGTTTTCTTACTTGAAGTTAAAAATGAGGGAGAAAGGATACTCCATACCTTGGATGTCCACAGACAACTCAGCTACTGTCTTGACAGAACAAAATCTTTCAGATCTGCAAATCGGTTGTTCATTTCATGTGAAAGTAAGAAGAAAAAATAACCTGTGTCAAAACAGACTATTCCCAAATGATTATTTAAGACTATTACCTTTTGTTGTACTTACCATGATAAAACTGTTCCAGGCAGAGTCAAAGCTCGCCCTACCTGGGCCCTGGCTTCATCTGTGCCTTGTTAGAAAGGGTTGTATTCTAAAAGTATTCTAGAAGCTGCTACTTGGTCCTCTGTACATACTTTTTACAAATCACTGTAAGCTTGATTCCTTTACTTGGTTCAAGCTAGGCTTTGCAAGGACCATTCTCCAGGGGCCCCTGGACTCTTCTCGTTCCACTTCCCAAATATAGTAAGCTAGGGTAATCTACTCACATGGCTAAGACTACTGCAGCAGTGATCAGCATGTCAAACACAGTACAGTCGTGTAAATAAACTCACCATAATAGTAGATGTTTGAATGATCACTGCCGCAGTGGCCACTCCCTTCATCCCCCCCCTTTTTTGTGTATTTTTCATGTCAGGGTGTGAACATTTATTTATTTTTTTGTTCCTAGCATTATCCTTTCAGAGCTCAGCCTCCCTTTTTCTGTTGGCAGGAAAACTCTGAAGGGCTTCTTGCCCAAACATGCCTTTTAGTCAGCTCAGCACAAGTTGCTTGACAGTTTGGACACATGGAAGATGCTGTAAAGCTTTGGAAGCTGGCTGCTGATGCATCATTGCAGGTATAACCTATATAGCTAAAGCTACTGCAGTAGTGATCATTTGAACATCTACTGTTATGGTAAGTTTACTTACACATCTGTACTTTCTTGTCACTCAGTATATAAAAAACTATAAGGAGTAGCTATTTTTAAGTAATTTCTGATTATTCTGATGGTGATGTATGTGCCAGTTAGTAACACTTTAAAAGAAGGTTGAGCAATATGGGTTTAAGTAGCTATGTAAGACTTTCTATTAGAAAGGGAACTCTCAGCTTTGAAGTAGTGAGATGATACACTGCTTTACCAGTTATGAATATCCCTGCACTGGTAAACTGTAAGTATTTCCAGTTCTCATAATTCCATGCGATAATGAAATGTGCACTTAAGTGCTTCAACTGTGCGTCCTTGTCATGCCTACATTTGGAGGTTGTTGGGCTGGATTTAATCCAATTGACTACTCATTTTATAAATTATTCAAGTGCATGAAGTGGTCTAAGTCACCATTGTTTTGTCTGGTGGAATTACCAAGAAAAAGTACAAAACAGAATTGATTCTCATCTTAGTGAAGAAAGTAACAGGTGCATTTTTTTAATGTTATAAATTCATTAACTAGGTAAACCCACTGGGCACAAGTGTCCCATTTCAGGGGCAAACTAGTAGCACTCTCTAGTTGAGTGACTTGCTCAGAGCCACACAACAGGCAAATGGAAGTGGAAAGAATCAAACAGTCTGTGTGTGTTTAACTACAGTAAGTAGCTCAATAGCAGCTCAGAGCCTTAATCTTTTGTGCTGAGTGCCAGCCACTCCTCTGCACTAATTGCCAGAGTAAAAGAATGAAGAACCCTAATTTTGTATGTGTTGCGCCCCAACCCGCTCCCTACACTAAGGCTGTCAAAAGCATTGTAACAGCTGCTATTCTGTATTAACTGAGTTGGGCTTTTTTGATTGCCTCTCTGATGGTGAGGGGGTGTAACTGGAGCTGTGACATTCTGCATTGTGCTTTATATAACTGGAGCTGTGACATTCTGCATTGTGCTTTATATGGCAGAGAAGTAACATTCAGTATTTAAAAATAATTCCAGAAGACAACATTTGGCATTGGAATACTTTTCTTACCACAGATGTGGCATTCTGCTTTGCATTTCATCAGACGAAAGGAGGATATAAAGTTGCCTTGGTAACCTCTTATAATCATGTCACCAGTTAACAGTAATGTTCTGGGTATGCATTTACAGTTTTGTATTTTGAAAATAAAGGTACTGCCTCTGCCAAATAAACTATGGTGAAGTTAAAGAGAACATTACCTGAATAATGTATTAATTAGTGGAGTGATGTGCTAATTAAAGGTATGGCTTTATAATGGCAAGAGATAACTTTAGAGATTTCATGTTAGATAAGAGAAAGGAGATATTACATTGTGTGTTTGGTATCTTAATGAAACTGAATTTGAGAGGGGCTTGGGTATGTGTATGTGAGGGTGGTTTTATCTCTCCGTCTATACATCTATCATTTGTTGATATCTCTAGTTCCACTAGGCCATGGGCCTTTTTCAGGGGAGACCTGAGGTGATATTCATACTGCCTAGGGGATGTTTGCCTATGGCACTGGGGAACATTTACAGATGAGAGATTTTTTATGAATTAGTTACAGTGGTGGGCTTATTACAAAATAAAATATAAGAAAAAGTAACTTAATGTAGAGTGATTGTCATAACAATAGAAAAGAAAGACATGTATGCAGAGGTGGATCAGAAATTAGAAGTTATAGGAGGTAATAGTAAGGCAATGATACAACAAAAAATAATATTTGTGTTGATGGAAAGCTAGATTATTAAGACAAATATATTGTTAAAGGTAGAAAGAAATTAGTCCTTTTTAAGAAGTCAAATAATGTGTATTGAAAGTATTCTAATGGAGGTTTAGAGTTAGTGTAATCATGAATAAGCAAGAAGAAATTATTACAGCTGTAGATGTTTTGTGAAGATTTTATATATATATATATATCACACACAAATGGAATATACAAGTTGTAGAATGTGGAGTTAAAACATTTCTAAGGAAGCAATGGATGGACTAAGCAGAGAAATTAGTACTAAGGAAGTTAAAAAATGTATTGAGGGGAAGGATTGAATTTGTACCAGGGGAAGATGGTATTGGTAATATATTTTATATAAATAAAAAAGTGGTATATATTTTACTAGGCAAGATATTTAAGTGTTAGGCATTAAATTTAGAGATGGACTATGCCAAAACAGTAGAGTGATTTAATACACTAAGTAAAAGAAGTAACTGTTGCATGGAAATCATATGACCTTTTCAAAAAAATAGTCTACTTAATAAATTTTATAATATTAGGAATTGTAAGCTATTTCAGTAGAGTATTTATGTTTCCAGAAAGCCTTGAAAAAGATCTGTTAGAAGTTGTTTTTCTTGTAGGTTGGTGTTCTACATTTAGATCCAGTAAAAAGAAATGTAGTATGCAATACAAAAGATAGAGGGGGGTGAGTCTAATTAATGCAGTAATTTTGGGGGTGGAGGGCTCATTGCATATATTTTGGGTAATAAAGAAAAAGGTGCTGTGGCTAAAATATTAAGTATAAAATGAGATCAGATTTTTGAGTTGATACAATACAAGAAGTTTAAGAAAGATGAAAGAATTGATGGAAAATCTGTTGGCTATATGAATGTTAGTAAAAGAGTCGAAAAGCTGTATAATAGAAAAAGTTGGTATGAAAATGTTATGGATAAGTGTTACAGAATTGGCTGTTGACAGAGAAATAGAAAGCAAAATTAAAGAAGCTATTTTAAATAGAAAATGTATATAAAAAAACAATTTGATTATATTTAGTAATGTGGAGAGTGATAATAAATAAACCTCCACTAGAGCCAGACATGAAGAACCAGCAGTTATCTGAAAAGGTGTATGTAACTAGGAAGAAACAGCTGAGTATCTTTTTTTTAATTTGTTCATTTATTTATTTTAGTGTGAAAGAATATCAACATTCTTTGCAAGAATGGCAATAACGAGGATTCTGAAAAAATAAATAAGCAAATTATGTGATTTTTTTTTTATAAAGGAGATGAAAGAGATAAATGGGATATAATGGATAAAGAACTGTTAGCACGTCTTGCATATTTTGTTGGCTAGATACATTGAAGTTTTGTATAATAAAAATGGGATGGGCATGAAATAAGAAAGGTAGAAAATGGTTTTAGATTAAAGGATGGGAAGAATAAGAAATATTGGGTACTATGAGGTTTGTGTTTAATATTTTGTGTTTTTGCAAATATAAGAAAACAGAAGAAGTAACTCTGAAGATGTTTATTACTTTCTATTTTAAGGAGGGGATTGTGTTTTTGAGTTTTATACGTTGTCATTTTGATTGTTTAAATAAAGAACTTCTAGTCTTTTCTATAAGTGCCATGGTATCTTTTACATCCACCTGTGCTACCACCAACTCAGGTAGATGGGGGTTTTGGTTTAGCATCTCATCCGTCTGATCTGTATATTTGTTTGTGCTCTTCTGGCTGGTGTACTCTCTCTCCTCATCAGCATGCAAACTCATGACCTGTTTCTTCTTCACCATGCTGAAACAAATTTTGATTATTGTATCTGAAGTAAGGCTGTTGCACTTGGTGGCAAGCTGCCTATCCTTTTTTAGGAGAGAAGTACAACCTTACTGAGTGCTGTGTTTGTAGAAGGATTAAAAGGGCTTTATAGCAATGACACTGAGAAAAACTTGGAACATTTGTTGATGAAACAGACCTTCACCAGAAAGTCATCTAGTTACAAAGATTGCCCCTCAATGTCTGCAAGTTTCAGGCCTACAGAAGCAGGCGTCTGCCCCTAAAGACTTGTCAGCTCTGTCTGCCCAGCCTGCTGCTGCCATGACCTAGACAAGGCCAACGAAGATTTCTCTTATTGAGTTGTCTCTGAGGCCCCAAAGCCAGTTATCCAGTGGAAACATTCTTTGCCCCAGGCTTCTCTACCTCTAGACTTTAAGAAATTGAGACAAGTTGTCTGGGAGATGGTGGTATTTTTATTGGCCCACTAGCTAGAATCATTAATCTAATTATTTCTTCTTAAGTGTGTAAATGTCACAGATGCAACTACATTTTCCCACTTCATGGACTTGTCTCAGCCAAAATGTGCTTTTATAACAAAACAGAGAATATGGCAAGTATCAGGAAGAAGTAAACCAAGGTGTCCCAGAAAGCTAAATATAGGAAAAATACAGTATCTGGTGCAGGTAAGAAGCAGGGTCTATATTAAAAGACTGAAGAGGTATTTCAGCGAACACCTCTTGGTTGACACGTAATGAGCGAATGCACTAAAGGGCGAACGCTCCGCTAGCACAAACACGCACACACACACTTTAAAACAACGTGGATGGCTTTGCACCCCTCACCCCCCACGTGAGGGGCTGTGCCCCCCACACCCCCCCCCAACTAAATATACCAACTCCGAAATTGCACTACAGTGAGGAAAGGGGCAAACACATGGGGATGGCCAAACGATTTCTTTCCCAAGGAAAGAAATCGCTATTTTGAGCATTCGCGCTTTACTGCGTTCATTCATTACGTGTCGACCAAGAGGTGTTCTCTGAAACACCTCTTCAGTCCTTTAATATAGACTCCAAGAAGCAGACTGGGTAATATGTATTGGGATTGAATTGTAGCATAGGAGAAACATTCTGTGATGATGAAAACTTGGCATTTTAAACATTGTTGTCCTTTTAAGTTTTGCTTTTGCTACTTGGTTTCTGACTTTACTCCTTTCTAGCTGCTTTTGGTCTTTTGAAAAAAAAATCTACTTTTTATTCAGTTGGGTTAAGGTTAATCCAACTATTTATAAGTCTGTAAATGTCATTTAAATGGTGTCACTAGTTGTGGTGTTCTTTCATTATTTTGGTCAATATGTTGTATATGTAGAATGTAAATGTGCTATACCCAACACTGATTTTAAACAGTTTTTTTCTTCTTACTTTATAGGCATTAATGGTACTCTATGGGTTCAACAATCCATATCTTTTGAATCATCAAATACAGATGTCTGAGAACCAGTTGTTCTACAGAGAGCATATTTTAAAGATTATAGCTCGAGGGCCAATTATGTGCTTTTTCGCAGGACTACTTGCATTTCTGTCTGTACCACTGGTGAGCAGTATCCATTTTGTTTGCTTCTTTTCATATTAAAATTTTTCATTTTATATGATTCATGTGTATTATGTGGTAAAATTTTAAATTAATATGTGATGAAATGTTGCCGATATTCTGAAAGCTGTCCTTCACACTGTTAAAGCATTGCCTTAAAGTCACTAATGACTAGATGTTAAGTTTATCAGATGAATTGGTTCAAATAATCCAATTGAAACAAAAACTCTAGTCGGACTTTGTGACACTGTTTACCATCTGTGTAAATTAAAGGTTAGCAGTTTATGAGGAAATGAAAAGATTTTTTAAACAGGCTGCTTTTTAAAATGCAAAGTGTTTTTAAACAGCTTCCATAAGTGTATTAAGTATTTTCACTTACAAACAAGTCTCATGCTTGCATATCACAATTTAAATGCCTGCTGCGGTATTACCAGTGTTTTATATGCAAGTTGCCATGTTAGACACTGACACCTCAGATTGTATAGTTTAATGCTGGAACCACATATTCTAATTCTGATCACTATTTTGCCATTTGTTAATATTATTAAAAAGTGCCTGCAACCACACACGTCCAAGAAGACTGCTCTAGTTATTGTCTTTATAAGTGACCTAGTAGCAGGGGCTTATGTTATCAGTCTTTAAAATAATTGGTTGTATTTTTTTTTTGGAGGGTGCAGTTTATATCCAAGTTATAACATTTCATGCTTATAATAATACATTCATTTTTCAAGTAGATGGCTACAGTTAAAATGTGAGCAGCATTTCCCAATTTTCTTCAGATTTAAGTACTGGAGTTGAACAAAGTGGAGCTCTCAAGCTTTTCTTTAATTGTTCATATGTTGGAGTTTCAGCTCTTTATTGGAGTTGGAGGTTCTTTATGTGCATTTGGCTAATTTTCTTTGTATCCTTCAATGGGTTGTTGCTAGTTTAAAACAGATATTAAGAGCTAATGGGAGAGATATTAGGTATTATGAGTTAGTGGGAGGGGTTGTTTTGGTGTAGGCTAGAGCAGCTTGTAAGAAACTAAAATGCTCATACGTTTTCTTTTTTGAAAACTCTCAAAATGTAAAACCAAACTACAAGTTAATAGCATGTGCTGCCATTTCCTATGCTAACTCTACTAACACATAACTGATACCCCAGACAAATAGTGGACTGTAGTGAACTGTGTGGTTTACACTTTACTCTACCTGCCACTTAGTTTACCAGATGTTTAATGTTTCTGATAAAGTGACAGCAGTGACCTTTACTCCTTTCTCAGGGCATAGTTAAAGACCATGAAATCAGTATTGCTGTCACTTAGGGGCAAATGCATTACATGGAAGACTCTGGCTAGACCCTTTTTAAGTGGCTACAGACAGTTTCTGTGGCATGGGACTAAGACTTTAACTTCTTTTTGATTCCCGAGAAAGAAGATTGGAACATAGTGTATACGTGTATCTATGTGTGATACATATATATATATATATATATATATATATATATATATATATATATATATATGTCTACTTCATTTTGTTGACAACTCATTTCATTAAAACTCAAATGAATTTCACTGAAAGCTCACTTCACTGAAAACTCATTTCGTTGAAAGTTATATATGGCCTTTTCCCCACTGTAGTGCAATTCTGGAGTTAGTATATATAGTAAGGGGGGGGTGAAGCCCCCCACATAGTTTGGTTATATGTTGTCTTCTGGAAAGAGTTATTCATTACACTTGTAAGTATCCATCTGTATGCTTTAAAACGTTTAGCCCCCCACACCCCCCTTACTTTATATACTAACTCCAGGATCGTACTACAGTGGGGAAAAGGCCATAAATAACTTCCACCGAAATGAGTTTCAGTGAAGTGAGCTTTCAGTGAATTGGTCACAGGAAACTGACTTTCATTGAAATGAGTTTTCAATGAAATGAAGTAGATCCATATATATATATATATATATATATATATATATATATATATACATACATGTATATATGTATGCATAGGTTTATGTGCATTTTAGGATTCCTTGTTTCATGTATTCAGAGCGATGTAACTTCTCTCTGTGGTGGGTAACAGTTGCATCTTGTGTATGCTTTTTTATACAGCTCATTTAAATATCAGCTGTCTCTGTCCTCATGAGGCATTCCTCCTTTAGATCAAACTGGTACCGTTATCCCTGGGTACAGGACTTTTATACTCCAATTTTCCCCAATCATTTCAATCCACTCACACATTTTGGTCCTTCTTTTAGCATCGTAATTTATATACATCACTCATCTTTTGAGTAAAATAGACCTTGTCATTCCATAATAGGTATTGGATTGGAAACCAAGACCAACACAGTTACTGTCTGTGTTGACTTGGGTCACAGCACAATGTCAGAGGGTGTTGCCACAGCCATTTTTCCATTCTACAGCCTGATACCATAGATAACAGAAGCATGAAGCCTAATTCCTAATCCAGCATCTGCTAGGGACATAATTGGCTCAGCAGAAGTACAGACTGGAAGATCCATTAAAAGATCCCAGGTGACAGCATGACAGGTACATGGTAAGGGATTTGGAATCCAGGTCTAAAGCTTCTAGGCCTGGTTCCATTTCATTGCTCACATTGACACAGCTGTCTTGTCCCTGTTTTGGGTCTCCATCCTATAGCAAGAGGTTAAAAAGTTATCTCCCATCAATAAACTCCATACCTCCCACAGATCATGCATTGCCCACCCCACCACCATTCATCACCCTCTTCTACTTCAAGTGCATATGTCCAAAAGAAGTCTGTATTCTACTTGAAAGTATTTCCTCCGATACCTCTCCTGTATATGACAGCATAAACCCCTGGATCTGATGTTGTCCATTTCATTCTGCCTCACTAGTGGGTCTATGGATCTGATCTCTGATTTGACTCATCAACTTCTCAGGATGTACAATCCGAGCTTCAAGCTCATCCCTTTCCCATAATGTCCCACTCCTCTAACTCCTCAGATCTCATTTGCCTCCTTCCAGCTCAGACGTGATTTCTTAGCCTCAGCTAGAGGTAAGTAGTCATTTCCTATTTTCTTAGTGTATCTTTCTGTAGTGATTCTTTTCCTTCACTCTACTTTATTTAGTAGCAATGGAGTTTATCTTTGTCTTTCCTCCCTTCCTCCCTTTTTAGCTAGTTTTAGCAAAGTTTTCACTGATGTTAGGGTTGCCCCTCCCCCTCCACATTTCTCCTGTAACCGTTAATCCCCTTTTTTCTTTTCTTTTTCTCTTAACAAAATGCTACAAAGCCAATGTGGTGGTAGGATTCCCAATAAGGCCCAGTGGTAAAAAAGGTATGAAAACACATAGATGAATACAATCCCTTTAATAAAATAAAAAATTTATAAAATGGTCAAGCACTTTTGTCCTTAAACATAGGACTTCAGAACCATTCAACATTAACACAGCATCCTCTTAAATAGTGGTAAAAACATCATGTGATCTCAGTCAATAAAACTTAATCATTTCAGTCTTAAAGGCAAATAAGTCAAAGACGTACAAAGTTAAAACATTATAAAATCATAGCTTTTTTCTTTAGTATTGGTACAGTGGAGGTGTGTTCATTAATACCTGGTACCATTGTGGCATTTAACCTTAATTGCCACTTTAATTCACACTAATCCACTTTATTTTCCCAATACCCTCCCTTTTCATCTTTTCTAACTTCCACCATGCCAAAAAGAAATTAATTATCCTGACAATAATACTTTGTATGTTTAAAAAGGGCATTATTCTCATCACAGTTCTTAATAGCGTGCAAATGTTCATAAATGCATTTACAAAGACTTCTAATGGTTTTACCAATTTAAAAGTAATTAAAATTTTTACAGATCACAACGTAGACTAGTCCCAAAGTACCACAAGTTCCAGTATCCAACCAAACACGTTGTGTAGGTTCAACAATAATCACATTTTTTCTTGTAAAATATAACTGCAGTATTTGCACATACCACATTTTTGGTACCACCTCTATCCCTTTTGTTTGGTGGTATAGGATGTTCTAAAAAATAAAAAAATCCAAGATAGTAAGTCCAAAGTTTAATATAAAGCAATCCATTGCGCTGTTTTTTTTCCCTTTCTGAGGTACTATCTTGGATTTTTTGGTTTTAGTGACTTTGGTGCCTTTATTCAGCATTTCAGTGTTATATGTTCCAAAAAATTTTTCAAATTCCGACCCATTTTGTCTCTTCTTTTTCCACTCCTTTAGCTGTTTAAAAAAAAGTTTTCCAGTATCTTTGCTTTATCTGTGCTAGAGTTAGAGTAGTTGTGTTGGTCAACCTGTCTTTGGGTAGTACTGTGTATGTTTGTGTGTGTGTGTGTGGGTGTGTGTGTGTGGGTGTGTGTGTGTGTATGTGTGTGGGTGTGTGTGTGTGTATGTGTGTGTGTGTGTGGTAACCCTTCTGCTTGCAGCATGTCTGACAAACCTATGGGTTTTAAAAGGTGTGCCTCTTGTGGGCATAAGATTCCCCAGGCAGATGCCCACAAAGAGGTGTGTGCATATTGTCTTGGACTGGGGCATTTGGAAGTTGAATGTGACATCTGTAGGGTTTTCAATCCCGGTGCCCTTGCCGATCATTGTAATAATCATATTTTGAGAGGTCTTTTACTGTCCTCTGGAGCTCAAATTCCTGCCTCTAAGGAGATTAAGAAGCGTGCCCCCTTAACATCCCCAGGGTCCACATCTTCTGTGCCAGAAAAACATCAAAAAATATCAGATCCAGCCACTTTGGGATCCTACTGATCTCCATACTTCTTCGGACCAGAGAAGTTTCTCGGATCTGACAGAGTCAGCACCGGTTAAGACCCGAACACTTTTGGATCTTCAGTCTTTGGGTCCGAGCAGCTGCTCGGATCCTGCGGACATTATTCCGATCCAGATATCTCCATCTCCAGGTGAATCCTCCTCAGGTCAGATGCACTTGAATTGGAGGTCCCACAGTCATTCTTTCTCCAGCCCTGACCACTCTCACCAGCCTATACACATTCAAGTCTACCCATTCTTCAGCCTCCTCAAGATCCTCTCAGTTGTCGCACTCAGACATGGACAGGATGATGCTGAGTTTTCTCAAAGCCCAGATTCAGTTGGGGATTTTGCTATCTTCAACCCATGTGGGGTTGTACCTCAATCTCCTCTTCTGATACAGCCTCCAGTTTTGGAACTTCAGGATCTGACTCTTCTCAGTGGGCTGTCGTCAGAGCGGAGAATTTGTTTTTCTTCGACTACGGCAGTGTCCCAGACTAGCTCTGCTTCGATGACCTCGGAACGGAGGTGATCCCAGACCCAGGACTTCAGAGCCGACTCCTTGGGTTGGTCTCTGCTCCGACCCTTTCAGAGCCATCTCTGCTCCTAGGGGTTTTGCCCTTGACATTTCAGGCTTGGTGCTGTCTAGAGGTTCATAGGTTGATACTAGGCTTATCTGCCCTAGGGCATTTATAAGCCTAGCCAGAGTATGTTTGGCTTTCGCCACCCTTTTAGATTAGTTGACTGTGCCTCTGTATAGTAGGTCACAGAAGGTAGCCCTTTTAAGGTTTGTTTACTATACCTCTATCAAGCAGCGACACAGAAGAGATCCCAGGGGTAAACTTACAATCTCCCATCCATTTGTCAAGATTTCTCTTGAAGAGGGTCCATGATGGGCTCTGCCTGACATGGATTGGGATTTTGTTCCAGAGTGAGGGGAGCCTCTGGGAAATGAATCTGTCCCTCCAGCATGTCCTATCCTCTGGGAAATGAATCTGTCCCTCCAGCATGTCCTATTTATTTCTGTGCTGAGATTCAGGTCCCTGGGGCGTGTAGCTCTAAGGGATTTAGATTTCCTGAGGTGAAGCATAGCCATTAATTCTGGGTTGGACATGGCTTTATACGTCGGACACAGATCGCCTCTGAGTAGACGGTACGCAACTGAGTAGAGCTGGAGTTTCTTTAGCCGAACTGCATAGGGAATCTGTTTGAGCCCCTTGATCCTCTTGGTGAGATACTTTTGGGGTCTTTCCAAATGCTGAAGGTGTTGGGTAAGGTACATCCCAAACAGGGCATTGTACTCAATTATGGGCCTGATAAGTGATGAGTAGAGGGGCACAATGACCTCTCTTGATCTAGATGTGAACCCTTTCATGATAAGGTGGGCTATATAGAAGGTCTTTCTAACCACTTTGGCAATGTGGTTGTCAAAGGAGAGATTGCTATCTTCTTGGGTCCTCAAGTCCTTAATTACTTCTTCCGTACTTAATGTATTACCACCTATGTGGTAATTTGTGGGCACTTTGTTTTTTTCCAAAGGGGATGACTATGCACTTTTTGGCATTTAGCTTTAGGCCATGGCTCTGGCACCAGTTATCCATCTCTGTGAGACCCTTTTGGAGGATGCTTGTGTCAGTCGGAGAGTGGATTATAGCACCCAGTTTGCAGTCATCTGCGAACTTGGTCAGCCATAGTCCACCCGTGTTAGCCTGTACCTCGGAGAAATATATACCGAACAAGAGAGGTCCCAGGACTGAGCCTCGTGGGACATCACTTGTAACTGGTTTAGAGTCTTACATGGCACCTGCTTTTCTGACCATGTGGGTTCTATCCCTGAGCCAGTTTGCAACCCATCTTGTGACATAGGGGTTGATATTTAAGCTGGTGAGCTTATTTATGATGCCCGAGTGGGGTATTTTGTCAAAGGCCTTTGCGAGGTCCAGGTAGGCTGTGTGGACTACCTTCCCTTAATCTATGGCTTTGGTAACTGTTTCAAAGAAGTCGACCAGGTACAAGAGGCAAGATCTGCCCTTAACGAAGCCGAATTGGGTAGGATCCAGTGTCTGAAGGTTCCCAATGTCTTTGTTTATGATTTCCATGATGATACGTTCCATAGCTTTGCAGACCATGCTAGTCAGGCTTATAGGGCGATAGTTTCCAGGGTCTGTTGTGGCACCACCTTTGTGGAGTGGGACCACTGTTGCTGTACGCCATTCCTTTGGAACATATCCTGTAGTAAGGCTGAGACTGAACAGTGACTTTATATGAGGGTTTAGTTCTTCTTGGAGCTCGTGTAAGACGCAGCCCGGGACACCATCTGGTCCCATTGATGCTGTGTTTTTAGCTTTGGAGAGGGCAGCTCTCACCTGTGCATCTGTGATCTCAGGAAGGCTACACTCTGTTGGGATAGACATTTGCTCTTTTGGGAGGGGAAGGGGGTGAGAAGTTTGCACTGAACCTTTCTGCCAGGATGTTGGCAATGTCTGTGGGTTCAGTGAATTTTTTGTCGTTTTGCACTAACTCAGAGCATATCTGGGAGTTGCCTCCCAGATTTCTGACATAACTAAAGAAGGCCTTGTGATTATCTTTAGTGTCTTGTGCAATTTTTCTTTCAAAGCTGGCCTTAGAAGATTTTATGAGGGATCATAGTTTCTTGCTAGTACTGATCAGTGACGCCTTTTCTTTTTGGGATTTTGCTCTATCATGTAGTAGCTTTCTTCTTCTGTTGTATAGCTTATTTATGGCCGGGGTCCACCAGACAGGTCTCCTGCCTTTGGAGGAGTGAGTCTTGGTTTTATTTGGGATAGCATGCTCCATGCATTCCTGTAGGTGTCCATAGAATGCTTTTGTAAAGGATTCTGCATGTTGGGCCATATTGTCCACTGGCCCGGGGGCTTTGAAGGATTCCACCTCAGTTTTAAGAAGTGTGAAGTTTGCTTTTGAGAAGTTCTTCACTGTGGTTTCCTTGGCTAGGGGTGGGGATGGAACATGGATGTCCAGTGAGATTTGTTTATGGTCTGATCTTACCAATGAGGGTTATACCTCTGGTGTGGAACATAGAGACCCCATGTTGGTGATGACCAGATCCAGTATGTTTTCCCCTCTTGTGGGAGTGGTGACCAGTTGTTCCATAGCATTTGAGTTTATAAATTCTAGGAACCATTGGGCGAGGGTGTTTGGGCTTGAGTAGTTTTCCCAATCAATGTTTGGGTAGTTGAAGTCACCCAATATAATAGTGTTTGGAGAGACCTTCATATTCTCCAGTGTTCACATGAAAGCCGAGTGAGGTTCCTGTGTTTGGGAGGGTGGTCTGTAGCAGGCTACAAACTGAAAGGCAGTTTTGCCCACTGTTAGTTGCACATGGATGGTCTCCAAAGCTTTGTTCAGTGCCACTAGCCTGGAGGTGTGGGTATCTTTGATAAATATGGATACTTCCCCTCCTTTTGTGGTTCAGTCTGAGTTTTGGGGCCGGAAAGCATGGTATGAAGTATAGCCTGGTAGCGCTGGGGTGCTCTCAGGAGCCTTGAACCAGGTTTCTGTTACTGCACAGATATCGATATTCTCCATACTGAGGAGAGTCTCGAGTGAGTGCATTTTGTGGTTTAGACTTCTGGAGTTGAGCAGAATTACCCTTAGTTTTTTTTCTTTGTGTTGTCTATGGGGGTGGGTTTGTCTTTTGAGCATTGCCTAAAAAAGGCACTATGGGGGAGGCAAGAGCCTCAGCCAGTATTCAAAAACCCAGGGGTGACAGGTGCAAGCCGTCCCTAGCGAAGCAACGTGGCTTGTCGAGCATGTCATCCCAGGCTGACAGACACTGGATCCCCTTTGAATGACACCAATACTTTAGCCAGTTGTTAAAATTGATCATTTTGTCTTTATACTGTGGCATCATTCTTGGTGAGAGTAAGATGCTACTCAAGGTCAGGGTCATACCGGCCTGGGCTACATGATCAAAGAGCTCTTGTGCATCTTTTTTCATGTAGTCCAGGGAGGTACATCTCAGGTCATTCACACCAGCATGGACAATGACGGAGTCATACTTGTACTTGCTTTGAAGTGACCCGAGTGCTTGTGTTATGTGGCGGATCCTGGCACCCGACAGGCAGCTTACAGTGACCTTCTCCTTGTTCAGCCTAGTGAGTGGGACGTCAGTGTGTCTGGCAATAGAGTCACCTATTACAAGTGTATTGGGTGTGTTGTTTAGCCTTAAGGGCTGTGACTGTATGGCACACTGACTTTGTGAGCTATGTGCTACATGGATATTGTTTCGTGGTAGGTGTTGCTTGGATGTCTGCTTTGGAGGTCTCTGCTGCTTAGGCAGATTTTTATTTAGAGCCTCCGAGTATGTTTTTGTGTGTTTGTGTCTGGTTTGCTGATGCTATAGGTCTATGTGAGACTGGATTTGTGGTGTGTGTGGTTACCTTCTCCTCCTGACAGGCTGTGCCAGTACTGGGTTGAGAGAGCTTAGCCTCCAGTTTGGCTATATAGTTGCATCTCTCACATATATTTGAGCTTGTTGGGAGGAGGAGAGGGTGGTCTGTATACATAAGGCAGTTGTAACATTGCCTCAAGATTCACCAGCTGGACTGGAGAGTAAACTCGAAAATGACCTTTGGACATGCCTGAATAATATAGGGAACTACTTATTGACTGATCAGAAAGAACCAATAGGGAGCAAGTGCTTTGAAGGAGTATAAGAGGATGTAGTACTTTAGTTTGTGTTTACCTATGAGATTACTTATACGAGCAAGTGCAGGGCGTTAGAATGAGAATAGAGTGCTTAATTTGAGATTTAGAGCAGTTCTAAGGAAAAAGTGAAGAGTAGACTTTGTGGAGCCGGGAATAGTTTAAGCGACGCTGCCCGACGCTGCTCTGTGCGCAAGACCGCACTAAAAGAGGGTTGCAGGGTTTTAAGAGATGCGGATCAAGGAGTTTAGAATTGACCCAAAATGGCCAATAAAACTACAGCTTTCAGGCAGTAACCACTCCTACAAGGACAGGCAGGCTGTTCAGTGTTCACCACTGCCACTGGTGAACACAGAGACTTCCCTTTAGTCCAAGCAAGCACTGGCCTCCAAGAAACTTACAAACAGTTCAGAACAGCAAATCTGTAACTGAACTTTCTTAAATTTCAGAAAGTGGGAAAAAAGCAAGATTTTTTTGTTTTTTTTCTTTTTTGTTTTAGTTTAAAGGTAGCAGAGATACACAAGTAGCAAAATAATCACAACAGTGCAATAAATGACCCCACACTTGAGTGCTAGGCCAAAGTCAGGTAAAATGCAGTTTTAAGAGAAAAAAATATTTTAAATTAAGTGCAACACAGGAAATGCAGTAAACAGGCTCTAGATGTGTTCTAAATACTGTTTCTAATACAGATATAAACTTTAGCAAGCTGGAAAACGCCGAAAAGTAGGCGGCAAAGCAGTAATTCTTAACAAAAAAGCAGAAGAAAATATTTAAAATCTCAAAAGTGGCTCCTTTCTCCTCTCAGCGTTTTCTCCCCTTGGTAGGTGCTTCAGCAACAACTAACAAGCCTGGAAAGACGCCAAAACCACGAGGCAGCAGGGTTTTAAGAGATAGAGATCAAGGAGTTTAGAATTGACTCAAAATGGCCAATAAAACTACAGCTTCTAGGCAATAACCACTCCTACATGGACAGGCAGGCTGTTCGGTGTTAACCACTGCCACTGGTGAACACAGAGACTTCCCTTTATTGCAAGCAAGCACTGGCCTCCAAGAAATTTACAAACAGTTCAGAACAGCAAATCTGTAACTGAACTTTCTTAAATTTCAGAAAGTGGGAAAAAAGCAAGATTTTTTTTGTTTTTTTTTTCTTTTTTGTTTTAGTTTAAAGGTAGCAGAGATACACAAGTAGCAAAATAATCACAAAAACAGTGCAATAAATGACCCCACACTTGAGTGCTAGGCCAAAGTCAGGTAAAATGCAGTTTTAAGAGAAAAAAACTATTTTAAATTAAGTGCAACACAGGAAATGTAGTAAACAGGCTCTAGATGTGTTCTAAATACTGTTTCCAATACAGATATAAACTTTAGCAAGCTGGAAAACGCTGAAAAGTAGGCGGCAAAGCAGTGATTCTTAACAAAAAAGCAGGTATTGGATCCGGGATGGCTTCTTCCTTCTTTTCTATGGTAGCCCTGGCTGTGAGGGAAGGGGGGGGTTCCCTGGGTTTGTCTTCCTTTCAGGTGGCAGAAAGGGCTTTCTCTAGGTCATGAGAAGCAGACTCTCGTTCCCCAGATCCTACCCAATCTCCCTCTGATCTGAGCTTTGTGCCCATTCATCCTGTCTGCAGTCAGCCTCTCCAGGAGAGCTTCCAGGCCTACCCGCCAGCAAAGGGCCCCCCCAGTCTTCCGATTCCTCTCCTGAGTATCCCACGAGGGAAGTTCATTGGAAGAGACATTGCAAGAGGAAGCACGTAAGACTTCCCTTTGGAGTAACTGGTAGAAGACATTGACTTCGATGAAGGGGGTGGATTCCCCCCATCTCCACCCCACATCTTCTTCAGAGATATTTTTTAAATACTGAAACAAAAGGGAGACTGGTCATATCAACCCCCTTCTTCTGAGGAGTCGGTGTTTCTGGAGGCCTTCGGGCTGGGCCATTCTACATCCTGGATAACCCCACCAGCAGACGAGCTCATTGATCTGGTCCGCCATTGGAGGTGGAAGGAGCCAGACACCATGGAGCCCATTTCCAAGTGCACAGACAAATACCTTAGTCCTCCTAGTGGTCATCCTTACTGGAGCAACGGTGTCCCTGTTGATAACATTGTGGTGTTTGTAGCCACTAAAGAGCTAGCCAAGCAGAACTGTAATATTCATCCCCCAGAATAAAGAGTCTTGGACTTTGGACAGGCACGGGAAGTGCATGTATGCCTCAGCTACTTTTTCATTGAGAGCATTAAATTATGTGGCACACTTCACGCATCTCTAGAGGGAACTGGTCCAGGAACTCACCAACTCACTGACAGAGTCCTTGTTCGAAGAGGACCTCAAGAAGGTATCTGCCCAGTTAGCCACTGTGTTATCATTTGCTAATTCCTTGATGAGGTTAATTTTTCACTCTGCAGAAAGAACTTCTTGTGCCGCCAGCACAGGCATAGCCCTTCAAAGACATGCCAGGATGAGGCTTTGCAGATCCCTTTAAGGCATCACCCCCTTTGACTGTTCCTTCTTATTTGAACTGACAGTTAAAGAAACTCTTACCCACAGCAAGCAGGCAGGAAAAACCGTATCTGCTGTAGGGATCAAGTTTTATTCCCCCCAACGTAACTCCTCTAGAAACCACTGGAGTAGGAAGATGTGGTTCCGAGTCCCAGGGATCTTTCCCAGAATCTGAGGATGAATCCTCTTCTAGGGGCAGAGGAAGAAGATTTAATGGCAGGCGCAGCCACAGAGGGTTAGAGGGTCCACAGAACGAGGGCGGCAGAGAACTTTTCTCTGACAGGCCCTTCCAGTGCTCCCAAAGTGCTGCCCGACTGTTCTACTCTGGAGGCAGTTGGGGGCAGAGATCATTGTATCCAGACACCGTGGCAAATATAACAAATGACAATTGGATGTTAAACATAATATCTGATGTTAATCTTCGTTTATTCCTTACTCATGGGGATTCAGTTCCGACCTCAGAACAGAGCCAGCCTTTTTTCAAGCTCGCGTCGGCCACAAACCTCTCGAGATAAGATTTTACCCATCATACCCTTCTCTCTGTTGCCTCAGATCTTGTTTGCTGTGTTGCTGTTCAGCCGTTCTTCTCTAGTTAAGTGTATTTTTTTAATAACTTTTGAGTTTTTTTTTTTCTCACAGAAGTTTTTCGACTTTATTAAGTCGTATCTTCTTATTCTTTATTACTTGTACCTTTTTGGTATCTTCTACCTTTGTTGGTAGTCTTTCCTTGCCCTCCCTTGGGCCTTGCGTCAGTGTATGTCTATCTTTTGAATATTTTGTGGATATAATGTCTGAGAATAAAGGGAGTCCAGGCTTTGAGGTGTTCAGAGTGTGGACTGCCTCAGTCTGACACGCATGACTTGTGTGTTTACTGTTTGGGCATGCCTCATCTCACAGTGAAGCCACCCTATCAGATTTGTAAAGGTTTTTCTGCCAGGACTTTAACGAACGTAAAAATAAACTAGTACTAAAGGGTCTCCTTAAGACCCCTTTCTGCGCGGCTATTTCTGGGTCGCAGGAATCTTCTCCTCCTTTCAAACAACATAAAAGGTCTAAGTCTCTTCCATTGTTTCCCTGTGGAGACCCTAAGGAATTGAAACATAAAAAGGCTAAATTGTCAGAGTTGTCGGTGCCAGCGGCTGCTTCAGCACCGACTCACTTGACTCTGTCTCTGATTATGTCTGCTGGTCCCGCTACAATGTTGCTTTCGATGCAGACATCAGCCTTCATGGTACAAACTACTATGGCACCGACTAGTTCGGTGCAGACTTCTTCGGCACCGATTGGTATATTGGCGCAGTCATCTTTGGCACTGACTGAAGTCTCGGTACAGACTCCTTCGGCACTGTCCTGTTTCTCGGTGCAGACATCTTCGGCGCCAATAGTTTTCTCAGTGCAGACGCCTTTGGCGCTGACAGTTTTCTCGGCACAGACCCCCTTGGCACCGACAATTTCTTCGGTGCAGGCCTTTTCGGCACCGACGGTTTTGGTGCAGACAACTCCAATTTTGATGACACCATTCTCAGTGCAGGAATCTTCTGCACCGTTGATTTCAGTGCGTGCCGCTTCTGCGCCGGCTTTAGTGGCGCAGACTATACAAACTCCGCCAGTTTCTGTGCAGACATTACCTATACAGACACCTTTTTTCAGTGGTCATGCTAGCTCTTTTTTGGACAGGCCCGAATCACCTTCAGGGTTTTCAATGAGGTCTACCAGAAGCCTTTTTGAACATTATGTGGTGTGTCTTATAGACCAGCTGCTTTTAGCCAGTGGAATTCCTGCCCCTTCAAATGTGTCTCTCCCCTGTGGAGTTGAACCCTTCTCTGCAGACTCCTTCGACCTCTGTGGAGGTTTCGAGGCATCCCTCCTCGGGCGGGCCGGCCTTCCAGGCCTTGGAGAGGACACTGGCTGCTGCTTCTCGGCTGCCTCTGTCAGAGACTACTACTTCCTCTGGGCCTCAGCTGTCTCAAGTTGCAACCAGGTGCAAGAGTCTTGGGCCATTCTCCCCCTGGGGACCCTGTCCTTGCAGCCTTCCCCAGAGTCTCCCACTGAGGAAGTCCACTGCAAGACTACCTGTAAGAGGAAGCACATGGACTCTACGAAAGAGTCACTGACCGAAGACACAGATTACTTCGGGGAGGGGTCCCCAAGTTCACATTCTGATGAAGTTTCCTTTGGTGACATCCTAGAAATTTTAAAGCAGAGAGGTGAATGGGAAGTCCTCTAACCCTTCCTCAGAGGAGTCTGTGTTCCTGCAGGCTTTTTGTGCCTGGCCCCCTACCTCCTGGGTTACCCCACCTTGCCAATGAGCTCATCAAGCTCATCAGGCAGCATGCGTGGAAAGCACTGGACTCTGTGGAGGCCATACCTCATAGGCCGGACAAGATCCTTTCTCCCCCAGAAGAGTGCCTCCATTGGTCGAAAGGTCTACCAGTAGACCCTATGGTGGTGGCTGACGCTACAAAGAAGGAACTGGCAGAGGAGAACCAGGCTGTTCACCCACCCAGTAAGGAATCCCGGGCGGTGGACAGATTAGGGAAGCGAGTCTTTGCGTCATCGATCTTTGCTGTTAGGTCCTTGAACTACCTGGCACATTTCACAAGGCTATAGAGAGACTTGGTGTCCGAACTATCTCAGACATTGGCAGGAGCAGTTTCTGATGAGGTCCGAGACAAGGGGGCCTCTCATTTAATGACCGTAGAATCTGTTTCCAATTCCTCAATGCATTTGATATCACACACTACTGAGGGAGTGGCGAGAGCTGCGGGTGCAGGCATAGTCATGAGACGCCATGCCTGGATGCACCTTTGTGACTTTGTGGATCCCTTCAAGGCTTCCTTCCTTAATGCCCCTATTAAGTCCACTACTTTGTTTGGGTCCAAGGTAGAAGATACATTGGCCAGATGTGAACAGGAAGGTAAGACCCTATCTGCCGTAGGTGTCCTTTTATCTTCTCCTCAGCAGTTCTATTCTAGGACTCAGAAGAGTGGGAAAATGTGGCACAAAAATTCTCAGGGTCCTTTCCGTGACTCTCGGGCTGAGTTTTCCCCTAGAGGCGGGGGGGATTCTAACGGAAGACACCTATTTTGGGGCAGGGGAGGTCCGCGAAACCGGGATTCCAGGGAATCTTTCTCTGGACAGCCCTATCAGCGCTTCTGAGGAGCAGCCCGATTGCTTTCCTTTGGAAGCAGTCGTGGGTCATTTTTCCTTGTACCCTTCTGCCTGGCAATCCATAACCACAGATGCTTGGGTACAAAGGCTCATCACCAGAGGATACCATATTGTTTTCTTATTCACTCCCCTCTTACCCAGAAGCTTACCCGACGTGTCACCCAGTCAAAGGAAAGCCGCAGCTATAGGTATATCAGAGCTGCTTCAAAAGAGAGTCATCCAAACAGTCCCCCCAGACCAGACAGGATCCGGCTTCTTTTCAAGATTCTTTTTGGTGCCAAAAAAGACAGGGGACTGGAGACCAATTCTGGATCTCAGCGCCCTAAACAAATTCGTAAAGACAGAAAAATTCTGGATGGTCACAGTTCAGTCTATACTTCCACTTTTGGAAAAAAATGATTGGATGCGCTCCATAGATCTTCAAGACGCATACTACCACATAAAGGTGGAAAGGTGCTCAAGAAGATATATTCACTTCTGGGCGGTAGCCAGTCATTACCAGTTTTGCTTACTGCCCTTCGGATTTTCTACAGCCCCCAGAGTGTTCACAAAATGCATGGCAGTAGTCACAGCTCACCTGTGACTTCAAGGATTCCAGGTGTTTCCCTACCTAGACGACTGGCTCATTACTGCCCCAACAAAATGTCTACTGGATCAGGCCTTGACTTACACCCTAAACACTGCACAGCAGCTCGGAATATCAATAAACTGGAAGAAGTCAAACTTTACTCTGAGTCACTCATTAGAGTACATTGGAGTGATTCTGGACACAATGACTTGTACAGCCTCTCTACCAGATCACAGAATTCAGAGGATCAAAAAACAGCTTCAGGCAATACTTTCACAAAATCTAGCCTCAGCTCGATCCGTTCTTTATCTGCTGGGATCGATGGCAGCCTCCATCACCATAGTCCCTCTAGCAAGGCTAACACATGAGGCTTCTTCAGTGGCTGCTTCTTACTCCGTGGTACCCACCCCCAGCACCCCTTATCTTTTCCGATTCCAATAACCAAGATTTGCAAACAGGACTTGCTCTGGTGGATGTCAACCCTCACCAGTGGTCTCGCCCCTTCAACCCTCATCAGCCCAACACCACAGTGACCACGGATGCCTCCCTGATGGGGTGGGGGAGCTGTTTCAGGGAAAGACAGTCTAAGGCACTTGGTCACAGACGGAGGCCCATCTGCATATCAGTGTCCTAGAACTGAGGGCGGTGCTACCAACGTTGCAAGCATTCCAATTGATCCTTCCATCAGGGACTATTGCAATTCATTCAGACAACATGGCAGTAGTCTGGTACATCAACAAACAAGGGGAACCAGATCATACCCACTATGTTTAGAGGCCATGAGAATATGGCAATGGGTGATAGCCTCCAACCATTTTCTGATAGTGAGGCACATTCCCGGGAGCTCCAACGTGATAGCAGACAAGTTGAGCAGATGCATTCTAAAGCCTCATGAGTGGTCTCAGTCCTCTAGCGTCAGCGAAGATTTTTGACCACTAGGGCCAGCCTTGCTGCAACCTATTTGCGTCCCCGTCCAATCACAAGTGCAGCAACTATTTTGCCCTGATCCCCCTTGAGAACAGTCACCGAAAGATGCCCTAGTCCAGGATTGGCCCTCAGGTCTGCTATATTCTTCTCCTCTGATACCCCTCATTCCCCTGTTCCTCAAGAAAGCATGTCAGTTGAAGAGCAAAGTGATCCTCATTGCTCCATATTGGCCTCGACAAGTTTGTTTTCCCTTCCTGTGGCCTCATCTGCTAGATCGACCATGGAATCTCAATCCAACTCCAGAGTTGATCTCTCACCCGCAGAATCTGGTTTATCTAAACCTATCCAGTCTGAAACTGACAGCTTGGTTTATCCACTTCCAGTGATTCCTAGGCAGCATGACCCATCTTCCCCTGTGCATCACATTCTGATTGCTGCTCATAGATCATCCACCAGACTACTCTACCGCAGCAAATGGAAGAGATTTTCTCTCTGGTTACAAGATAAACAAATGGACCCTTTTACAACCCATGTTTATATTGTGCTAGAATATCTTTCAGACCTTTTTAAATCGGGGGTAGCAGCCTCCACAGTTCGTGTTCATTTGGCTGCAATTTCTAATTTTCATAATGGCTTCCAGGGCACTTCCTTAATGTCACACAGACTTTGTAAGACCTTTCTGAAGGGTGTAACCCAACTAAAGCCTCCATTCAGAGAACCTGTTCAACCTTGGAACCTGGCCTTAGTCCTTCAAGGGTTGACAACTTCTCCCTTTCAGCCTGCATCTACCAGTGATCTAAAGTATCTGTCATGGAAAACGTTGTTCTTAGTTGCTATTACTTCTGCCAGACGTATTTCTGAATTACAGGCCTTGTCTATCAAACCCCGCTACCTCATCTTTCACAAGGACAGAGTTTCATTAAGGACCAATCCGACCTTCTTGCCCAAGGTCGTTTCTGAGTTATCTGTCAATCAGACTATTGATTTGCCAGTGTTTTTCCCTAATCATTCTAACAGAGGGGAATATTGCCTGCATACCTTGGATGTACATAGACAAATTCATTTTTACCTAGACAGGACTAAACTTAATAGAAAATCTGACCAGCTGTTTTTGGCATTTTCTGAATCCAGATTAGGTTGTCCATTTTCTAAAGTTACTTTAGCCACTTGGTTGAGAAATTGCATTACTTTCATTTATGGCAAGAATGGTATCCCTTTACCTGGCAGAGTAAAGGCCCACTCTACAAGATCAATGTCAACTTCTGCAGCCTTCCATGCTAGAACATCTTTGAATGATATCTGTGCAGCCGCAACCTGGACTAGGCCTCATACCTTCATTGCTCATTACAAATTGGACTTGGCCTCTAGAGGCAGAGCTTCTTTTGGTTCTATAGTGCTCTGGAATGTCCTTGGGCCACCCAGGGGACAAGATAGCTGGAGACTCTGTCCCAAGAGTAAGGAATAAACAAAGATTAGCAACCTCAGATAAAGAAGTTATGTCTTACCGTAATGTTCCATCTGAGTTGTTTCATCTTCGTTTATTTATTACGGCCCACCTGCCTTCCCCCTCCAAAGGTTTCTGGTGGATCTCATTTGTCCTTCTTTCCAGTTGTTAGGTCATCTCTGACCAGAGGTAGCCTCGGCTTCATTTTTCCAACTTGCAAACTAGATCTGAGGTAACAGGGAGAAGGGCATGATGGGTAAAATCTTAGCTCGCTCGAGAAGTTTGTGGCTGACGCGAGCTTGAAAAAAGGCTGGCTCGGTTCCGAGGTCGGAACTGAATCCCCAAGAGTAATGAATAAATGAAGATGAAACAATGCAGATGGAACATTATGATAAGACCTAACTTATTTTTCCAGAGATTACTATAGTCCCTTTTTCCCTTCCACCTCCCAGTCCCAAGAGATATCTCTCCGATGTGCCACTCAGTCAGAGGGAGAATGCCTTCCTATAGATGTTCAGAAACTTCTAGAAAAAAGTCATCCAGGAGGTCCCAACTAAACATAAGAATGTGGAACTTACTTTCACTTCTTTTTGATGCCAAAGAAAACAGGGGACCTTCGACCAATCTTCTGGTACATAACTTCTAATATGATGTTGTCCATTTCATTCTACCTAACTACTAGGTCAGAGTCCCCAGCTATGTAAACCCTGGGTGGCCCTCAAAGAAGGATATGCCTGAGCACCACGGAGACAAAGGATGATCTATTCCTAGAATTAAGGTCCAACTTATGATGAGGAACAAACGTATGAGACATGGACCAAGTTGCTGCTGCACAAATTTTGTCAATAGGAGTTTTAGCTGAAAAAGGCAGATGAGGCAGACATGGATCTGGTGGAATGAGCTCTAGGGGGATGGGGAGTTGCATGCCATTCAGAGAGCAGACAGCAGGAAAACAATGAGTAATCCATTTCGCTACCGTAATTTTGGATACAGCCTGGCCTAATCTATTTGGTGAAAAAGAGATGAACAATTGCTCAGATCTCCTATGCGGTTTCATCCTTTGCAGATAGAAATGCAACTGTCTATGCACATCCAGTAAATGCAGCATATAATCACCCTTATTAGATATGGAAAGAATGCAGGCAGATGAATGGCATGGTTAATATTTATCTCTGCAGCAACTTTAGGCATAAAGGAAGGATTTGTTCTGAAGGAGACTCTGTCTTTGAAAAAGGTAATGTACGTTGGCTGGGAAGATAAAGCTTGTAGTTCTGACACTCTTCTTGCTGAAGTGATGGCCACTAGGAAAATAGTTTTCCAAGACAAAAATTTCAGGTCACATGAACCCACAGGTTCAAATAGTTTCTGAGTGAGGCCTTGGAGCACAACAGTGAGATCCCAAGGAGGAGACAGATCTTTTATTGGAGGTCCAAGATGAAAAACTCCTCTCATGAAAGCCCTACATAACCTTGATGTTGAGAGGGAAGACGAAAGATTGTTGCCTTTCCCCACGTGAAAATGCACAATAGCTGCTAGTTTCAACTTTATGGTGGAAACATTAGCCCCTTGTTGAAAAAGAGAACTGAGAAACATAAGAATATCTGAAATAGAGGCAGAAAAAGGATCAATATTCTGTTCAGATGCCCAAATGGAAAATCTCTTCCATTTACTATTATACATTTTTTGGCAGAAGACCTCTGAGAAGCAAGTATAATCTCTTGAACAGGGGAGGCTAGCCTGGAGTTTCATAGAATCACTGGAAGTGGAGAAACCAGGTGGTCAGTCTTAGGGATTGGAGATTGAGGGTCTGAAGTTCTGTCCGATGAGAAATTAGGCCATACCTGGGATCCAGTATCAATGGAGGATACTTGCTGTGAGAACACAGGAAGGGGAACCATACCTGACAAGGCCAGAAAGGGGCAATGAGGATAAGAGTGCTCTTCAACCTATTGGCTTTCAGGAAGACTTGGGGGATCAGGGGAATTGGAGGATAGGCATACAAGAGACACTGGGGCCAATCGTGGACTAGAGGATCCCTGGGTGACTTCCCTGTGGGTGGATAAGAGTGAAGTACTTGCTGCACTTGTTCAGGGGAGAGGCAAAGGGGTTGCAGCAAGGCTGGCCCCAAAGGCTGAATATTTGATTCGCTACCGATTCATTCAGGGACCACTTGTGTGGACTCAAGACTGATCTACTCTGTCTGTCTGCCAGAATGTTGGACTTCCCCGGTATGTGCGTTGCAATGAGAAAGTCGTTTGAAGAAATTGTGCATTCCCAAACCCTCATGGTCTTCTTGCACAATGGGTATGATTGGGTTCCCCCCTGCTTGTTGATATACTAAACAACTGACATGCTGTCTGTTAGAATTGCAATCATTCCCAGAGGGAAACAGTCGTGAAAGGCTTGCAGTGACAGAAGGACTGCCCTCATCTCTAGGGCATTTACATGCAATTTGGTCTCTGTCGTGGACCACGTACCTTGGACCAATCTTCTCAGATAATGTCCCACCACCCCAACAGGGAAGCATCCGTGGTCACTGTGGCTACAGGTGGGGGAAGAGTAAAAGGTCTGTCAAGATGGAGTTAGTTTGTAAGCATCCACCACTGTAGATAACACTTGCAGATCGGCAATAGTCTAATGGGAGTCAAGAATGGATGACACAGAATAGACCATTGGACTGCTAGGGTCCATTGGAGAACTCACATGAAAAATCTTGCAAATAAAACCAGAAGAATGGCAGCTGACATGGATTCTAGGACCTTCAGAACCAGGTGAGCTGGCAGGTTTGGGGTATCCAGTAACAGTTGCACTTGTTGTCTCAATGATATTATTCATTGCGGAGGCAGGGTAGCTATTTGCATGACTGTGTTCAATTGTGTCCCTATAAACTCTATGTCCTGTATAGGGGACATCTTTGACTTTGCCAAATTCAATGTAATTCCCAGGCAATTGAAAAGCTGTAGCAGAAATTGGATAGCTGTAAGTAGTTCATGCCTTGTGGATGCCATCAGCAGCCCATCGTCCAAATATGGAAACACCTGGAGTCCTTGCAGCTAAAGGTAGGCTGCAACCACTGCCATACATTTTTGTGAACACCCATGGTGGTGGTGAGACAAAAGGGCAGGTGCTCTGAATTGGTAATGACTGGCTCCCAGCCGGAAGTGCAGGCATCTCCTGGTGTGGCTGTCTATTTTGATATGACAGTATGCATCCTGGAGATCTATAGAGCACATCCAATCATCCTTGTGCAGTAGAAGCAGTATGGACTGTAACATAACCATGCAGAACTTAAGACTTCTTTACAAATAAATTCAGACTTTTTTAAATTAATTCAGACTTTTTAAATCTAAGATTGGTCGAAGGTCCCCTGTTTTCTTTGGCACCAAAAAGAAGTGAAAGTAAGTTCCACATTCTTATGTTCAGTTGGGACCTCCTGGATGACTTTTTTCTAGAAGTTTCTGAACATCTATAGGAAGGCATTCTCCCTCTGACTGAGTGGCACATCGAAGAGATATCTCTTGGGACTGGGAGGTGGAAGGGAAAAAGGGACTATAGTAATCTCTGGAAAAATAAGTTAGGTCTTATCATAACGTTCCATCTGCATTGTTTCATCTTCATTTATTCATTCTCTTGGGGATTCGGTTCCGACCTCGGAACCGAGCCAGCCTTTTTTCAAGCTCGCGTCAGCCAGAAACTTCTCGAGCTAAGATTTTACCCATCATGCCCTTCTCCCTGTTACCTCAGATCTAGTTTGCAAGTTGGAAAAATGAAGCCGAGGCTACCTCTGGTCAGACATGACCTAACAACTGGAAAGAAGGACAAATGAGATCCACCAGAAACCTTTGGAGGGGGAAGGCAGGTGGGCCGTAATAAATAAACGAAGATGAAACAACTCAGATGGAACATTACGGTAAGACATAACTTCTTTATCTGAGGTTGCTAATCTTTGTTTATTCCTTACTCTTGGGACAGAGTCTCCAGCTATCTTGTCCCCTGGGCGGCCCAAGGACATTCCAGAACACCATAAAACCAAAAGAAGCTCTGCCTCTGGAGGCCACGTCCAATTTGTAATGAGCAATGAAGGTATGAGGCCTAGTCCAGGTTGCAGCTGCACAGATATCATTCAAAGATGTTCTAGCACGGAAGGCTGCAGAAGTTGACATTGATCTTGTAGAGTGGGCCTTTACTGTGCCAGGTAAAGGGATACCATTCTTGCCATAAATGAAAGTAATGCAATTTCTCAACCAAGTCAACTAGACATTAAAAAAACTGTTATGCATAATAGGTGGGAATAATAACTTCTTACCATAATGGCACTTTCCACATTATCTTTAAATATGGATGGTCTCACAGACATATAGGAAAAGGAGTAGTAGTTAAAAAATGCAGGGTGCAAATAGTTATGCTACAGGAGACAGATTTGAAAGGAACTGAACATGTGAATTTGATAAAGAAAGGTTTTTGGGATGGTTATTCAGCAGAATACCTGGGACAAAAAAAGGAGTACTTATATTAATTGCAAGAGGAGCTCCCATAAGGGATAGAAGAGGAAAAAAGATAATAGCAGTTATGTAGTACTAAGGGACTACTGGAAAGGGAGGAGAATTACACTGGTATGTATTTATATTCCACCTAAAACTGATATAATTGAGCTTAAGAAAACTCTGGGAGAAATAACCAGTTTTCAGAAGGGAATATTACTTATGGGTGGGGACTAGAATTTGATTTGCAACAGGGATGATGTGTCTGGGGGCCCAGAAGGAAAATATAACAAAGGAAGGTAGATTTTCGAAGACTTTTATAAAAATATTTGGCATGGAGGATGTGAATGCAGTAGTAGGAGTTCAGAGAGAATTTGCATATTATTCCCCAAGATACAAAAACTGGGCTCTGCTAGACAGAACTTACACTTCACATGAACCTCTGCATTTAATTGAAAGTTTTGACAATCATCCAGTAACCATTTTAGATCATGTGCCAATAATAACTAAAATAAAATTACACTTTCCCACCTTTCTGTTGAAAAGAGACAAATTTAAGAAATTGGTAGTTGAAATTATTCAGGAGTTATTAGAGAAGACAGAAATTTCTTCTCAAAATATAGCTAGGGACTGGGATAAAATTAAAGTGGAGTTTAAAAATGGGGTGGAAATAAGAGAGACAGATGGGGTTAAAAAGCAACAGTTATTTAGAGGGACTGAAAATGTTAAAGTATTACAGAATAGGGGAATCTCACAGAACAAGAAAAGGAGCAGCTGCAGAATGCTAAGCAGAAAATAAAGGATTACCTTAATAATGTTAATGAGTTTAGAAAGATTGCTGTTAAGCAACTGTTTTTGATAATGCCAGAGCAGAAAAACTTTTAGCTCAACAACTTATGCAACAGAAAGTAGAAAGGGTTGTCACCAAGCTTAGTAAGCCTATAACAAGGAAGATAACAAGAGATTCTGTAGGGTTACTATAAATATTTCAGAAATGTTATGAAAATCTATATTAAGGAGAGAAATATGGAGATCAAGAAAAGGTATAAATGGAAATTTATGGAAGAATTAAATATGCCAAGGTTAGAGATAGATGAAGCTCAGTTACTAATATTTAGTATAGGAGGAGATGAGATAAAAATGGTGATGTATAACCAATCAGCAGAAAATGTCCCCAGAAATAGGTGGTATTCCTGTGGAAGTTTAGAAGCTAGGAGGGAAAAACTGAAAGATCTGGATGGTTTTGTTTAACGGTATTTTTAGATGAGGGGAAAAGCACCAATATCCTGGACGAAAGCGGTGGTGCCTGTAATACCTAAAGAAGGTAAGGACCCATCATGTCCAGCTTCATACAGGCCCATTTCAATCTTAAACCATGACTATAAAGAGTTTTTGCTTTTAATGGCTAAAGCAATGGCAAAGGTGATGCCAAAATTGATAGACATGGATCAATGTAGTTTTGTGGATGGGAGGCAAACATTTGACAACATTAAAAGAACATTGATGATCCAGAGGGAAGCTGAATGTAAGAAAATGCCACTGTTGTTGTCGGCTCTTCATGCAGAGAAAGCATTTGACAGAGTTTGTTGGGAGTTTGAGTAGAATAATGGAAACATTTGCATTCCCTGATAAAATTATAAGGTTGATTAGGGTGATATATGAGGGATCATAGGTGGAAATTAAAGTGTGTGGGTTCCTCTCTGATAATTTCTGTTTGAGCAGAGGAACCAGGGAGGGGAGTCCTCTTTCCCATTTGTTATTTGCAGTATATTTAGAACCATTGGTAAAGAAAATAAGTGACTCAGAAATTCAAGGATACAGCTGGTATAGTAGTCAGGAAAAGCTGGCTGTATTTGCAGATTGCTTTTCTGGTTTTATCAGGTATAAAACACATTTCAGTGTTGTGGAACATTTTGAGTCAGTTTCAGATAATTTCGGATACAAAATTAATGAAGCTAAAACAAAGGCAATAGCTGTAAATTATGTACCCACACATGAATTGGTTCAGCAATATTCACATTTATGGAGACATGATAAAATTAAGTACTTAAAAGAGTATGGATTAAAAAGGATTCTGAGGTGGCAGCTAAGGATATGTGAGAAGAAACTAAAAAGATAATACAAAAGCTGAGAAATTGGAAGTTATGTTATATGGATGTGGATATCAAGATACAAGCAGTTAGAATGTTTTAGTCCCTTTAGTTTTATATGCAGGTCAAGCACACTTGTATCAACCAGAGTTGTGGAGAGCAATTAATAAAGAGCTGAAGCATTTTATCTGGGAGGGGAAAACTGCAAGAGTCAAGTGGGATAAGCTGATTCTTCCAATCGAACAAGGTGGTTTGGGATTACCCAATTTGAAGGGGGATTTCAGGGCTACACAATTAAGGCTCCTAACATAGCACAAGCAGAAAACTATAATTCAAAGTGGAAAGGGAGGATGATAAAACGGGGGAAGCTCAAGAATCAAGAAGGTACTGGGATTTTAGCTGCAGATCCCTAAGGCAAATAACAATAGCCATGCAGAATATTATATTTATTAAGTAGCAGAAAGTATTCTAAGAACCAAGCCAACACGGGAATGGAGAAATGAGATTCTGCCTATAAAGATGCCTGCAATTAGGGATACAGACAGGCAAGGGGGGGGCTGGAATTTATTGGAGAAAACTGGTAAAAGAACCAAGATATTGAGAGCAAATAATTACAGGGGGAAAGTAATAGAATGGGAAGAGGACAAGAATTTATTTGGACTGCAGGACAGGGATTGCCTTCTGTATCAAGGATTGATATTAGAGTAATAGGCAAAGAGTAAGAAACAGGGGGATCATAAAAAAAAAGAAACAGGGGGATCATAAAAAAAAAGACCAGCACTGGTAGAGTTTTTCATAGAATGCAGAACAGAAGCTGCTGTCAGAGAAGGAACAATTAGTAGAGTAAGTATTTCATGATAACTATAAGAATCAGTCAGAGGAGGTTAGAAAGGATTGGGAAGAGCGATTGGATAAGCAATTCTCAAAGAAACAATGAGAGGATATATGTATGTCTCCCAAATATGTAAGAAAGTCTAGAAGATTTAGGATCTTTGCTTTGAAGCATTTACATAGGTATTTTTGTACCCAGCTAGACTCCAAAGTATTTTTCCTCAGGTAGGCAGCAAATGTTGGAGGTATGATGGGGAAGAAAGAGGTAACTGAGAACATATTTTCTGGGAGTGTAATAAGTTGGCAGACTTTAAAGATTCCCTGCAGACTGCTCTATCAGAGATACTGGGTGAGCAAATTGGTCTAACTAAGGAAATTATTTTTTTAACTTTGATACAGAATCAGAATATCCTAGACATACAGTAGATATAAAAAGTGTACACACCTCTGTTAAAATGCCAGGTTTTTGTGCTATAAAAAATGAGACCTCAATAAATCATTTCAAAACTTTTCCCACCTTTAATGTGACCTATAACCTGTGCAATTCAGTTGAAAAACAATTCTCTTAGGGAAAAATATAAAAAATAAAAAACATACAATAAGCTGGTTGCATACATGTGCACACACTTAAACTAATACTTTATTGAAGCACCTTTTGATTTAATTACAACATTCAGTCTTCTTGGGTAGGAGTCTGTCAGCATGGCACATCTTGACTTAGTAATATTTGCCCACTCTTCCTTGCAAAAGCACTCCAAATTTGTCAGATTGTGAGGGCATCTCTTGTGCACAGCCCTCTTCGGGTCACCCCACAGAGTTTCTATTGGCTTTAGGTCTGGGCTCTGGCTGGACCATTCCAAAACTTTAATTTTCTTCTGGTGAAGCCATTCTTTTGTTGATTTGGATGTATGATTGGGGTCATTGTTGTGTTGAAAGGTGAAATTCCTCTTCATCTTCAGCTTTCTTGCAGACCCCTGAAGGTTTTGGGCCAAAAGTGACTGGTATTTGGAACTGTTCATAATTCTGTCCACCTTGACTAAAGCCCCAGTTCCAGCTGAAGAAAAGCAACCCAAAGCATGATACTGTCACCACCATGCTAAACTGTGGGGATGGTGTTCTTTTGATGATGTGAAGTGTTGTTTTTGCTCCAAACGTACATTTTGGAATTGAGGCCAAAAAGTTCATCCTTGGTCTCATCCCATAACACATTTTCCCACATGCTTTTGGGAGAATTGATGTATTATTTTGCAAATTCTAGCTGGGCCTGGCTGTTTTTCTGTGCAAGAAAAGGCTTCCTTCTTGCAACCCTACCCTATAGTCCAGATATATGGGGAATACGGGAGATTGTTGTCACATGCAGTACACAACCAGTACTTGCCAGAAATTCCTGCAGCTTCTTCATTGTTGCTGTAGGTCTCTTGGCAGCCTCCCTGACCAGTTTTCATCTTGTCTTTTCATCAAGTTTGGAGGGACATCCAGTTCTTTGCAACGTCACTGTTACTTTTTGATGACCATCTTCACTGTGTTCCATGGTATATCTAATGCTGTGGAAATTTCTTTGTACCGTTCTCCTGACTGATACATTTCAACAATGAGATCCCATTGATGCTTTGTAAGCTCTCTGTGAACTATAGCTTTTGCTGTAGCAGGCAACTGAGTAAATGTCAGAAAAATCCTACTAGGACAGCTGAACTTTATTTGGGGTTAATCAGAGTCTCTTTAATTGATGGCAGGTGTGTACCCAAGAAGACTGAATGCTGTAATTAAATCAAAAGGTGCTTCAACAAAGTATTAGTTTAAGGGTGTGAACACTTATGCGACCAGCTTATTGTACATTTTTTTATTTTTTATATTTTTTTCCCCTAACAAATTTGTTTTCAATTGAATTGTACAGGTTATAGGTCACATTGAAGGTGGGAAAAGTTTTGGAATTATTTATTGTGGTCTCATTTTTTTTTTTATATCACAAAAGTCTGGCATTTTAACAGGGGTGTGCACACTTTTTATATCCACTGTACTTAGGCTTTGATGGGTGTAATTGTGGTTGCTGCCAAAAAGCAATTACTAGAAAATGGAAATCAAAGTCTAAACCAACTTTTCTAGATGGAGTGAATATAATAACAGAGAGAAAACAAATGGAATTGGGATCTGTAGAAAAGGATAGGAGCAAATTACATAGAAAAAAAAATGGGAATTATAGGAACAGTACATACAAAGGAGGAATGAGGTTTAAAAGAATGCAGGATTTGAATGAGCTATGTAATGTTTGACTAACTATGGCTGGCTAAAAGAATGGCTGCTTCTATAGCATTCGGAAATCCAAAGTTGATATAGGTATATAAAGCTGATATAACTATATATTTTTGCTCTGTTTCAGTGATATTTAACAATCTTGTGTTGCTCTTAGGTTGTATTTTTAACAGTGTTCTGCTGTGTTTTGAGAACATGTCTCAGGGTTTAGTTCCAATGTTTCCTTACTTGTCTTTACTTCTGTTCTGATTCAGTCTCCATGTTTATATGTATATGCAACTGATATGAGTATATATTTTTACTCTAACTGTTTCAATGATATTTAACTATCTTGTGCTGCTCTTAGGTTGTAGTGTTAACAGTATTCTGCTATATTTTGTGAACATGTATCAGAATTTAGTTCCAAGGTTTCCTTACTTCCCCTTATTTCTGTTCTGATTCAGTCTCCATTTTTTGTCCACCTACCCAATTGTTGTTGTGTTCTTAAATCTTGGTGTTTTTTGAGTTGCCCGCCTCTACTATAAATTTGATATTGGACACTCCTCCCAGCCCTATTGCATCAGCTCATTTTATTGTGTACAGTGAGATAATTTGGAAAGGCTCGCCCTCATAGTTTCTTAACCTTGAATTGTCTTCTGTTTCCTCCCTTCCTAGTTAATAAAAAAAAACAATAATTCAGTTGCTTTTACTGTTTTTGTGTTTCTTCCTACTTTATTACTTTATCTTGCTTTTACTGTATTTTCTTAGTGTTCAAGTGCATTCATTACTGCTAGTTAGTAGCCTGATTAAATTGTAATTGTTACTCTAAGTGTCTTAGTTTTGCTTAAAGAGCTTGGCTTCAGGCCAGTTGTTTTACATTAGGAAGGTTTGTGGTCTGCACTCTTGTGGGAGGAGAGGGTAGCTTCTGCCTTTCTATGCTGGGAATTGCTGGTTGAAGGCTCATTGTGTCTGTTATTCTGCAAGTGTCTTAGTTCTGGTTTAAGCACTTGGGCTCCAAACCATTTACTTTACATTAGGAGAATTTGTGTTCTGAACTTGTGTTGTGGCAGGAGAATGTGGCCTACACCCTTCTAAGCTGAGGATTGCTGGTGAAGGTTTATTGTGACTGTTATTCAAAGTGCCTTTATTCTGGTGTAAGCACTTGGGTTCCAAACCATTTACTTTACATTAGGAGGATTTGGGGTCTAAACTCTTGTGGCAGGAGAAGATAAACCTACACCCTTCTAGCTGGAAATTGCTGTTTGAAGACCTATTTTGTCTGTTGTTCTGAAGTGTCTTAGTTCTCTGTCTTGTGCACCAAAACCAGTTGTTTTACATTAGGGGGTTTGTGGTGTAGACTCTTGTGGTGAGAGAGTGTGGCCTACACCCTTCTATGCTGGGAGTTGTTAATGAATTGCTGCATTATTTAAATTGCTTTCTCCTGTTGTGACTGTGATTTTATGCACTTTGAATTTCTAGCACTTCTGCATTTTATAGCATAGGTTAGATTCAGACTCGCTAAATCTAGACTGTTTGGTATCGCTTGAGCTCTAAAACCAGCTCTTCACTGAGATACTGAAATATCTGAGGCATTTGTTGCTTCCAATTAACTTTAAATGCCTGTTTTTGTTCTAATGTTGCACTTTTAATTTATGTTTGCATTCCACTGCCTGTTTGAATTGTCTGAACTATTTTTGTCATATTTTACTGTACACTGTACTAGTTCAGCTGTAGCACTGCCCAGTTCCAAGTTTGCTATTTCTGGGTCTGTTTTGTAACTTCTTAGCATTAACTTAAAGCCACCTCTGTTGAAGACCCTTCTGCACTATTGTGTAAGGAGAGAGCATTTTAGGTCCCATCTAATCAAGGGTGAGTGGAGTAGAGCTCAGAGAGAGCATTCTTATTGGCTAGTTTGAGCTAAAAAGGGTATTTTCTTGCTTTTATTTAGGCCCAACATTTGCACTTTTGTGTGCAACGCTCCATTGTGTACTGCCACATAGTGGTGGTTATAGACAAAAACGTTTTGTTTGTTAAATTTTCCCTTAGCACTTTGCTTGCGGTCTCCCAGAGAATTCTCGTGGCCCTGCTCTATGGTCAGGTGGAACACTAAGCCTAGCCTCAGAGGTACAAGCACACCTCTCACCCACTAGCCATTCCTATGTGTGATCTATTTTCTTGATCATATAAATTTACCTATCACTATGGCTGGACAATTTTCCACACTTTCTCCAGCCAGCTTGGTCAACATGTGCATCCTGAGGCAGTGTAACAACTGCTTCATGTTTACTGACAACCCTTTACTCCTAGTCCACACAAACAGAACATGAGAGAGATCCAGCAATATTAAGAGCCTTGAATCCATGCTTTCTCACACACCAGTCAGTGCATATGACAAAGAGCAGATTGCCAACATGTACACGTCACTTCCTACTCCACCCAAACCCATATCACACATACCTACATATGCGTAGGTCCTCACCAAAAACATACCTCAACACCAGAAACCTCCCAAACACAAACACAAGCTCGCTACACATAATAACTCATGCACCAGTATCACACCGATCAAACCCTTAAGGCAAAACAGAAAATCAACCATATTAGTCATAGGAGATTCCATGTTGAGACACACTGATGTCCCTCTCACCAGGCTGGATAAGGAAAAGGTCACTGTCAGCTGTCTGTCAGGTGCCAGGTTACACCATATCACACATGCACTCAAGTCTGTCAGCAACAGGTACTGTTATGACTCCATCATAGTCCATGTTGGTTTGAATGATTTGCGACTTACCTCTCTGGACTATATGAAGAGCGACATGACTGAGCTCTTGGACTATTTGTCTCAGGCAGGTATGTCCCTAGCCTTAAGCAGCATTTTACCTCCACCTAGGATGATGCCTCAATACAAACAGAAAATGACTGACTTCAATAATTGGCTTAGCTCCTGGTGTCATTCTAAGGGGATCCACTGTCTGTCAGCCTGGGATGACATGATTGACAGACCTCGATGCTTTGCCAGAGATGGTCTTCATGTGTCACCCCTGGGATTTTGGCTACTGGCTAAGGCTCTTGCCACCACCATTGCGCCTTTTTTAGACAGTGTCTCAAGGGCAAAATTCCCTATGTAAAAACTCCATCTAAAAACAATCTCAAGGTTATGCTGCTAAACACTAGGAGTCTCAACACGAAACTGCACTCACTGGAAGCTGTCCTCACCTTGGAAGATGCAGACATTTGTGCAGTCATGGAGACCTGGATCAAGGCTGTGGAGAGCACCCAGCCATACCGGGTTACACCTTCCACATGTTCAGACCTCAAACTGAAGGCATAAAAATTAAAGGAGGTGGTGTATCAATATTCATTAAAGATAAATACACTTCCTGATTGGTTAAACAGTATGATTCCCTGGAGACATTTCAGGTGCAATTAACTGTTGGTAGGGCACCTATTCAAGTCATTGCCAGCTACAGGACTCCCTCCATGAATCAGGACACCCCACCCACACTGCCTGTTTGGATCAACTTGAGTCTATCGAGGTACTCCTGAACACCATTGTTTTGGGAGACTTTAACTAACCATCCATTGACTGGGTAAATTACTCCTGCTCAAACTCACTTGCCCAAAGTTTCCCCAACTTCGTTAATTCCAATACCCTGGACCAGCTGGTTGACACCCCCACAAGGGGTGCCAACATCCTGGATCTGGTGCTTACTAATATGGCGGACCACTTTAGCATCCCCACTGTGAGGTCCTCCCTGGTGAGATCTGACCACAAATCGGTGTAATTCAAAGTAACTATAACTCCTGACCCCCCCCCCCCCCAGCAGCAACTAAACTAAAAATCTTCTCCAAAGCAGATTGTAACCTCTTACGGAATGGTATGAATAGTTTCACTGCACCTCTTCCCTCAGATGGAACTTGCAGTTATGCCGAGCTCTACACCAGTGCTTTATACTAACACCTGTGTACCTGCATTTACTCAGCCATATCTGATAGGATGAAATCAAGCTCCTCAAGGAAGAGCAAACCTGCCTGGTGCACAACTGCCATTAACAGACTTTACAATAAGCGGAAGAAATTGCTGTCTAGCAGTAAGAGGGAGTGAGCCCTCCTAAACTGGAAACACTCCTTCCTCAGCTTAAACAAGCAAATAAGACTTCTTGTCAAGTCCTCCAAAGGAAACTACGAGTCCAAATTAGCTTCCTCAACAATGGATAACCACAAGGTATTCTTTAGTTACATCCGTAACTTAAAAGGGAAGTCCTAGATATGTGCTGAACTGGTAGTTAATGATACCACATGTACTGAGCCTGTGGACATAGCCAACCTATTGGCTGACAGGTTCTGTGAAAACTTCACTCTCCTTTCCCTGCCACACGTACCGCATGACATCTCTACCACCTGTCCCCTACCTTGTATCTCTAAAGAGCATGTTATAGATGCCCTCTCTAAGGCCAAAAACACAACATCTGTGGGACATAACATCCCAGGCTGCATCCTACATGAGCTCCAACATGAATTAGCAACACCATTGGGTGCTCTTTTCAATCACAGTCTATTCCCTTGCACAAAAGTGATGCTTCCACTGACCCCAGGAATTATAGAACTATTAGCCTGACTACCTGCAAGGCCGTGGAGTGAATCATCATGGACCTTATTAACAAAGATATAGGTAATCTCCAAACACTTGACCCTACTCAGTTTGGATTTGTCAAAGGGAAATCGTGCCTGTTAAACCAGGTGGACTTCTTTGAGACAGTCACCAAGGCCCTGGACGAAGGGAAATATGTGCATACAGCCTACCTGGACTTAGCTAAGGTGTTTGACACTATTCCCCACTCGGGCATCATTGACCAACTCACCCAAATAGGCATCAACCCTTATATCATTAGATGGGTCGCTGACTGGCTCACTGATAGAACTGGTATAGTCAAAAATAGGGGAATACACCTCAAACAGCAGAACTATAACCAGTGGTGTTCCACAAGGATCAGTCCTGGGACCTCTACTGTTTGGAATCTATTTCTCCAAAGTACAAGCAAAAACTAAAGGTCTGTGGCTGACAAAGTTTGCTGATGACTGCAAACTAGAGCGGTCATGGAATCTCCAAATGATGTCAACATCCTGCAAGAGGGTCTTACACAAACAAATGACTAGTGCCAAAGTCATGGCCTTAAACTCGATACAAGAAAATGTATTATCATTCCTTGTGGTAAAAGTGATGTTCCTGCTAACTACCACACCAATAGCAACACCTTAAATATGCACTCAGTGGTGGGAGACCTGAGCACACAGGTTGACAGCAACCTTACCTTTGACCACCATGTCTCCACAGTGGTAAGAATGGCATTCTGTATTGCTCATCTAATAAGTAAGGGCATTACCACCAGCAAAAAGAGGTATAACCTCCCTGTACTCTTCCCTCATCAGGCCAATAACTGAGTACAACACCCCTATATATACCTTTCCAAGCACCTGCAGCAATTGGAGAAACCACAAAGGTTCCTCAAGAAAACTTCAAGGTCTTCAGCATCTGTCCTATGGGGATCATCTGAAATCACTGTCACTATATACAGACTAGTTAGAGGTGATCTCTGCCTTGCATATAAAGCAATCTCTGACCCTTCTTTATTAGAAGTGCTGTATGTCCGTAAATCAAATGGTACATAGGTTACTCACTCTAAAGACCTTAACCTGGTATGTGACATTAATAAAACCTGCTGGAGGGACAGATTTTTCTCCCAGAGGTTACCACACCTTTGGAAAAGACTCCACCTTCATGTCAAACAGAGCCCCTCTTTGGCCCTCTTTAAACACAGTTTGGACAATTGGACGGGTGAACGTAAATTCACCCTGGGGGTTCCACGTGTCCCTGTTGGACAGGGGCAATAGGTGCTGATCATGGAAATAAGGGTAATAACTTGGCTAGGCTTGTAAGGTCCCTAGGGCCATTTGCCTAGTAACTTCCTATGATCCCATGATGTGTAATGTTTGCAACTACACTTATGTCAGTATGGTTTATGATGTATAGTATTTGCAACTAAAATTGTCAGTGTGGTTTGTTTTCATTTATATAGACGTATAATTGCCTATGTCGTATGCGATAATTTAATAAAAATGTTTCTTGTTTAAAAAAATGTAGCCCTAGCAAGACACCAGAACTGCTTTCCCCAGTGAGAACCCATAGGGCTCCTACATAGTGATCTAAGGAGAGCAAGATTTTCCTCCTCTTTCTGCACAGGGATTTTAAGGAGGGCCTGCTGGAGTGGTAAGCTTTAAAAAGGCTGATGGCTCCTTGTCCTGGTACAGGTGTTGTTTAACACCATAGGTATTTATCCATACACGTAGAAAATGTATACATTGCTGTGATGACATGAAGTGATGCCACACTGACTTGCTTCATCACTGGGATGTATGTACTGTACATATGTGTATGTTGTGTGTTTGTATGTGCATACATTATGTATGTATATATGCATGCACACACAAGTATTTACATATATATATATATATATATATATATATATATATATATATATATATATATATATATATGCCTTGATTGGATGGGAGATAGGAAATTCACCCCAGGGATCACGTCAGTTGCCCTGCTAGACAGGGGTCCAGGGAAGTAAATACTGTGGGAAGAAGTAACCAGGGAATTGTTATGGCTAGGCTTGTATAGGCCTTAGGACCAATAGTCTAGTACCAAATTATGAACCTGTGTATGTGTGTGTGTGTGTGTGTGTGTGTGTGTGTGTATATTTTTTTTACATATATTTTATATACATACATATATAAAATACATGTACAGATAAAAATCCATACATATGTGCATATATATATATATATATATATATATATATATATATATATATACACACACACACACACACACACACACACACACACACACACACACACACACACACACATACTTTTTTGACAGTTTATCTCCCATTGTATTATGTGTTGTCAGTCTGTGCTTAATGCTCTTTAAATATGGTTGGCTGTTGCAGAAGGTAGGCGGGATTCTCAATTCAGCAAGATGTGCTTGTGCTGTGTAGCCGTCCACTGTAAAACTGCAATGCTGTTTGTCATATGTGTTTCATAATGTATTCCATTTTGAAGCAGAGAAATTGGCATGTCTGCTTTTTTCTCACTGTCTGCCAGCATAGGTTGAGCCTCTGTCTGCCTATCAGAAGTGGGTGGTAAAAACTACTCTGCTGGAAGAATCATGAGTTGTTTGGTGATGCCATCTGTTTCAGCCTCTGAGAGGGGTGAATATTCATCTTTTGAAGCCAAACGGGGAGTGTTATCTGTGGTGAAAATGGTGACGAATGCAGAGGTTGGTGGCTGCTGAGCTTTGCCAGCAGTTAGATGCCCACATCAGCAAAGTGGAGTGCATTCTGGTTTGACTCAATGAGTCTGCAAGCCCAGCTATTTCACCACTAGATGAGCAACTATGCCATGACATCTGCCACCCTGGTGTGTGATGTCTGAATTTGTTGCCTTTTGGGCAGCTGTGGCAGCCAGTGACACCAGCAGCCCACCCTATCCCTGTCCTTATGTTATCCTACCCTTTGTTGTCATTGCCCAGCCTTTCCAATCAACACTTGTCTACTCTCTGAGTGGGTGGGTGGGTGTGTGTGTGCCTGCAAGTGTGTGTTTATCCACTGTGCACCCCACCTTTGGTGTGTACACACTGTTGTCTTTCTGTGTTATGCGTCTGTCTGTTCACATCCTTTACCTGGTCTTCTCCATCTGTACCACCCAAAACTACCCCCTTACCTTTATATTCTGCCTTTCTCTTTTCATAGTAAAATGTGATCTATTCCACAAGAAAAAAAATCCTCCTCCCCCTATTACTGCTGGTTCCTTATTGCTCACCATTTTGTTTTCCCTCTGCTTGCTGCAATCCCCTTACCACTATTCTGTCTAAACATTTTCCTCCATTTATGTGATGAGCAGAATGGACACTTTGATGTGCACACCCACATTTCTGTTCCTGTTGTGCATTGTTTTCACTTTGGGCTGGTGGTCACCACATTGTGCAAAAGGAAGGATAGCTTATGGTGTTTTGCACTTCACCCGTGTGGCATGTGGCAGCATTCTTGCTGCAGTATCCTAACACAGAACTGCAGAAACTCTTAACAGTCTGATTTATTATGTACGTTTATGCTTAGTTTGCTGATTATGCTACATCTGTATTTCTGTTTTACTTCTTACTTGCCAGACATGCAGATGATAGCATTAATAAGGAGTGACTGTAGCAGAGCAGATAATTATTGTATTACTTTGTGATTTTTTGTACATTTGCATTATTTGTTCATAAGGATTCATTATCAGTGTGCAGCACTTCAATGTACATTTCTTTCCTTTCGTTACTTTCATTGTTTTCAGATTCAGTGATTGTACTGTCATTATAGTGGACTACTGAGGGATGAGTCTTACAAAGAATAATAGTTCATTTACAACTTCCACCTGTATCATGTTGGAAAAGATACCTCCATAAATTATCCGTTATGATCAGCCTGTTTGGGAGACCAGTGAGTGTTATTTCCAACCCTCCTGGTGTTCCAGGAATTCATGTTATATGGGTGGCTTTGTAAAGGGGACCAGCCAGTTGCCTAGATTTCTGTAGAAGTACAGAGCTCCTCCATACAGGCTTCTTGAGATGTCCGTGAACTGTATTTAGAAGCAGCAACGATTACCCCTTCAGCAAGAAAGGGAATCCAGCCCTTCAGTCTGTAATAGAAGTGTTATCTCAACTGGAGCTTGGGGTGCTCTTCATAACTCTGAAGTGTTTTCTTTCAAATATTTCTACTTTTTCTGGCAGTGGTTATATATTAATGAGTCATTTTACAGTATGTATTTTTGACTTTTGGGAAATGTTTTTAAACCTGGCTTAGATGATAGTGTATTGAGGGAAATAGTTTGCAGGAGATAAATGTAATGAACTCTTATTTCCATGTAACAAATCTCAGTCATAATGTTTTAGTGTATAAAGCAGTGGAAAAAGTTGAATGTATTCTGGTTTGAATTGAAGGGTTGTCTGATGCTTGCACTTGTCATTTTCATGGAAGTGTAAAGTGAACTTTTTGATGCAATGTGAAGATCTTTTGCAGCTGGAAACTGTTAGGATTTTTTTTGTGCATCAACAGCTCAACTCAGTTCTTGAACCTCATAGGTTATACATTCAAGGGTACATGCACTTCCTGCTGGCACATATCATGACATCACGTGTCAAGTTAGAAATATACACCTCACCATCCACTTCCCGCTTCCTTCCTCCTGCTCACAGCAATCATCTATCAGTATTGACAATAAAATATGCAACAGTGCTCCTGTGAAATGATTGCTTTATCACATGCCAGAAGATGGACTAGAACTGTCTATACTATCTAGGGAAATGCATAGCATGAAGATGTGTCATAAGTGACAGCACTTCAGTAAGCCATCTAAAGAAAATAGTTTGAGAAGCTAGAGGCCTATAGTAACTTTTACAAGATGATAGCCTTGTAGAGTGGCCACTGTGGAGACTGGCAGGAGAGTTGCTCCTATGAAAACACAAATACGGTCACCAAGTCAGCAAGCTCCTGCAGACAACAGTCGCAGAAAATGATCTTTCCTTAACAGATACTCAGTAACGTACTTCCACCAATAAAAAGCAAACGGTACCACCAGTCCTTAGAAAAAACCTTAACGCCAAGTTTATTTCAAGTAACAAATGCGTTTTCGCTGAAGTACAACCGCAGCTTCTTCAGAGATTTGAAAAAAACCCGCCAAACTGGGTTTTTATATACACGTCATAGCATATGCTTAAATCAGATTTTAAAGGGCTATGCTAATTATTGTGTATAAAACATTCGGTCACTAAATCAATATGTGACAGCTTAATAATCAGTTGACAATAGTTAAAATCACCAATAACAAAATAAAACCTACATAAAAGTTTCCTACTAACCATCAATTTAAAAATGAATGCATTTATACATTAAAACAAATACTGAACAAGATATGCCATTATTATTAAGTTATGTCGAACCTTTCTTGTTGGTTAGACTCACATGACATCAAAATCTGTCCATTTTTATTTAACATTGTTTCTGTTATCACAAACTACCTATAGTTAATAATTAATTAATAATAATGGCATATCTTGTTCAGTATTTGTTTTAATGTATAAATGCATTCATTTTTAAATTGATGGTTAGTAGGAAACTTTTATGTAGGTTTTATTTTGTTATTGGTGATTTTAACTATTGTCAACTGATTATTAAGCTGTCACATATTGATTTAGTGACCGAATGTTTTATACACAATAATTAGCATAGCCCTTTAAAATCTGATTTAAGCATATGCTATGACGTGTATATAAAAACCCAGTTTGGCGGGTTTTTTTCAAATCTCTGAAGAAGCTGCGGTTGTACTTCAGCGAAAACGCATTTGTTACTTGAAATAAACTTGGCGTTAAGGTTTTTTCTAAGGACTGGTGGTACCGTTTGCTTTTTATTGGTGGAAGTACGTTACTGAGTATCTGTTAAGGAAAGATCATTTTCTGCGACTGTTGTCTGCAGGAGCTTGCTGACTTGGTGACCGTATTTGTGTTTTCAAAAGTCTGTGTGTTTTCTGCTATTTTATAAGTTGCTCCTATGAGTTTGAGCCAAGGGAGAAGGCAAGGGAATTAGCAGCCAGGCCCTGGCTAAAGCTTCCTCCTTCTGAGGGCATCTTTAAGATTCCCTTTATCCTCTATTTGCTTTTCTCTCAACTAGTGAGGGTTGAGCTTATGCCTGACATTGGCTGTTAAAACTTACCTATGATACAGAGATTCTTCTAGGTAGTAATGGAGTGAATCTTGGGGTCACTGACCAACCCATCCATGCTGTAACAACTGGAGCAGCACTACATCTGGCCTAGTGACATGGAGTGAGTTATTGAGTCTCCCAACAAAGGCTTAGCATTCAAACCTGACCTTGGGAAGTTTAACAATTTCTCCTTCCTCAGACTAAGTACAAATAGGCTCCCATCCATACTGCTTAATTAGGCCTGTGGGCACACCTGTGAAGTTGGTCTTTCATTTGTTTATTTTTTCTCATGGATACAGGAATGTACCCTTATAAAATGTTGCTTGATGGTGCTGTTTGACCCCCCCCCCCCCAAGCTCTGCATCAGGCACCAAACATGAATATAAACCATCTCTTGTTGCTAGAATTAGGGAAGTGTCTTCCAGTCCCCATGATCCCACTGTGAGGAGGATTCTATGAATGTTTTGGAGCCTGATAAAGATAAATGAGGCTTTCTTTCTCACATGACCTCTGCTTAAGAAAGATAGTCAGGTTCATGCTATCTTCTAAAGATTAGCCTGTAGTACCGCTCTCTTTTTCCCAAAAGAGACTAAACTGGACTATAGGAAAGAAGGTTTTTGTTATTTTTAAGTATTATATTAAAAACTAATTTAAAGAATAGGTGTGCTGCATCTTTTCCTTTTGGAATCTCTCCTGATGAAATGTGTTCATGCAGACTAAAAGCATCCATATCTTGCTGTTAATACTTCAGAAAAGGCTGGAGTTTCCCACAGTCCTCAGAGGAGTGACATAACATCCTGCCTGAGTATCTAGGATCGATTCTTGCTTGATTTATTTAGTCCAGCATTGGCACTTCTACATTGCTACAAGCTAAGTAATCCAAAGCTCTGCTCCACATTGACAATAGAGTATTCTCCTTTGCCTTTTTGTTGTCTAACAATCTGCCCAGCACATGCAAGAAGGTATTTTACTATGCCTTTTCACTCCTTAGAATCCTGAACTGTCTTTCTCACTTTTCCAGTTATTGTCTTACCTTGTGGACACTGATCTGGACAAGCTAGCAGATCTCCCTGATTGTGAAATCAAGAAGCTTCTAAAAAGGTCTTTAGAACTGCTTTCTCAGTGGTCAGTGCTCTGCCTCTCTGGCTAGTACAGCAGCATCAGATGGCATTGCCTGGGCTCTCCTCCTTCAAGAATGAACTGAAACAAGGCAGTTCCAAAACAAAATTCAGCTTGACTAGACGGAACTTGTGTAAGGTTTATAATGGAAAAATATGCTTTGACCTCTCCTCCTTCAGGAATGCACTGTAGCAGGACGCTGTAGATGCTCCCTAACAGGTGGAATTATGTTTAGTCACTTTTCCCTAAACTTTGTCAAAAGACTTGCAGATGAGGAAGTATACATTAACCACCATGGAGGCTCGTGTCTGATACCCACTATACTAAACCCACTGTCTTCTGTTTTTATTCTTGGCAAGTCCATTTTTACCCCAAGGAGAAAAATCCCTCTTAGATAATGTATCTTATCCTAAGCAGTGCTTGTAAGATGTACAGAGCCATTCTGGACAGGTCCTACGAACAATTTGTGTATTTCACCACAAGCTGTACAAAGACTGGGATAACAATCTTGTTTTTACCCTCTTAATACTGTCTGTGAATGCCCAAAAAAGGAGCATTTTAAAAGTCATTCATCACTTACTAAATAAAAGTTGATGCACAAGTTCTTTTTTTTTACTTTGTAGCTGAATGAAATCAGTCTATAAATATATATACAAACCTAAATAAATGAGGAGCAATGCTGCAAACTGTTATCTGTGCTGCACCTACAGAATTTTCATTTTAGTTTTATTTCAAAAAATAAATCCAGGTATTTCTTTTTTATACTCCTCAGTTTTTCAACTTTTTAAATCTCAGCAAAAATTTTATTTGACTGCCAGTGATAATGTGAATTACATTTCAGAGTTATTGTATTCATGGATTCATAGATTGTTACTAGGCTAATGACCTGGGGAACCTTTCTAAGCCTAGGTATTTTTTCCTGAAAGAATAATAATGTTCTGTGTCTGAACAGGACATTGAGAGCCAGGCATTTATAAGCTACCTCTGTCCATAAGGGACATGGGTGCCAGGCCTAGTGTAAATTTCCTATTCTCCATCCACTTGTATAGGTTGTGCTTAAAATGGGTAATAGATGAACTCAGCTTCACATGGATGGCAAGCCTGTTTCATAGGATGGGGCAGTCTCTGGGACACGTCTGTCTCTCCAGCATATTCTGTTTAAGTCACAGACAAAATTCATGTCCCTAGACTTTGTATTTCTGGTATTCTTTGACTTACAAATATGTAGGAGATTCATTAGTGTGGGGTTTCCAGATGCCTTGTAAGCAAGGCATAGATCACCTCTCAACAATCTGTTGGAGACTGAGTAGAGGGAAAGGAGTTTAAGGTGCTCAGCAAAAGGCAGGTTTGTTACTCCTTGTATTCTTTTTATATGGAATCTCTGAGGTTGTTCTAGTTGCTGCATATACCTGGTCAGGTATATACCAAAAGGGTCATTGTACTCTGATTGGTCTGATAAGGGTGGAGTACTGTGGGATAATGACCTCTTTAGACCTAGATGCCATGCCTGTATTTATAAGTTGTGCAACATAAAAGGATTTCTTCACTCCTGTGGCCATGTGGTGGTCAAAGGTAAGGCTAATGACTATGTGCGTACCCAGATCCCTGACCAATATATTGAGTCTTAGGTGTGTATTATCAATACGGTAATTAGCTTTGATGGTTGACTTCCCAAAGGGTGCAATTAGCATTGAGTTTAAAATCATGGCTTTGACACCATTTGTTATAGACAGAACTTGAAGAATGCTAGTGTCTGCAGGGAGTCCATGATAACCCCCAGCTTGCAATCTCTGTAAACTTAGTCAGCCATAAACCTTCAGCATGTGCTTCTATTTCAGAGAAATAGATGCCAAAAAGGAGTAGCCCAGTGCGGCGCCTGGCGGGACTCCACTAGTGAATGGCCTTTTGGGTGGAGGTGATGAGTATCATGTATATACTTATGCACAGATTGCAGGTGCTGAACTACAGCTAAATTTGTTTGTCCTGCCTCAGAGAAGGCTAGGGACACAGAATGAATGCTGATCATTAAAACAAAACAGCTTGCAAAACATCACAAACACATAACTGAAAATAAGCTTCCTGTTCATAGAAAAGTGTTTTTCTTTTTCTTCAGTTTCCTAGTTGGTTCATTGCAGTGAAGCTATATTTTTTATATAGAACAAGTGTCACATCTTCTCAGAAAGCAATGACATGTCATTGCTGTGAGCATTAAAAGGAAAGCAAATTAAAAAATGCAGTACCGTTTTTTTTTTATTTTCATTACACATGGCAGAACTCAGTACAATAAAACAAATTATGGAAAAATAGTAGTCATGAAGCAGTGGCAGTAGATCTGAGGGAGCATAATTATAGCCTTCACTCTATAATACATGGATACCAGCTGTTCTGAGCATTTTCTTATACAAAGTTAAACAAAACAAGGGCTGGGTTAGTGCCCTCAATGTGCAGGACCCTAAACCAAAAACTGCACACCCTGGAAGCACTCCTATTACTGGAGGATGTAGATGTCTGTGCAGTCACAGAAACCTCATTCAAGGCCTCAGAGATTACACCAGCCTTGTCCTTCCACACCTTTAGACCGCAGAACAAATGTATAAGAACCAAAGGAGGTGGTGTTTTTATCTATATTAGAGAGAAATTCACCTCCCAACTAGTTAGATAGGACAGCTCCATGGAGTTACTCCAAGTTCAAATTACTGTGGGTAAGACCCCCATTCAAGTTATAGCTAGTTATAGATCCCCCTCCACAAAGCCTACTTGGCCAAACTGTAGTCATTTCAAATATTTCCAAACACTGTGGTCATGGGAGGTTAAAATACTCTTGCCCTAACTCTCTAGCGCAAAAGTTCCTTAACTTTGTTAACTCAAATGCTCTGGAACAAATTGTTCAAACCCCAACAAGAGGAACACACATGCTAGATCTGGTCCTCACTAACATGACAAACAGATGCACCACAGCAACTGTCGGACCCTCGTTAGTTAAATCTGACCACAAATCAGTCGCCTTCGAACTGACACTAACACCAGAACTCACAAAAGGTGAAGTCTGACTAAAAAAACTTCACCAAGGCAAACTATACCCTATTAGAGGAAGGTATAAAAGCATTCCAAGCCCCACCCTCGGCTGGAAGTGATAACTGCACCAAAGCTTACACTAAAGCTCTGTACAATCACTTGTATAAGTGTATAGACTCAGCTGTTCCAGACAGAATCAAAGCTAGAGCCCCAAGTAAAAACAAGCTGCCCTGGTGGGTGTCCAGCATCATCAAACTTTACAACAAATACAGAAAGTTGCTGTCTAAGAAAACTAAGGCGAGGCCCCAACAATGGAAAAGCACCCTCCTCAACCTCAACAGGCAAATAAGACAACATGTCAAATCCTCTAAGGGTAACTTTGAGAAAAACTTATCAGTCACAGCTAAGGATAACTATAAGGCCTTTTACAGCTACGTACTCAGCCTAAAAGGTAGGACCCAAGCATGTGCCAAACTAGTGACTAACACTATCACACACACTGATACTGCAGAGATAGCAAACCTGCTGGTGGGCAGATTTGGTGAAAATTTCACTCCCTTATCCACTCCAAACTCATCACAAACCTTGCCACCAACCCCCCACCCCCACCCCCACCCTACATATCCAAAGAGCAGGTCAGTAAAGCCTTGTGTAAGGCAAAAAACACTGCCTCTATTGGGCCAGATGGCATAGCAGGCTGTCTTCTAAATAAACTAAAACATGAACTAGCATCACTATTAAGTACCCTATTCAATCATAGCCTAACCACAGGCTATGTTCATACAGAATGGAAAACAGCAACAGTTATTCGGACGGCACAGTGGTGCAGTGGTAGCATTGTTGCCTCACAGCAAGAGGTTCTCCGGTTCAATTCTCGGCTGGGGTGCCTTCTGTGCGGAGTCTGTATGTCCTCCCTGCGTTCGTGTGGGTTTCCTCCGGGTGCTTCGGTTTCCTCCCACATTACAAAGACATGCATCTGGAGCATTTCTCCCCGGGCCTCCACTGAAAATTGGCTTCTTTCCAAGTCAAACTTTCCCAGTTAATAAATGTTAAATAAATAAATAAATATTCCCAACAACAAAGGTGGATTAGCAACAGACTTGGGGAATTATAGACCCATAAGTCTGACCAGCCTCATCTGTAAGGCCATGGAACGTGTCATCATGGACCTCCTAAATAAAGACATAGGCGACCTCCAAACCCTGGATCTGACCTAATTCGGCCTCATCAAGGGCAGATCCTGCCTGTTTAACCTGGTGGATTTATTCAAAAATGTGACCAGGGCCATTGACAAGGGCATATATGTGCACACAGCTTACCTCGACCTGGCCAAGGCCTTCGACACAATCCCACATTCTGGCATTACAAATAAACTTAGCAAACTGAATGTAAACCCCTTTGTTGTGTTGCCAACCGGCTCACAAATTAGTCACACGCTATCAAAGTGGGTGATTTCACCTCATTCAGCAGACCTGTTACCAGCGGGGTGTGACAAGGGTCAGTGCTGGGCCCTCTACTGTTTGGTATATACTTCTCAGAAGTTCAGGCCAAAACTAAGGGGCTGTGGCTGACCAAGTTTATGGATGACTGCAAACTGGATGCAATTATCATATCCCCAAATGATATCCATATACTTCAGGAGGGTTTTACACAGACCAACGACTGGTGTCTTGGTCATGGTCTCAAACTAAATGCAAAGAAATGCATCATCATTCCCTTCAGTAAAAACAATGTCTCTTCACGCTATCAAGTTAACAACAATACCATATGTACCTACAAAGTGGTAAGGGATCTGGGAATCACAAGTCGACTGTGACCTTAACTTTGACCACCATGTGTCTACTGTAGTATGAAACGTTTTCTACGTAGCACACTTGATTAGCAAAAGCATTGCTTCTAGAGCAAAGGAGGTTATAACCCCTCTATACTCATCATAATCAGGCCCATAATTGAGTATAAGGAGTCTACATTACATAATCAAACTTTTAAAAGTTCGAACGTCATATGGTCGACACCATATGATCAAACTTTTAAAAGTTCAAAAATGTAATAAAAAAAAAAAATAAGCCAAAGAAAAAACCTACCTGAATGGTTTAAGCAGGGGGGCAAGCCCCCTGTACCCCCCCTCCGATCTTTAAATATACCAACTCCGAGATCGCACTACAGTGCAGAAAAGGGAAATCTTCCCATTCCGCACTGTACGGAGATCTCCACTGAAATGTTTGAACTTATAAAAGTTTGATCATATGGTGTATGACGGTTGAACTTTTGAGTTTGACAGCATGATATAGACCCCTTTTGGCGTGTACCGTATAAAGCACCCGCAGCAATTGGAGAGACCTCAGATGTCTCTAACAAAGATCAAGGGGACTCCATCACATGCCTTAAACAAACTGACTAAGGTCCCTGGGGAGACCTATGCCTGGCTAACAGAGCAATCTCCAACTCAAACCTAATGAATTTGCTGCACATCCGTAAATCAAATGGGACTAGAGCCACCCATTCCAGGGACCTAAATATGACCTGCGACTTCAATAGGATGTGCTGGAGGCACACATTTGTCTCCCAGCGACTGCTGCATCTTTGGAATAAAACTGTCAGTTCATGTGAAGCAGAGCACCTCTGTGACACTGTTCAAAAGGAACCTGGATGAGTTGATGGGGCACTGTAAATTCTTACTGGGGATAGCGCCCACAACCCTCCTAGACATGGGCAGTCATTACTAAATACAATCCTGGGTATTGAGTAGAGTATCACTGGTATTACATTGGGATGAAACAGCTAGGCTTGAAATGACCTCCGGGTTAATAGCCTAGTAACCTCCTATGATCCCAGGAGCACCATTTCAAAATCAGATTATATAAGTAGGTGAGAAATTCTTGCTTGTGACATGGTAGTAAACATAGCCACATTCCTTTATAAATAATCCTTCTGAAGAAGTCTCCAACTAAGACTATGATTGGTTGATTGGTCTTATTTTGCAGTCAGCAAAGTAATGCTTACTTAAGACCTACTATTTAGGCCTGGTTGCTACTCTTTGCATTATTTTAATGCTTATAATAGGTAACAGTTTTAAAAATAAACTTGAAAGCAGTGCTTTCAGTCTCACAAATTATTTGTTTAACAGGACTAAAGGACAAAACAATAGGGTTATTTCCAGACATTTTGATCAGTTCCTGCTCTGCAAATTGCAAAATGCTGCAGGAAAATAATGTAATGATGAAAACAGTCAGTTTGATCATATGAAGTATTAAATATAACCATTCTTATAAAGTTAGTGAAATGCAGACAGACGATTATTCAACTGTATATGGCAATATCAGTTGAGCAGTACCTAATACACTGCATTTGTAGACTTGCTCTAAGATTCAAAAATATCTCTGTTCACTTAAATTGCTAGCACATTTAGGTCAATTTACACAACAGTGAGAAAATGTGATTCAGAAACAGCTGTGGCCACAGTGAGAAAGGTCACATTACTAGCTCATTAGCATACATCTGAATTGCACTCTAGCTAACACTAGCTCTGCTAGACCTGATGGTGTTGTGTTTTCTCTGCCGGAAGAACAGTAAAACACCCACACGTACAGCAAGTGCGCAGCTCAAACCAGTGAAATCAAACCATAGAAAAAGAGCCAGCACAAATCCTGTTGGAAAATGGGTGAATTAAAAAATACACATAATATATATACACCACGATAACAGACTGCATGTACATATGCAAAAACAGCAAATTACACAGACCGGTTTCGGCTAAACAGCCTTCCTCAGTGTAGCAAAAATAGTGCAGACCATTGCATTCAAAAGCAGACCATAAATATATAGGCGTACAATTAGGACAGAGACCAGTGAAAATAATGCACAAATTAAATAATCAAAATTGCCCACCCAGTTTAACAATCCACTTTTTTTCTTTGATGTCTAAAACTTGATGTAAACCAGCTAAATCATTACTTTTATACACAATGCAATCAATAATGGTAAATTTTAAACGGGCCAGTTTGATGATAAGAGATATGCTTATATAGTGCACTAGTTTGCTTATGTATCCTAATATCACTCGTGTTCACTAATTCTACTAGAAGTTTGTCCCACATAAAAGGCTTGACAAGAGCAACTAGCCAAGTAAATAATCCAAGCTGAGCTGCAATTGCCAAAAAAATCTATATCATAAACCTCTGGAGTGTTTTTGCTAGAGAAACAAGTAGTTTTATATATATGTGAACAACTTGAGCAATGACCACAACGGATGACAACCTATTAACTTCTGCCCAGCGATGGTCCTTTGTGTCAATATTTTATCTCACCGAGCCCTTTTATAATGGCTAAACAAGGGCCCCAAGGATCTGCCCCTATGAAAAGAAAAAGCACATCTATCATCCAAGATGTCCATAAATGGACCCCCCCAAAATGTTCCAGTGTCTAGAAATAATGTCCATAAAGGATTTAGTGTTTTTGCCATAAGTAGTAACCAGCCTAATCTGTGACCCCTGAGCAGAGACCTGTTCCTTCTGTCTTAATAATTCAGATCTATCCTGTGATTCCACATACTGATTGGCCACATGGATGTCACCAACCCTGTATCCTCGGGCTCTAAATCTGGCACATAGATCCGATTTAAAGAATTTGTGAGTAGAAGTACTGGAACATATTCTTTTAACCCTGAGAAATTGAGACTTTGGGATATTCCTGATGACATGTTGGGGGTGGACGCTAAACACATGTAGTAGTGTAATATATTGAGGAAATTTGCGGAGCACCTGTGTTTCTAAAGTATTAGAAGGAGTACGTGTGACCAAAACATCCAGAAATGTAATCTCTTGTTGATGCCAAGTTAATTTAAACTCAATACCCCAAATATTTTCATTCAGGTATTCCACAAATTCCTCAAGATACCCAGTGTCAGCCCTCCACACAAGCCAACAGTCATCAAGATATCGTCTCCAAATATCCATTTCATCAAGGTAAATATTATGACTTCTATCATAAATGTGCCTTGTTCCCTTGTGCCCTCTGATCCATTTCTAAACTAAAATTTTCACTTGTAAAAGTCCACCTTTGGCCTATTCTAATAAAAATAAATAGTAGCAATTAAAAAAAAAACTGCTGCAGTACACAGAACCTTCCAAGCTTGTCTAAAAAGATATAACACTTAAACATTGTGGAATGCGCTTATAAGCTTCCTCTTGGAATATAGGTTTATATTCACACTCAGTCACAAATCCCTACTCCCTCAAAGATTTCAAGTTCCAACAAACTGCTACTATTTGGAAAAGTCATTTAGCAGAGAAAACTATCAAACATAGAAACACTCCAAAAATAAACTAGAAAATCTGTGTATATATATATAAAAAAAAAAAAAAAAAAGAAGTAAACACCAACCATCAGTAACACACCCCTGTAGCACATTACAAAGTTTGCATAAAAATAATAGCTCTATCAGGGATTGATATAAGGTATAGAAAAAGAGAACAGGATATGGAATCCTAAGTGAAAGACCTGCTGTGGTGGAGTTTATTTATTTATTTGTTTTGGTTGAATCTAGAACAGAAGCTTCTGTTAAAAAAGGGATAATTAGTAGGGCATATAAAATATTGCATGATAACCACAGAAATCCATCAGAAGAGGGCAGAAAAGACTGAGAAGAAAAAATGGATAAGCAATTCACAAAGAAACAATGTGAGGATATATGTATGGTTCATAAAATATGCAACAGTGTCTAGAAATTGTAGGAATTTTGCTTGGAAGTGATTGGATAGGTATTTTTATACCCCAAGCAGACTCCAAAGAATATTTTTGTCAGGTAGATGGCAAATGTTGGATGTGCGATGGGGAAGAAAGAGGTAACCTGGAACACATGTTTTGGGAGTGTAATAAGTTGGCAGACTTTAAAAATACCCTACAGAGTACTCTGTCAGAAATATTGTGTGAACAAATGGATGTAACTAAGGAAATTATTTTTTGAGCTGGGATACAGAATATGAATTGCCTACACATACTACCTTAAGTTTAATTCTGGTGGCTGCCAAAAAAGCAATTACTAGAATATGGAAGTCAAAGTCGTCTTCTTCTTCTTCTTCTTTTGGTTTTTCCCGGTTAGGGGTCGCCACAGCGGATCACCTAAAATAGATGTTCAAAGGGCCACAAGTGACTGCTGTCATATGTGTGTGTGTGTGTGTGTGTGTGTGTGTATAAATATATATATATATATATATATATATATATATATATATATATATAGAGAGAGAGAGAGAGAGAGAGAGAGCGTGCGAGCAAGCATGCTTCTACAGCCACCTGTATACTTGCCTGATGTGTAATTGTGAGGAAAGTGAAAACTAATCATTGTAATATTCCTAGACAGTACAATGCCTCTGTACAAGCTATAGTAACTTTTCTTTGCCCACCTTTGTGGTCTGTGAGAAAAGTGAAAGGAACAATAATTACAATGTCCCCAACCTCAACAAAAGCTGCAGTGATCTCCTGTGCATATCTCTGAGGTTTGATTGTGAGGAAAATTAAAGAAGTAATGATCATATCATCCTCAGCTCCATATACAAGCTACAGCAATCTTCTTTACATACCTCCTCTGACTAGGGCTGGTTTTAGAATGAGTGAGACTGAAGGCAGAGACAATCACTAAATTCACATCAAAATACATTTATACAGTCTGGGGTATAGGGGCCACCAAGGTCTGAATGTTGTGTGATGTATTTTATGCTTTATTTTTAAAGATAATTATTTAACTGCATTTTTTACTGTTACACAGAAGAGTTAAGTATGTGCCCCGAATCATTGTTTATATAGTGATAAAAATCAGTGATATTTTTGCGTATATATACACACACACACACACACACACACACACACACACACACACACACACACACACACACACACACACACACACAAGCATAAGCATGTTTACCTTCAGGGAAACTGGAGGAATGCCAGTTCGTATTTTGCATTACTTTGATGTGCTGGAGGAAACCAGAGAGTATGGAAAGACACGCACACAGACAGGGAGGACATGCAGACTCCACATAGAAAAAGCCACAACCAAGAAGTTAAACAGAACAATGCACTGTGAAATGGCAATGCTAGTCATGATGCCACTGTGACAATAAGCAGTTGCTTTCACACATCACCTCTTCTGCAAAACCGCCAGAGATAGCCACCTGTCACGTGCAAGAACTATGTTTGCGATGCCAAGTGAAAGAAATTATGGCTGACTTGTTACTCTTAAGTACACTGTAGCTACACCCCCCAAAGACTAGTGTAATAGCAGTGCCAATGATACAAAGTGAAATTATAACCATCTTGTTGCTCTTAAGCTGCAACCCCCCCCCCCCACATACACACAAAATCATAAGCCAAAGCAATGCTAGTTTTACACTGATTTCAGCAAACAATACATTGTGTGACACTAGCACTGCCAAAGCAGATCAGTGACTGTTGTTTAGCAGTGGCCAGGACTAATATATACTTGCCACTGTCCTTGACTTCACAGAATATCCCTGATTTGCTGGTAAATCATTCAGGATTGCAAGCAGTCAATAATGCCAGACAGAGTTTCATACTTCCTATTGTCCAAAAACAAATATGTGTTAATGCAAAAAATAGTATTCTATTAACTTAAGTGGATTAATGTAAAATTTAAACAGTATTTCTGATAATGATCATGATCCTTTATTCTGCCATTATTGTTGCCTTTACCCAGAACTCTTAAGAAACAAGTTGAGAGATGTAGTATCTGGTATCCTGCCAGTATTTTTTCAAACTCCCTCAAGTAGAAAACCATTCTGAAGATTGGGAGAATCTGCTGTTCTTAAAATCTCAGGTAACCCTGGGCAACCAGTCCTAATGCTTACTGCTCATTCAGTGATTACTGGCTTTACTCTAACAGGGTCAGCCCTGTTTAGGGTAAAGCATGTAATCTGAGAATTAATGACTTTTTTCCGTGGGGCCCCACATAGTCAAGAATGACTGGGGGGCCCCCACAGTCACAGATATCATGGGTGCCTAAAGCCAGCTATGATATTAGTTTTAATGGAGAGAATACAAACCAGCAGGATTTAAGTAAGTCAAGGGCACTGCATCATTATTAAACAATTAATGAAATTATATAGACTGCTACTTGAGAAAACACTGTTACTACAATTAGAGATATCTGTGAATTTTAAAGGAGAAGAAGAAATGGTGCCAATTCTTAGGGTTTTTCACCCTATAAGTTATTATTAGCTACCCAGTTTACTAAGTACACAAGATTGCTGTTCTGACTTTTGTTGGTTTGATAAATGTAACAAAACATCAAAATAAGATAATTTGCTGTGGTTGAGGCCCCCCCCCCCCCAGGTCTAAAGCTGGCTATGAATACATATGTTTATATACACATGCAATACATACACATACATGTATGTATGCATGTATTTATATATGTATGTGTAAAGCTCTAACTAAAAGTGAAAGCATAAACCCCACAATCAGGAAGTGAAACAATGAGGGATTGGATGAGAAGTGAATAAAATGAAGGGAAAACAGCAGTCCCCTTACCAACAGAAAACTTCCATTCTGTCTTAGGAGTCAGATTACACACACAAATGCAGTAGAAGGCCTCTTCTGGACATTGTTTGATCTAAGAGGTAAATTTCAAGATGTATTCATGCAGTATTCTATTGCTTAGTGTAATTTTATAACACACTAGTTTAACGCATAAACTCAATTAAATAAAGGCAACAAGCATACCACCAGTTAAACCAAATGAAGAGAACTAATGCCAAAATGCTCACTCTTGTGAATATCAACAAGCAAATCATCAGCTAAAACAACTTAAGAAAAATGATGTGCTAAGGTGAATCATTTCTTCTTACATATGTATCTTTTAATTTTTGGTGTTTTCCCCAAAGTTTTTATTTTTGTGAATATTTTGAGACTGTATTTTTGTGAATATTTTGAGGCTGTATTATCTTTAAATCATATATGTTTGTGAAACACTGTGTTACTGAATTGTAAGTCTTCTCACCTGGACTCATTCAGTTGCCAGCAGTCAGCAGATGTGTTGTATAGTTTAAGTACCTGTTTACAAACTGGACTGTACAGTAACACAGATTGACAAGAAGAGTCCTTGAAATGGCTACCTTGAAAATTTTGTCCCAAAATTACCCACGTGTAAAAGTCTGTATCCTTGTACAGCAATCAGTTTGGTTAAAACGTGCAGAGAAACTTATTTTTATTAAAATGTACTATAAAACATAATTATCACATATAAACTGTAATCTGCAAAAGAACAGATTCTGATTTTATGAGTGCGGTAAGGCACTTGGGGTTGTGCATGGTGCAGATATTACCACAATACAGACGTACAGTAATAACTGTACCATGCACACACCCTTGTACCTTATTGCATGCTTATGAATACACAAATCTACATATTGGAATTTACTTGGTTATATATCTGCATATGTGGATTAATAGTAAAAATCAAGCCTGACTGAGTTGGAACTTGCATCACATCTAAAACATCAAAAATCACAATATCACAATTTCAAAAAGTCATTCAGATTAACAGTCCCCAGACTCAGTAAACTTTTTTTTTTGCAGATTGTTCTACGCCTTCACCTGCCTTTGTTCTTTAAATATACTACCCCCAATATTTCACAAATTCTAAGAGGGAGAATATATTTTAAAAAATTACCTTTATCCTTTACTTCAAATGGGCCAACCCCAGAGACAACATTAAATCCATTGGCTGACATTTCCACAGTCACCACAATAAAGCATTGACAATAATATGCTTTACTTAAATTACATGACACTTAAACGGTCAGCAAAATGAGACATAACTTAGGGTAGTGTTCCTGTTTAATATGCGTGAGGTAGATAATACTGACATGAAGCGATGACGTTCCAAAGCCATGGTCTTAAACTAATTGCTAAGAATTGCATAATTGTACCATTTGGGAAGTCAACCATCCTGGCTAATTACTATGTTGATAATACACCCCTAATAGATGATTCACTGGTCAGGTATATGGGTACACAAGTAGGCAGTATCATTACCTTCAACCACCATGTTGCCACAGTGATGAAGGAATCCTTTTATGTTGCACAACGTGTAAGTAAGGGCATGGCATCTAAGTCCAAAGAGGTCATTATCCCACTGTCTCCGTCCTTATCAGGCCAATCATTGGTACAGTGCTCCCTTTGGCATGTATTTGACCAGGCATATGCAGCAACTAGAGTGACCCCAAAGGTTCCTTACAAAAAGAATACAAGGCATAAAAATCTGCCTTATGCAGAGAGCCTTAAAGCCCATTCCATCACTTCAGTCTCATATAGATTGCTGAAGGTAATCTATGCCTGGCATACAAGGCATCCACAAACCCAACACTTATGAATCTCCTACACATTTGTAAGTCAAAGAGTATCAGAACTACAAGGTCTGGAGACCTTAATTTTGTATGTGACATAAACAGAACATGATGGAGAAACAGACATATGTCCCAGAGATTGCCCATCCTGTGGAACAGGCTTCCCATCCATGTGAAGCTGAGTTTGTCTATTACCCAGTTTAAGTGCAACCTAGACTAGTGGATGGGGAATAGGAGATTTACACAGGGCCTGGCACCCATGTCCATTATGGACAGAGGTATCTTGTCAATGCTTGGCCCTCAGTGTCCTATTTGCATAGAGGACATCATTATTCTTTTGGGAAAACGTGGCCAGACTTAGAAAGGCCCCCTAGGTCGTTAGCCTAGTAACAAGTCTGTGAATTTATGAATCTATTCAGGCTTCTTGAAGAATACCAACTTTCAAGACCCTGACCTTCTTGAAGGTCAGTGACTTGTCAGCTTGTTAGTTGAACTTGTGAACCTACCAGATGATAAAATCAAGGATTCTGCATGACTCCTCCACTCAGTATGTTTCTAGGAAGGTGTAGTGTAAGTGTCAGCATGTGTTAGAGATAGAGAATGAAGGAAAATACCTTAAGGTATTAGAAATGGGAGATGAACCTGAATAATGCTATATATTCTTTATGCAGAGTAGTAGGAAGTAAGATGGGAGATGCAGCAGTTAGGATTCAGATCAGGATGCAGCACAACTGACATGATATTTGCACTGATCATAGGAGGTTACTAGGCTATTGGCCCTGAGGCCCTTATAAGCCCCTACCCAAGAGTTTAGTCCATGTTTAGATAAGTCAGCACCCGATGCTCCTGTCCAACAGGGACACAGGTGGAATCCCAGGGGTGTATTTTTTGTTCCCCATCCAGTTATCCAGGTTGTGCTTAAAAAGGGTTAATGAGGTACTCTGCTTGACGTGGAGAAGGAGTCTATTCCACAGATATGGGAGTCTCTGGGACACACAAATCTGTCCCGCCAACAAGTCCTGTTGATGTCACAGACCAGGTTGAGGCTGCACATGTGGGTTACTCGAGTGGAGCTTGATTGTGGATATGCAGCAGTCCCATCAAGGCGGGGTCCATGATCGCCTTGTATGCCAGACAGAGGTCACCTCTGAAGTGTCTGTATGAAACAGAGTAGAGGTATAGGGCTTTTAGCCTGTTTGTGTATGGCAGATGTTTGAGGCCCTGGATTCTCCTGGTGAGGAACAACTGTGGTCTCTCCAGCTGCTGCATGTGCTTTGCAAGGTACATGCCAAAAGGGGTGTTGTACTCCATAATGGGCCTTATAAGGGAAGACTACAGGGATGTTTATGACCTCCCTGTCCCTGGAAGAGATACCCTTACTTATGAGGTGGGCCATGTAGAAGGCTTTCCATATAATGGAAACAACATGGTAGTCAAAAGTCAGGTTGCTATCAACCTGGGTGCCCAAATCCCTCACGAAGGATTGCGTTCTTAGGATGTTGTTATTAATGTGATAATTTGTTGGGACATCACTCTCCCCAAAGGGAATGATGATGCATTTTTTGGTATTCAGCTTGAGGCCATGTTTGTGGCACCAGTCATTTGTCTGAGTAAGACCCTCTTGGAGGATGTCCACATCACTAGGGGAATTGATGACAGCTCCCAGCTTGCAGTCATCTACAGACTTAGTCAGCCATAGCCCACTGGTTTTGGCCTGCACCTCAGAAAAGTATATCCCAAGTAACAGAGGCCCCAAGACCGAACCCTGGTGTATACTACTTGTTACAGGTCTACTGCTTGAGATGGCTTCCCCTATTTTGACTAGGTGGATTCTGTCAGTGAGCCAGTTTGCTACCCATCTGGTAACATACGGATTGATGCCTAGTTAAGAGAGTTTATCTATTATGCCCGAGTGAGGAATAGTGTCGAAGGCTTTGGCCAGGTCATGGTAGGTGGTGTGCACAGTTTTCCCCTCGTCCATGGCTTTGGTGACTGTCTCAAAGAAGTCAACCAAATTTAACAGACATGACCTCCCCTTGATGAAGCCAAACTGTGTGGCATCGAGTGTATGGAGGTTGCCAATGTCCTTGTTTATGAGGTCCATGATAATCCATTCCATGGCCTTGCAGATCGGTGAATGCTCCACATTTGTGCAGAGGGATGGCAGTGGCTGTCCTCCAGTCATCTGGGACGAAGCTGCTGCTCAGGCCTAATGGTGCTGCAAGTTCATGTAGGATGCAGCCTGGGATATTATCTTTTCTCATGGGGGCTATATTTTTTGCCTTTGAGAGAGCAGTGATGACCTGTTCCCCTAAATATAAGGGGAAGGGGCAGGTACTGGGGATGTCCAGATTTACTGATGGTGGGGACAGTGGGGTGAAGTTTTCACTGAATCTGTCAGCCAACAAGTTTGCTATATCTACGGCATTTGTATATGTGGTGTCCTTGACCACCAGTTCTGAACAGATCTGGATGGTTCCTTTGAGGTTGCGGACATATGTGAAGAAGGCCTTATATTGGTGTCTAGTAGATGTGGCCAATTTGTACTCTAAGTTTGCTTTGGAGGATTTCACTATTGCTCTTATTTGCATGTTCAGGCTAAGGAGACATTGCTTCCAATTTGGCACCTGCTCCTTCTTGGTCTTGGACATCAATTTTTTCCTTTTGTTATAGAGTTTATTTATTGCAGATGTCCACTAGACAGGTTTAGTCTTCCTTGTGGAGGATAATTTAGTCCTGTTGGGTATTCCTGATTCCATGTATCTATATAAATGCTCGTATAGTGCTTTGGTGTTATTTTGGATATTTGTGCCAGTTCCTACAGAGGGGGGGAGGGGGCTCTGAAGCTGTTTATACCATCCCTCAGGAGGCTGTAATCAGCTTTGGAGAAGTTTATATGTCTCACCCTAACTAGAAGGGGGTTGGGTGAGATGGTGACTTCGAAAGTGACCGCTTTATGGTCGGATCTTGCCAGGGAGGATGTTACTGTAGGGATGCTGCAGTGGTTACTCATGTTGGTTAATAACAAATCCAAGATATTATAACCTCTTGTGGGGGTATTGACTAGCTGTTCCAAGGTGTTTGCATTGACAAAATCGAGGAATCTCTGGGCATTTGTGTTCTGGTATGAGTAGTTCTTCCAGTCTATGTATGGATAGTTAAAGTCACCCAGGATCAGGGTAAAGGGTTGACTGTTGATAGATTTGAACAGGTCCAAATAGGTGGATTGGGCATTTGGGGGCCGGTAGCTATCAGTGATTTGAATAGGGGTCTTGTCAATGTTTAACTGCACCTGGAGTGTCTCCTGGGCGTCATACTGTTTGACCAGCCTGGAGGTATGTATGTCTTTAATATGTATTGAAACTCCACCTCCTTTGGCTTTACTGCCCCCAGTTTGGGGTCTGAATGTATGATAGGATGAGTAACCAGGTAAGGCTGGGGTGCTTTCCGCAGTTTTGAACCAGGTTTCTGTAAATGCACAGCCGTCAGCATTTTCCAGGGTAAAGAATGCTTTCAGTGAGTGCAGTTTCATGTTTAGACTCCTAGCATTTAGCAGCATGACCTTTAATTTGTGTTTTGTTGAAATTTTTACGTTGGTAGTTTTAACTGCATCGCTTTTCCTAAAAAAAGGCACTATGGGGGAGGCAAGACCTTTTGCCAGAAGGCTGAAACTCATGTGAGACAGTTGCAGGCCATCTCTGGCAAAGCACTGTGGTCTGTTGATCATATCTTCCCAGGCTGTCAGGTACTGGATCCCCCTGGAATGACACTAGAAACTAAGCCAATTGTTAAAGTCACTCATTTTCTTTTTGTATTGAGGCATCATTCTCTGTGACGGCAGAATGCTGCTTAAGGCTAGGGAAATACCTGCCTGGGACACATAATCAGTGAACTCAATCATGTCTCTCTTCATATAGTCCAGGGAGAGGTATGTCTCAAGTCATTCATGCCAGCATGGACTATGACAGAGTCATACCAGTACCTGTTGTTGAGAGACTTGAGCGCGTATGTGATATGGCAGATTCTGGCACCTGACTGGCAACTAACCGTGATTTTCTCCTTATCCATCCTGGTGAGAGGCACATCTAGGTGTCTCACAATGGAGTATCCTATGACAATTATGTTGGGTTTATGGTGAAGCCTTTAGTGGCTGTGAGAGACAGGTGTGTGGACTATGCATGGTATGTGGTGTGGAGGGCTGTGGAGATCACGTGTCTCTTTGCCTCAGAGGTCTCCTTTGTTTGGGTATGTTTATGTTGAGGATCTCTGATGTGGGTGTGTGTTGTGTAGGTGTGGGTGGATAGTCCACTGTAGATAGTTGAAAAGATAGATAGACATAAGGAAAGAGTCCATCTGGGCATTCCTAGACTTGAAGAAAGCATATGACAAGGTCCCAAGTAAGCTGATTTGGCCAGTACTGCTGTGCTTCAAAGTTTTAGAAACATTGGTAGAATTGGTGCAGGCTCTGTACAAGGAACCAATGGCTCAAGTATTTTAAAGTGTTCGGTTTCACAGAGGGGTTCCCAGTGGTAGTGGGTGTGCACCAGGATTACAGCACTGAGCCCACTGCTGTTTATACTGGTGATGGAGGGGAAAGATTAGCAATGGAAAGGGGAATGGAAGGCAAAACTGAAGGCACATGGGATGACACTAAGGACAGATAAGACGGTGGTAGTAGCAGCAAATTGGGGAAATCAGATGTAGCTGAGAATTGAGCTAGAAGGAAAGGTAGTGGAACAGGTTAATAGCTTAAAGTATCTGGACGGGGTGGTTGAGGAGAAGGGAAGACTGAATGAAGAGGTCAAAGCTAGAATCAGGGGAGCTGCAGCTAACTGGCATAGAATATCAGGTGTAGTAAATGACAGAAGAATGCCAAAGAAACTGAAAAGTAAGGTGTACAAAACAGTGGTGTGACCAGTACGACTGTATGGCACAGAAACCTGGGCAGTAAAGGCAGAGCCGATGAGGAAGATAGAGGTGGTGGAAAAGAAGTGCCTGAGAAGGGTGGTAGGATGCACACTGTGAACAGGTGAAAAATGAGGACATGAGAACAGAAGCTAAAGTAGCCCTAATTGCAGAAAAGATCAAATAGAACAAATTCAGTGGTTTGGACATGCGTGCAGAAAAGCAGAAGGCAGTCTGATGAAGAAGATTTGAGACAGACAGGAAGAAGGAAAGGGGAAACGAGGATGTCCAGCAAAGAGGTGGATGGATTGTGTGAGAGAAGATCTGCGACATTCAGGCATGGGCGTTGAAGAGGGCAAGAGTATGGCATATTTGAACTGTTTCTTACTGAAATTGGTGCACCTTGTTTGCTGTAGCACAGACTAGATCCAGGCCTGTTGAATCTAGCTTTGTTTGTATAACTTGAGCACTAGTCCAGGCCTTCTTTTTTGGAGAAGGTTCCCCTACACCCCAGTGTCAGGAGTGTGCTGTTAGAACTTGTCTGATTGAAGACTACAGGAACAGGGCTCAGTTTTGAGATTTTTTTACTGGTTAATTGGGTAATTTGTTTAAAAGCCTTTTCTGATTGCTTGTAGTCATCTAACGCTGTTTTAAGTGTATTTTTTACTGTCTGTAGTTGTTTAAAGCTGTTTTAAGTGTATTTCTTTTACTGTTTTTGCCTTATCTTTAAAAAAAATGTTTTCCTTGTTTCCCACCTTTCTAAGCTAGTATAGTCCAGTTTTCAGGCTAGTGCTGAATTCCGGGCTGTGTTACAATTTTCTGAGTTTGCCCATACCTTACTTGGATAGAGGGAGGTTTCTCTGTTCACCTGTGAGAGAGGGAGCTTTGAGCAGCCATCTGTCCCTGGAGGAATGGTTCCAGCCCATAAATTAGTAATTTATAGGCCATTTTGGGCTAATTTCTATCTCTTTCATTTCCCTGCTGTAAAAAACACGTTTGCCCGGTTTTGCACATCTGGGTAGCGCCAGTTAACTAGGGATAAATTTATCCCGGCTCCACCAAGTCTCCTCTTCAGTTTTTCCCTTGAAAGTAGTCTAACTCTTAACCTAAGCACTTAAAAAGCATCCTACAGTCCAGCACTTGCTCAGACCTAATATCAAGCACTAATATACCCCGACACTTGATTGCCCAGCAGGGCAAGGCTCATTATTCACCCCTCACCAACCAAGAGACCAAGCAGCTCTCCCTACTATTCAAGCATGAGCAAAGGGCAATTTCAGGTATACTCTCCGGTCCAGCTGATGAACCTGGGTATCCTGAGGCAATGTTACAACTGCCTCATGTACGCAGACAGCCCTCTCCTCCTACCAAAAAACATTAACATATGCGAGAGATGCAATTATATAGCTAAATTGGCGGCTAAGCTCTCTCCATCCAAGACTGGAACAGGCAGTCATGAGGAGAAGGTTAACACTTGCACCACACCTCCAGCCTCACACAGACATACTAAACCAGCACTGGCAAAAAATACACATAAATGTACAAAATCATACTCTGAGGCTCTAAATAAAAACCTGCAAAAGCATCACAGACCCCCAAAGCAGACACCCAAAAAACCTGCACCTCCCATCACAAACCCGACACACATAAAACACAAAATCAGTGTGCCGCACAATCACAGCCCTTAAGGCGAAATAACATACCTGACACACTAGTAATAGGCGACTCTACAGTCAGGCACACTGATGTCCCACTCACTAGGCTGGACAAGGAGAAGGTTACTGTTAGCTGCCTGTCAGGAGCCAGAATCCACCACATAACACAAGCACTCAGGTCACTCCAGAACAATTACAAATATGACTCTGTCATTGTTCATGTTGGTGTGAATGACCTGAGACGTACCTCCCTGGACTACATGAAAAGAGACATGGAAGAGCTCTCTGATCATGTAGCCCAGGCGGGTATGACCCTGACCCTGAGTGGCATCCTGCCCTCACCAAGAATGATACCACAGTATAAAGAAAAAAATTATCAATTTCAACAATTAGCTAAGCTTCTGGTGTCATTCAAAGGGGATCCAGTGTCTGTCAGCCTGGGACGACATGCTTGACAAACCTCGGTGCTTCACAAGAGACGGCTTGGACCTGTTACCCCCAGGCTTTCGAATACTGGCCAAGGCTCTTGCTGCCCCCATAGTGCCTTTTTTAGGCAAGGCTCAAAAGTCAAACCCACCTCCATAAACAGCACAAATAAAAAAATGAGGGTTATGCTACTGAACGCCAGGAGTTTAAATCTCAAAATGCACGTGCTTGAAGCATTCCTCAGTATGGAGAACGTCGACATCTGTGCAGTAACTGAAACCTGGTTCAAGGCTCCACAGAGCACCCCAGGACTACCGGACTACAACTCATACCACACATTTCAGCCACAGAACATGGACCGAAACACAAAAGGGAGGGGGTGTATCCATATTCATCAAGGATACCTACACCTCCAGGTTAGTGGCGCAGCATGATACCTCCGAGATCATCCATGTACAATTAACATCAGGCAAATCTGCAATGCAAATTGTGGCCTGCTACAGAGCACCCTCAATGACCCAGGACCACCACTCTGCCTTTCTGGAGACACTGGAAAACATGAAGGTCCTACCGAACACCCTGATATTGGGTGATTTTAGTTACCCTACCGTTAACTGGGAAAACTACTCAAGTACAAACTCCCAGGTCCAGCACTTCCTGGAATTTATCAACTCAAATGCCCTGGATCAGCTGGTAAACTCCCCTACCAGAGGTGAAAACATATTGGACCTGGTCCTCACCAAAATGGGTGACAGGTGTTCCACACCGGAGGTCAACTCGTCACTAGTTAGATCAGACCATAAACTAATCACTCTGGATGTCCACACCACACCACCACCTCCAACCAAGGAAACCACGGTGAAAAACTTTTCTATAGCAAACTTCACCTTACTTAAGACAGAGTTGGTAAGTTTCACAGCTCCCACGCTAAAGGATAACAGTGTCCAAGATGCAGGAACCTTTACAAATGCACTCTGTGAGCACCTACAAGGATGCATGGATCATGCCATCCCTGGCAAAATCAAGACTCACTCCTCTAAGAGAAGGAAACCAGTCTGGTGGACCCCTGCCATAAACAGGCTATACAACAGAAGGAGGAAATTAGTTCAGAAAAAAAGCTAATTCCAGGAAGGAAAGACATCCCTGATCAGTATCAGTAAGAAACTAAGGTCCTTCATAAAATCCTTCAAGGCTAACTTCGAAAGAAAAATAGCCAAGGATTTGAAAGTTAACAACAAAGCCTTCTTTAGCTATGTCAAGAATCTAAGTGGCAACTCACAGATATGCTCTGAGCTAGTGAAAAATAGCACAAAATATACTGAACCCACTGATATTGCCAACATCCTGGCAGATAGATTCAGTGCAAACTTCACCCCCCTCTCACCCCCAAAAGGGCCCACAACAATACCGGAAAAGTGTAGTGTCCCAGAAATCACAGACGCACAGGTGAAAACAGTCCTTTCAAAAGCCAAAAGCACAGCGTCAGTGGGGCCAGCTGGTGTCCCAGGTTGCGTCTTGCACGAACTACAGAATGAACTAACCCCCCACCTAAACACACTGTTCAACCTCAGCCTCTCCACAGGCTATGTTCCCATAGAATGGCGCACAGCAACGGCTATTCTGACCCTGGTGTAACTATCGCCCCATAAACCTGACTAGCCTGGTCTGCAAGGCTATGGAGCGCATCATCATGGAACTCATTAACAAAGACATTGGGAACCTCCAAACACTTGATTCGACCAAGTTCGGCTTTGTTAAGGGCAGATCATGCCTACTAAACCTGGTTGACTTCTTCAAGACAGTCACCAAGGCCATAGATGAGGGGAAGGTAGTTCACACAGCCTACCTTGACCTCGCCAAGGCTTTTGACACCATTCCCCACTCGGGAATTATAGAAAAACTCACCAGCCTGAACATAAACCCCTACATCACGAGATGGGTTGCCAACTGGCTTACAGACAGAACTCACTCTGTAAGAATAGTGGGCTCCAAGTCCAACTCTAAACCAGTCACAAGTGGTGTCCCACAAAGCTCAGTCCTGGGACCCCTACTGTTCGGCATATACTTTTCAGAAGTACAGGCAAACACAGGAGGACTATGGCTAACCAAGTTCGCCGATGACTGCAAACTGGGAGCCATAATTGACTCTCCAGCTGACACGGACATTTTCCAAAAGGGCCTTACTGAGACGGACACCTGGTGTCAAAGGCATGGTCTCAAGCTAAATGCCAAAATATGCATAGTCATCCCATTTGGGAAAAACAAAACACCCATGAATTACCACATAGGTGGCAGCCCCCTTAATACAGAAGAGGTAATAAGAGATGTTCATCTTGTTTCACTGTTGCAGTCATGACTGTAGGGTTCTCTCCTGCCGGCAGGCAGTCCCCGGTCGGCCAGAATCCCAAAGTTTGGGTCCGGCGTCAGCTGTTCAGCCATGCTCCCTGATGTCAGAGTGCCAGGAGTACAAAGCTGACAGCCGACGCCATGTTCCCCAGTCTTTCTTGCTGTGCGGTGATAGCAGTTCGCATTTGCCGGTCGGCTGACTAGTGACAATTTTTGCTAATTGTACTTCAGTCCGAAGACTTTCTTCTCCTACTCAAAGCTAAGTACCCCGTTGGGGAAACTTTTTTTCTTGCTCCAGTTCGATGTCACAAAAAGTTAATAATTGTATTTCTTGTGTGAAGCAAATACCTCCTAAGGATTTTCATTCTTACTGTATTCCTTGCTTAGGCCCTGACCACGACGTAGCTAGTTGTCGGTTTTGTGCTAGATTCAATCAGCATACGATTAAACGAAGGTACGATTTTGGATTTCATTACTTCGGTAGGCGCTTTAATTACAAAATGTCGTCGGATTCGGTTCCAGCTACCGGAGTTCACAAACAACGCAAGGATAAAGACAGGCCTCCGAGGTCCAAATCGGATGATATTGTACAAGCAGAGCCAGCTTCACGTTCCACCGTCGTCAGTGAGGCGCTTTTGCAGCCCCTGTCATCGGCCATTTCGGAACCGATGGCCGAAACGGACTCCCACGAGGAGCCAACTAGGCCTTTGAATATTTCTGTTGCAGGACCTTTGGACAATGCTCCTTCGGATGGGTCCGGAGCCGCTGTGCAGGTACCGGCTTCCAAAGGGGTTTTCAGGCCTACTCAGCTTCTAATAAAGGCAAAGACAAAGGCAAAGACTCCTTCCAAAGCAAAGACTACAGCTCAGGCCTTTTCTGATCCGGCACCCAAGTCTCAGAAACAGTTACTTAATATGGCGGAGGACTTACTATGATTAGGGGTTCACATCCCCCTCCAGATAAAAGGCCAAGGCAGGAAGTGTATTATGACTCCTCTGATCAGGCTTCTGTTTCTTCAGTTTCTTCTTCTGACCAGGATTATTCTTTCCCTCCTTATGAGGACTCTGATGCTGAGGAATCCATTCCTTCAGCTTCTCCCCCTGAGGATTTCTCTTTGGGGAAACTTTACATGAAATGAGGGAACATTTTCACTGGGAAGGACAGGAGTACTCGGAATCTAAGAAAAGACTTAGGGATTTTCTTCTTCTTCCCCAACATAGACCCCTGGCTATTCCTCCTATTCTGGATATTGTGGATGATGCTTTTTCGGAGGCTAACTTAACTCCGGACTCTTTCCCTCCAGCTCCTGTTAAGCCAGACAGATATTATAGGGTCCCTGATTCCCACCAGTTTTTATACAAGAATCCTACTGCTGATCCTGAAACCATTTCTCAAGGTCCTAAGGGGGTTAAGGCCGCTACTGCTAAAAACCCCATTCCCACTGAGAAGGATTCCAGATCTTTAGAAAGATGGGGCAAAAAAGTGTACACTTCTGCTACTTTATCTGTTAGGGCTTTAAACTGCCAATTTCATATGCTGAAATACCAGCAATTTCTTCTGTCTGTTTTGAATCAAAAGCTAACTTCCATTTCTGCCTGTGCAGATGATAAGGAATTACATGACTTAATGCATGCCACTGAACAAGTTGGGAAGCATGGTTTACACTGTGGATTTGATGCCTTGGAGGCTTCTTGTAGGGCTGCTGCCTCTGGTACAGTCATTAGAAGGCACGCTTGGTTAAAGGAACAAAACTTGCCTGATCAAGTAAAATCTAAGTTATTGGATGCTCCTGTTGAACATAATGTTTTGTTTGGACCTAAGGCTGAAGAGGTGATAAAAAAGATGGAGGACAAGGCAAAATCCATGCAAACGGTTAAAGATTTCTTACAAGTACAGCCTCCCAGATTTAGTAGGAATTGGCCTACAAATAATTGGTCCTTTCCCAATTCTGACAGGCCTCAGAGGGGTAGATACAGACGCTCCCGAGGAAGGCCTCAAACGCAAGCCTCTTATAGACCAAGACAGTGGACTGCTTTCACCCCTAGGAGAGGAGAGGACAGGTCGCAAGCTCATAGAAAACAGGCTCAATGACTCCCTCTGTTGGGCTGCAGGAACTTCTTGCCTGGAAGCCCCACTCGGAGGAAAACTTTCCCTTTTTCACCTAAATTGGACTCATATAACCCAAGACAAGTGGGTTCTGGATGTGGTTTCACGAGGTTACAAATTCCATTTTCATACCCTACCAAGACCATGCGGATGGCCGGATCTTCCAAAACATCAATGGTTAGAGGCCTTAAACCAGGTGGAGGCTCTCTTGGCTATGAAAGCCATAGAACTGGTTCCACTTTCAGAGATGGGACAAGGTTTTTACTCAAGGCTTTTTCTAGTCCCCAGAAAGCCAAATTCTTGGAGACCCATTCTGGATCTGTCAGTCTTGAACACTTTTCTCGAGGTACCAAAATTCAAGATGCTTACTCTACAGCAGCTACTTCCAATGCTGACCAAAGAGGCATGGATGGTAACTTTGGATTTAAAGGAGGCATATTTACACATTCCCATCAGGCAGGAATGCAGGAAATACCTCAGGTTCAGGGCCGGATCGAGGCACTATCAATTCTCTGCGCTGCCCTTTGGATTGTCTACTGCGCCCAGGGTCTTCACCAAATGCCTAGCTCCAGTAGTAGCTTATTGCAGACTCAAGGGAATTCAAATTTACCCTTATCTGGACGATTGTCTAATTCAGGCAGACAGCAAGGATGTCTCACTCCAGCATCTAGAATTTGTTCAGAACCTTCTCATGTTCCTGGGATTCTCTGTAAACATAAAAAAGTCAAATTTGACACCCTCTCAACAGATAACTTTTCTGGGTGCTCTTCTAAACACCACAACCCAGATGGCATTTCTGACATCCGAAAAACAATTACAGCTGGCTTCAACTTTCAAAACCTTGGCAACTTTCTGCAAGTAAATTCCTGCAGGCTTTGGGTTACATGGCCTCCTGCAGCCTTCTCGTACCACATGCAAGACTACATATGAGGAAATTCCAGTGGTACCTAAAAAGTGTATGGTCTCAGCATTGCCACAGTTTAGACATACAGATAACCATCCTGCCTTGTCTCCAAAATGAATTCCTTTGGTGGTCCAAGGCATGTACTCTAAACATAGGAAAACCCTTCAGTCTGCCTCCAGCCACTCAGATACTAACCACGGACGCTTCAGATTATGCATGGGGAGCCCATTATCAGGGCAACTGTCTGCAGGGCCTTTGGACAAAGGATCAGAAGCTCCTGCATATCAATTTAAAGGAAATGTTAGCCGTACAGAATGCTCTATTGGCTTTCAGGAATCTTCTACAACCAGGACAGCTACTGATAAGGACAGACAACACCACAGTTATTTGGTACATAAACAAGCAAGGGGGATCTCATTTCTACCCCCTTTGCAGACTAGCCATGAATCTATGGAACACAGCTCTAGCTTACAAACTGGACCTTCAAGCTCAGTTTCTACCAGGGAAGCAAAACTTCCTGGCAGACCGTCTGAGCAGAAACCTGTCGGATCCACACGAATGGAAGCTGGACACCGAAATATTCAGAATGATTACAGCAGTCTGGTGATGTCCTCACATAGACCTCTTTGCATCCCACCTCAATCATCAACTACAGATTTTTTGCTCCAGGACTTTCCACGAGCTAGCTTGGAAAGTGGATGCGCTGTCATTCAGTTGGAGAAATCTCTCAGGGTATGCCTTCCCGCCTCTACCTCTTCTTCCACGGGTGTTATTAAAGATCAAACAGGACAAGCCCAAGATGATAATTTTGCTGGCCCCAAATTGGCCTTGACAATTTTGGTATCCAACTCTGAAAAACCTTTGTCTGGAGCCCCCTTGGGTATTACCACAGACTCCAAATCTTCTGTCCCAGCACCAGGGTCAGGTTCTGCACTCCCATGTCAAAACTCTCAGCCTGGCGGCCTGGTTAATTCAGGGTCTTTGATTCATTCTCTCCTACCCAAGCAGGTTATGGATGTCATTTTAGAAGCCAGACGTCCTAGCACTAGAAAATCTTATGTGGGAAAATGGAAAAGATTTTGCTCCTGGATGCAGGCTCAGGATTCAGATCCTCTTATTCCTAACATTCCTCTGATTTTACTTTACCTGACAGACCTCTTACATAATGGTCTCTCTTTCTCTTCCATAAAGATCCATGCTTCTGCTATTTCTGCTCATTATAATACAGACCCTCCTATTTTTTCTCATCAGCTCATGAGACAGTTTCTTAGAGGAGCTAAAAACTTAAGGCCTCCTAGATCTCCTCCCATTCCTGCTTGGGATCTCAACTATGTTTTGGAAAAACTCACCTTACCTCCTTTTGAGCCTGCTGCCACTTCTGACATCAAGTTTTTATCTTGGAAGACAGCCATTCTGTTAGCTCTGACCTCTGCCAGGAGGGTTTCAGAGTTGCAAGCTCTTATGGCTGTGGAACCTTATATTATTTTTCATCAAGACAGGGTGTCTTTAAGGACTAATCCTACTTTCATGCCTAAGGTGGTTTCCAAAGTGGCTTTAAATCAAACTATTCACTTGCCAACTTTTTTCCCCACTCCTCAAATTAAGGGGGAAAGGATCTTGCATTCCTTGGATGTTCACAGACAACTACGTTTTTACCTGGACAGAACCAAGGACATCAGGAAATCAGAGCAATTGTTTGTTTCTTATGCTTCAAGTTCCCAAGGTAAAGCCATTTCAAAACAGACCATTTCTAAATGGATTGCTCATGGAATCAGATTTTGTTATTCACACCATGGAAAGCAAACCCCAGGGAGTATTAGGACTCACTCTACCAGAGCTGCTGCCACTTCAGCTGCCTTCCTCAGGGGAGTTCCTACCAAAGACATTTTGGAAGCTGCAACTTGGAGTTCAGTGCATACTTTTTCCAAGCACTACAATCTACCTCTCTACTAGGGCAGGCTTTGCTTCTGCCTTTTAGCCACCCCCTCTTCTTTATGACCACCTCCATTTTATTCTGCTTTGTGATTCAACCCTACAGTCATGACTGCAACAGTGAAACACGATGAACATAGTACAGTTGTGTACACTTACCATAAATGTAGATGTTCGAGTGTCTTCACTGTTGCAGTCTGGGTTTCCCTCCCTCCTGTCCCCTCTTATTTTTTCTTTTTTGTGGTTCCCTTCTTCACCCTTCTTTTGAGGTGTATTTGCAAAGGGTATGGGATCTTACTCATTTTGGAGCACCTGACATCTGGGGCAAGAAAAACTGGAGAACATGGCGTCGGCTGTCAGCTTTGTACTCCTGGCGCTCTGACGTCAGGGAGCATGGCTGAACAGCCGACACCGGACCCAGACTTTGGGATTCTGGCCGACCGGGGACTGCCTGCCGGCAGGGGAGAACCCTGCAGTCATGACTGCAACAGTGAAGACACTCGAACATCTACATTTATGGTAAGTGTACACAACTGTACTATCTGGGGACCCAGGTCGATAGTAATCTCTCCTTTAACAATCATATTGCCAAAGTAGTTAGGAAATCCTTCTATGTAGCTCATCTAATTACTAAAGGGTTTGCATCTAGAAATAGAGGTTATAGTGCCCCTCTACTTGTCACTCATCAGACCCCATCATAGAGTACAATGCCCCATTTGGGATGTACCTCACAGGACACTTCCAACAGCTGGAAAGACCACAAAAGTACCTCACCAAGAGGATTACTGGCCTCAAACATATGTTCTATGCAGCCCGACTGGAAAAACTCCAGCTGTACTCAGTCACATATCGCTTACTCAGAGGTGATCTCTACCTGACTTACAAAGCCATGTCCAACTCAGAATTGATGGACATGCTCCACCTAAAGAAATCCAAGTGACTACGAGCCACTCGCTCTAGTGAGCTAAACCTCACCACAACAATAAATAGAACATGCTGGAGGGATAGATTCCTGTCGTAGAGACTCCCCATGCTTTGGAACAAAATTCCTAACTACATTAGGCAGAGCCCCTCACTAACATTCTTCAAGAGAAATCTTGACGAGTGGATGGGTAGCAGAAAATACACCCCTGGGATCACTTCATTGGCTCTTCTTGACAGAGGCTCAGTTAATTAATCAATGGGGTAGCAAACGCTGACACACCCTGGCTAAGCTTTTAAATGCCCTCTGGCAGATAGCTTAGTACCTACCTATGAACCTATTGAATTAAGAGAGATGGCAACAGTTAATATGATACCAAGACCCCATGAAGAAAATGGGAAAAAGGCAATTGATGGTGATGGTGATGATGCTATCATCGGACGCGAGACTTTTTAATACGTAGGGTTTGGTTCCTGCATGTTAAGTGAATATGTTAAGCATACTAGTTCATTGATGAAGATTTAGGACACAGAGTAGTAAAAAAATCTTTCCTAGAAAGTTTGATAATGTTGACTATCAACCAGTGTTAACATCGGCTGCTTGAAAACAGTACTTAATTCACAGCAACAGTGTGCTGCTTTGTTGGCTTTCACATAAAAAGACTGTACTGCTGTGTTGTGGTTCTCTATATACAATTTATGCCAGATGTGCGGTTTTCTTCTGACTTTTTGAGTAATATTGATGTAGAAAATCCCAGTTGTATTTCTTTTCAAAGCTGTGTTAAGTAGACATGATGCATTTTCATAGATGAGCTCACAACTGAAGATTGACTTCTTATATTTCTCTTTTCAGGCCTATACTGTACTTGTACTGGTTATCTTTCTTCCACATCTTCTAAAGTTAATAAAGTGGGTGAAGGAAAGAAGTAGAGGTAGGTCCATAGTATCTTATTTTCAACCGTCTGAGACTGCTGCCTATTTGTCAAAATTTAAACAACATATTCTGCAGTGTATTAGCAATTTCTTGAAGACTGCTATGTACACCACATAGCTGGTGCCCAAGTCACCTGTGTCATCCTGGGTACAGACATCTAACCTGTCCATTGTGTTATAGTTAATGTAGTATTCACAACTGCTGCCTTATCTGCTGCATTATAACTGCAATCCAGTACTTCAGAGGAAAAAAAGATTAAACCTACATTTGTTTGTTAAAAATGATACTACAGTCACCCAGCTCCATGATACATAGAGGTTTCTCTGATTGTGACCCAGAAAACCTGATTTCAACTAGCACCTTAGCTACTGAAGGAGCTGAGTTTGTAAGGATGAGTGTGAGTGGACGATGCAGGCTTGCCCATCCTGGGGGATGAGGGTAGTCTGTCTGTGCCATTCCATCATCAGCAGGCAGAGACATGCTGGCAGTGAAAGGCACAAGACTGAGGGCTGTGGGCTTAGCAGTAACAGGCCAGTGACAGTAGTACCTTTCACTTAGCGTAAGAATGGTAGTTCTTCACAGTGATGCAATAGCCTAGGAAAACTACACAGGAGCAGAGTTAGGTCCATTAGACACTCCCTCATAGACTATATCAGTTGATGTAGGTGATGACACTAACTATCTACATGGCTGCTTGTGTCATGGCTCCTCCTCTTGACTGTTGCCCGTGTGCTGGGGACACCCTAGCAGAAGAATGAATGGGATCAAGACTGATATGGTAAAGTAAATGGTAGGCAGGTGTGGAGGAAGAACAAGTCCCATTGTGTTTTTTGTAATGAGGTATAGAATATATGTTGCTGCTACAGACATTATGAAGCCTGTTGTCCTTTCTGTAGATGTTATGCCTACAGTGCTGTCTTTTTGGTTAGTCATAACTTACGTATATAATCCTGCCTATCAGGCTCTCAGATAGCTCAGAATTTTTGTAGCAGTGAGTAAGCCAATGACTGCAACTAGTTTAGCTAACAGTGATGTGTATTACTGCCTTTTGGTGAAATGAATGAATATCCCTTCCACAGGGAGGGAACACAGCACAGTTTTCAAATAGTGGCAAAACAGTAACACCTTACTGTCCTTTGTAGTATTTTTTTTCAAAATAATTATTTATTTCTGCAGTTTTATTCTTCAGTATGGGTTAAGTAGAATATTTTATTTTAAATCAGTTAGTACATTTTGCCTAAGCATATATATTTTAAAATTGATTGTTAAATTGACTAGTTTGACCAATGAATAAATGGACAAAGGGCTTCCACTTTTTTCCCTAAAATTATCTGAAAAATTGAATGTTCATTTGATTGTCCAGAAGTGAGTACAAATGTCTGTATTCTATTAGCCATTGCAGACAGAATACCAGCATTCACCTGGTCACTGCTTCTTCTAGGCAGCACTTTTTGCAAGCATCACTTCAGTACTGTATGTTCATGTCTGAGGATGCTTAGGGTTTAAAAAACATATTCCTGCCCTGAAGTGATAGGGCAAGGAATGGAGAAAATTGAGGCAAGTGGTGGAGCAAGCAATATGTCTTTTTCCTGGTTTTTACTCTTAGAATGGTGGCATCCTCAAAATTAAAGCAGTATTTGAGAAACCTGATGTAGAGAAGTACAGTTGATTAATGTTGTCATTTTAATTTGTTCCTCAACCAGTGGGATCAGATCTGACCCTCGGATCTAACTCGGCCACTTTCTAAAGATTTTAGGATCCAACTCTCGAGCTCCTCCCTTACCCATAATGCCCCTGACCACTACAACACCTCAGATCTTGTTTGCTTCTCATCAAGACAGTCGGGATTGTAACTTCCCAAGCTCCTTTGGGGTTGTGAGTGCTTATTTTTCTACTTCAGTCAGTGTATTTTTCTCCTTTAATCTTCTATTTAAACTTTTTTATATATTTTTCCCTCCTTACCTGTGTTTCGCTAACTTTTTTTGGTAATTAGTTTTTAAATTCTATCGTTGGTAGTTTCTTTCTCCCTTATACCTGCAGGTATATTTCTTAACTGCCATTGTTGGTAGTTTTTCCTTTTTTCTTACTTTATTTAAGAAAAAAAAAAATTGTATTTTAACTGTTTTCCCTTTTTCTGGTATGGCAGATAAACCAACTGGATTCAAAAAATGAACTTCCTCGGGGCATAAGATCCCCAATTCTGATGCCCACAGGAAGTACATTTATTGCTTAGGCCCAGCACATCAGGATTTTCCCTGTGCTATTTGCACAGCCTTCAGTGCTAGAGCTGTAAGTGATCGGAGGAGCAAACTCATTTTAAAAGGTCTCCTTCCTGCTTCAGCTTCTTCTTCAGGTACTTCTTCAGGGGCTCAAACCCCTTGTGAAAAATCTAAGAAGCCCAGGGAGCACCATAAGAGCTCTCCTGCCCGGATTCCTTCATAGACGTCAACTTCAGAACCGTGCAAAATTGTTCCAAAATTGTTGGATCCAGCACAGGCTACAGTTCTGTCTTCTTGGATCCATGTTCCCAGGTTCTCCCGGAACCGTTGTCCCCACGAGGCTGAGGTCCCCCTTCTTAAAGGACATTCCCAAGAAGTCCTCTAGACCAGCCTCCACATCCTCATCCATTAAGTCCTCTCATAGTCTTTCTAAAGTGGAAGTGGATAGAATAATGAGGAAATTCCTCAAGACACAGATCCAGGTGGAGAATTTGCCAGACTGCCCCCCACCAGATCCACAAGCTGCCAACCTGATTTTTTTCCAGTTGTTACTCCTTGTCCAATCCACCCACTTGTTTTAAAGCCAGTGGATCCAAAGGCCCCGGAAGTCAGTATGTCGGATCTGACAGTTCTTCCTCCTTTGACTCTGACTACCTCCCTGACTCGATCGACTCAGACTGTTGGAGCATGACAGTTGTGTTAGCTGAAGCGTCTGTGTCGAGTCTGAGGGATTGACTTTGACTCCGAAGTTTTCGGAGCAGTCTCTTCCCCCTTGGATCCTCTGCATTTGATAGCTCAGCTCCTGCTCTCCTCTCAGAGCAGAGAATCGGTGAGACCCGTGGATTGTCTGCTCCGAGGGTCTCAACTCTAGAGGTATTTCCTTGGTCTCGCTGGGTCCGTCTGCCTTTAAGGTGGTGGAGAGGGTTTTCTCCCAACCGAGAATAGTGTCGACTGTCCCGTCCTTGGATCCGTATCCTGTTCCCTCTCTGGATCCTGTATCTGAGCCTTCACATCCTCCATCTCAGGGACAGCCAGACTAGAAGAGCTTCCAAATAGTTCCACCTATGGAGCTCCCTATCTCTTCCGATACCTCCCTGGAACATCCCACTTAGGAGGTTCCTCATAAGAGAACTTGCAATAGGAGGCACCTGGATTCCCTGCAGGAATCCCTCACAGAAAACACCGACTTTGATAAGGGAGAAAGGTCCCCTAGATCTGCACTGGAAAATGTCTCATTTATAAGCATCCTAGAGATCCTTTGCCAGAAAGGTGGTTGGTCTGTCCAAAACCCTTTCCAGGAGGAATGGGCGTTTTTGGAAGCCTTTGGGTCTGGCCCATCTACATCTTAGGTTACCCCCCTGCAGATGAGCTTCATAGATCTTGTCTTCCGCAGGGTGTGGAAGGAACCGGACTCAGTGGAACCTATCCTGAAATGACCAGATAAGATACTTAGTGCCCCAACAAATAGCACTGGACAAAAGATATTCCGGTAGATGTCATGTTTGTTGCAGCAGCCATGAAGAAGGAGCTAGCGGAATTGAGCTCCACTGTCCACCCCCCCCCCATAAGGGAGTCTAGGGCTTTGGACAGATTCGGGAAGCGGGTCTATGCATCAGCAGTTTTCACATTGCAATTGCTGAATTACCTGGCACACTTCACCTGATTACAGAGGGTCTTAATTCTACCCTAGGGCCCATGTCTGCAGAGGAGCAGAAAACCTTCTCCTCAAGAATGGCCACCCTACAGTCCATCTTGAGCGTCCATGAGGTTAATCTTGCATGCTGCAAGAGGGCACCTCAAGGATGGCTGGTTCAGGTATAGCCATAAGGAGACATGCCTGGAAGTAGTTATGAGACTTTGTGGAACCTTGCAAAGCATCATTCATCAGTGCTCCCTTTGGATCATCATGTTTGTCCCAACAGTGAAAGAGACTCTCTACTAGAGTGAACAGGATGGGAAGCCCTTGTCTGACATTAGAATTTGTTTTTCTACTCCACAGAGACCCTTTCCTAGAAGCCAGTGTGGTAGTAAGAAAACGTGGTTCACAAAATCTCAAGGTCCTTTCCAGGAGTCATACAGAGAATTTTCCTCCAGAAGTAGAGGAGACACAATTATAACAGTAGACGTCGCCTGCGTGGCAGAGGAGGTCTGCAGAATCAAGGATCTTGAGATTCGTTCGTGGACAAGTCCTTCCAGTGCTCCTGAAAGGTTGCCTGACTGTCCCACTCTGGAGGCAGTCGAGAGCACCTATCCTTGCACCAAGATGCCTGACTAGCCATCGCAAATGACTTGTGGGTTCAAATGATCTTATCCAGAAGATACTTCATTCCCTTTTTACAACTTCTAGTGAAGCCAAAGAAACTTTTCTCTGATGTTCCACCCAATCAAAGGAAGTTAGCATCTCAAGAAATTGCAAATATGCTAGACAGGAGTCATCCATGAGGTCCCACCAGTCGAAACAGGATCCGGAGTTTACTCAGGGTTCTTTTTAGTGCCAGAAGAGACAGGGGACCCGAGGCCAATTCTGCACCTAACTTATCTGAACCAGTTTGTAAAGCACTCCAAATTCCAGATGGTCACGGTCCAGTCTGTTCTACTACTTCATCAGACGGATCACTGGATGTGTTCAGTCGACCTACAAGATGCATGCTATCACACCAAAATGAATAGGCACTAATGAAGATATCTCCGCTTCCGGCTGGGAGCCAGCCATTACCAATTCAGAGCCCTGACCTTTGGTCTCGCCACAGCCCCCAGGATGTTCACCAAATGTATAGCAATTGTAGCAGCTCGCCTGGAGACTGCTGGGATTCAGAGTGTTTCCCTTTTTAGATGACTGACTCCTGACCGCATCAACCGGGCATCTATTTATAAAAGCCAAAGATTACCTGTTCCTCCTAGCACCTACACTGGGAATCACCATTAACATGCAAAAATCTCATCTGCAACCAGTCCAAGTAATAGATTTCATAGGGTCTCGCTTGGACACAGTCAGCTGTCTAGCTTTTCTGATTCAGAAAGGGATTCTTGCATTAAGAACTTACATCAGACAATCCTTTCTATTCTAACGCCCCTGGTAAGACTGATCTTCAAAGCATTAGGTTCAATGGCTGCCACTATAACTTTGATTCCCACAGCTCGCTTACACATGAGAATTCTTCAATGGACACTAGAGGTCCAATGGTCATTTTATCATTATCCATTGAGCCATCCCACAATATTGTCTCGAGTGTGCAGAAATTCTCTTTTTTGGTGGATCCAATCTGATGACATTTTGTGAGGGCGTCTGTTTATCCTTCCTCCCCCAGCACCATGTTGACCACAGATTTTGGGCTGGGGGTGGGGGCATTTCTTCGGATGGACGGTCTAAGGCATGTGGTCAGTACAAGAGACTAATATGCATATCAAAGTCCTAGAGTGATTCTTTTAGTGTTGTAGGCCTTTCAGAGCCTTCTCCCTCTAGGGACTGTTGCATACTGATAACATGTCAGTAGTCTGCAACATCAGAAAATGGGGAAACCAGATCTTTATCCCCTTTGTCGAGAAGCAGTTAGGGTTTGGCAATTGGCGATCTATTCCATCCACTTCGTGGTAGCAGCGTACATAATGGGGAAGTCCAGAATTCTAGCAGACAGGCTCAGCAGGACCATCCTCATGCATCACGAGAGGTCTCTCAAGCAATCAAGCATCACTTTCCAACAACAAATGCAGTAGTTTTTTTTGCCCTGATCCTTCCTCAAAGACTGTCATCGAGAGATGCTCAAGTTCATGTTTGGTAGTCTAGTCTCATTTACGCTTATCCACCCCTACCTCTCATCCCCATATTTTTTTCAGAAATCACTGGTTGAAGAGCAGAGTGATCCTCATTGCTCTCTTTTGGCCGTGACAGGTATGTTTTCCTTTCCTTTGGTCTCACTTAATATGTCCTCCTTGGATTCTGGATCTCAGTCCAGACCTCCTGTCTCATCCATCAGGACAGATTCACTCAGATCTTGTAGGCCTGAAACTGATAGCATGGTTTCTCATATTCTGATGATAGCTAGACATTCCAGGCTGTCCTCTCCAGTTCAAAAAAATTTGGTATCTTCCCATAAAGCTTCCACTAGAAAAATCTACAAGAGTAAATGGAGAAGGTTCACTATCTGGACACACCAGAAACAATTAGATCTTTTACTGCTCCAATCCCAACAGTAGTGGACTTCCTTGCTTCAATTTTCCAGGATGAATCATTTCTGTCCACTGTTAAAGTGCAATTGGCAACCATCTCCAATTGCTATATGCAGGATAATGCTTCCTTTTAAACAACATCTAAATTGTGTAAAGCTTTTCATAGGGGTACCTTCTTACTTTGACCTCCAGTAAAAGACCCCACTCCACCTTGTGATCTCACCATAGTCTTACAAGCCTTAGTACATTCCCCTTGTGAACCATCAACTAAGGTGGCTCTCAAATTTATTTCTTGAAAAACTGTTTTGGTAGCTATAACCTCTGCAAGGTGAGTATCAGAACTTCAAGCACTATCTTCCAAACTACCGTACTTGATTCTTCACAAAAAGTGAGTTACTTTATGCACAAATCCTTTTTTACCAAAAGTTTCCTCTGAAAATAATACCACTCATGTCATTAGTTTACTAGTTTTCTTCCCTACATTTGAAAATAAAGGAGAATATACCCCTCATCCACCCTATGTACATAGACAATTGTGGTTTTATCTGGACAGAACAAAAGTATTCAGAAAGTCTGATCAACTACTTGTTTCCTTTTCTAAAATAAGAATGTGAAGGCCAATTTCTAAGACTACTCTGGTCAAATGGGTGACAGATTGCATTTCCTACATCTACTCTTTGAAAGGTATTGCATTGCCTAGACAATTGAAGGCACATTCAGCCAGGTCAATGTCTACTTCAGCAGCTTTTTGGTCAAGAGCTTCTAATGATGATATTTGTACAGCTGCCTCTTGGTCTAATACTCATACCTTTATTGAGCATTAGAAATTAGATATCATTTCCAGGGTATAGCTGCCTTTGGTTCCACGGTGCTCTGGAACATCCTTCCATGAGGGCCACCCAAGGTTACTGTAGCTGGGGACTCTGTCCCATTGGTTGAGAAACAAATGAAAATGACAACATCAGATAAAGAAATTACTTACTCACCACAGTGGTCCATCTGAGTTGTCCATTTTCATTCTTCCTCAACCCCCCCCCCCATCCTTTTTCTTTTGGAGAGACGTAACAAAACTATTGTTAGGAACCATAGTTCCTGTTTGAGCTCCTGATCTTTCAGCTATCACTGTCCTGTCATAGCATTATTATTTTATTATATGTATAGAACGTATATAATAGCTGCAAACTTGATCTCAGGTGTTATAGTGGTCAGGGGCATTATGGGTAAGTTAGGAGCTCAAGATTCAGATTCTAGAATCATTAGAAAGTGGCCAAGTCGGATCCTAGGTGTCACTCGTCCCTCTCTAGCATAGATGACAAGCAGGAGGGGTATTGCGTTTATATCCTTTAATGCATAGAAACACATAAGGATGGATAACAGCATCATAAAATGCAAACGAACTGGCTAACAGACGGAGCTTACATACATACATGTTCACATCTTAATGGCTAACTATAACATGGCAGTCAGGCTCGCACGTGCTCAATAATGGATCGTGCTATCCCAAATAAAACCAAGACTCATTCCTCCAAAGGAAGGAGACCTGTCTGGTGGACCCCAGCCATAAATAAGCTATACAACAGAAGGAGGAAGCTACTACATGATAGAGCAAAATCCCAAAAAGGGAAGGCATCTCTGATCAGTACTAGCAAGAAACTACGATCCCTCATAAAATCATCTAAGGCCAGCTTTGAAAGACAAATTGCACAAGATGCTAAAGATAATCATAAGGCCTTCTTTAGTTATGTCAGGAACCTGGGTGGCAACTCCCAGATATGCTCTGAGTTGGTTCAAAATGACAAAAAATACACTGAACCCACAGACATTGCCAAAATCCTGGCAGACAGGTTCAGTGCAAACTTCTCCCCCCCCTTCCCCTCCCAAAAGAGCAAATATCTATCCCAACAGAGTGTAGCCTCCCTGACATCACAGATTCACAGGTGAGAGCTACCCTCTCCAAAGCAAAAAACACAGTATCAATGGTACCGGACGGTGTCCCGGGCTGCGTCTTACACGAACTCCAAGAAGAATTGAACCCTCACATAAAGTCACTGTTCAATGTCAGCCTTACTACAGGATATGTACCCAAGGAATGGTGTACAGCAACAGTGGTCCCACTCCACAAAGGTGGTGCCACAACGGACCCCGGAAACTATCGCCTTATAAGCCTGACTAGCCTGGTCTGCAAAGCTATGGAGTGTATTATCATGAAACTCATAAACAAAGACATTGGGAACCTCCAAACACTGGATCCTACCCAATTCGGCTTTAAGGGCAGATCTTGCCTCTTGAACGTGGTCGACTTCTTTGAAACAGTCACCAAGGCCATAGATGAAGGGAAGGTAGTCCACACAGCCTACCTGGACCTCGCAAAAGCCTTCGACACAATACCCCACTCTGGCATCATAAATAAGCTCACCAGCTTAAATATCAACCCCTATGTCACAAGATGGGTTACAAACTGGCTCAGGGATAGAACCCACATGGTCAGAATTGCAGGTGCCATGTCAGACTCTAAACCAGTTACAAGTGGCGTCCCACAAGACTCAGTCCTGGGACCTCTCTTGTTCGGTATATATTTCTCTGAGGTACAGGCTAACATGGGAGGACTACGGCTCACCAAGTTCGCAGATGACTGCAAACTGGGTGCCATAATCGACTCGCCGACTGACACAAACATCCTCCAAAAGGGTCTCACAGCGACGGATAACTGGTGCCAGAGCCATGGCCTAAAGCTAAATACCAAAAAGTGCATAGTCATCCCCTTTGGGATAAACAAAGTGCCCACAAATTACCACATAGTTGGTAATCCATTAAGTACGGAAGAAGTAATTAGAGATTTGGGGACCCAAGTAGATAGCAATCTCTCCTTTGACAATCACGTTGCCAAAGTGGTTAGAAAGACCTTCTATGTAGCCCACCTTATCATGAAAGGGTTCACATCTAGATCAAGAGAGGTCATTGTGCCCCTCTACTCATCACTCATCAGGCCCATAATTGAATACAGTGCCCCATTTGGGATGTACCTTAACCGACACCTGCAGCAACTGGAAAGACCCCAAAAGTACCTCACCAAGAGGATCAAGGGACTCAAACAGATGCCCTACGCAGTTAGGCTAAAGAAACTCCAGCTCTACTCAGTTGCTTACCGCCTACTCAGAGGTGATCTGTGCCTGACGTATAAAGCCATGTCCAACCCAGAATTAATGGACATGCTCCACCTCGGGAAATCCAAATCCCTTAGAGCTACACGCTCCAGGGACTTAAACCTCAGCACAGAAATAAATAGGACATGCTGGAGGGACAGATTCATATCCCAGAGGCTCCCCTCACTCTGGAACAAAATCCCAATCCATGTTAGGCAGAGTCCCTCAATGACCCTCTTCAAGAGAAATCTTGACGAGTGGATGAGAGATCGTAGGTTTACCCCTGGGATCTCTTCTGTGTCCCTACTAGACAGAGGCACAGTAAACTAACCTCAAAAGGGCTATCTTCTGTGACCTATTATACAGAGGCATAGTCAACTAATCTAAAAGGGTGGCGAAAGCCAAACACACTCTGGCTAGGCTTATAAATGCCCTAGGGCAGATAGCCTAGTATCAACCTATGAGCCTATTTATACACTTGTGCAAGCCCTTAGATAGCTTCTTAAAGGTACATACATACACATTGATCTACATCCTCCCTCTTAAAAATATTGCCCTTTGTAAAATCAGTATTAGAGTTAGACATGCATTACTATTGACGTTAGAAACAAAACACAATGTTCATGTCCATGTTGTTTTGTATCTGTTGCAGGGTTTAGAGATGCGACCGTATCTTTTAACATAACAGTCTGGACCAAATTTAGCAACAGGAACAGTCTTTGGTGAATAACTCTTAACAGGAATTTCTGGATTCGTCACAAGAACGGGAATGTCCTCTGGAACTTCCTCTGGAATTGGAACACCGGACAACTCACTCTGAGATAGTCATGCTCACAGGCTATATGCCTTGACCTTTGACAAGACCCCTATATAAATCATAGCTAGCTACCAGCCCCCAAATCTGACTCAAGCATAGCTCTCAACTTTCCATCTGCAAAATGAGGAACACTCACCTTCATAATGTGGAACAAATAGGCAAAATGTGCAACACATACTACTGGCTTACTAACAACTTCAACTAGGAAGGTCATAGGATGGTTAAACTATGCTAGTTTTACTCATAAACATCATCCTTTAATGAATTAATATGATTAATTTCTATCTACCATGGATTTCACTTAAAAAAAATTCGGTGTGTGATAGACTCTTTCAATGTGGAACTTTGAGGAACTTCGAGGAACATGAACTTTTTAAGACCCCAAATGAGCTATGTTCCTCATAATGAGGTGCGCTTGAGAGGTATGGACTCAAGATGCCCAATCCGCCTATCTGGACTTCTTTGAATCTATCAAGATTCAACCCTTTATCCTGATCCTGAGTGACTTTAACTACCCAAACATAGACTTGAAGAACTACTCATGCCAGAACACAAATGCCCAGAGATTCCTCAATTTTGTCAGTGCAAATACTTTGGAACAGCTAGTCAGTATCCCTGCAAGAGGTGATAATATCTTGGACTTGGTAGTAACCAACATAAGTAAACCACTGCACCATCCCTGCAGTATCATCCCTCTGGTAAGATCCGACCATAAAGCGGTCACTTTCCAAGTCACCATCTCCCCTGACTCCCCTCTAGCTAGGATCGAACAAAAAAGCTTCCCCAAAGCTGATTACAGCCTCCTGAGGGATGATATAAACAGCTTCACAGCCCCCTCCCCCTCTCTAGGAACTGGCACCAGTATCTAAAACTTTACCAAAGCACTGTACTAGCACTTATATAGATGCATGGAATCAGGAATACTGGACAAGACTAAATCATCCTCCGCAACGAAGAGTAAACCTGTCTAGTGGACATCTGCAATAAATAAACTCTATAACAAAAGGAAAAACTTGCTGTCCAGAACCAAGAAGTAGCAGGTGCCCAATTGGGAGCAATCTCTCCTTAGTCTGAACAAGCAAATAAGAGCACTAGTTAAATGCTCCAAAGCAAACTTCAAGCCCAAATTGGCCACATCTACTAGAGACAATCATAAGGCCTTCTTCACATATGTCCACAATCTGAAAGGAAGCACCCAGATCTGTTCAGAACTGGTGGTCAAGGACGCCACATATACAAATTCCGTAGATGTTGCAAAGTTGCTGGCTGATAGATTCAGTGAAAACTTCACCCCTCTGTCTCCCATCAGTAAATCAGGACATTCCCAGCACCTGCCCCCTTCCCCTTATATCTAGGGAATAGGTCATCACTGCTCTCTCAAAGGCAAAAAATACCACCTCCATGGAACCTCGTAACATCCCAGGCTGCATCCTACATGAACTCAGGCAAGAACCTGCAGTACCATTAGGCACTCTATTCAACCAAAGCCTGAGTTATGGCTTTGTCCCAGCTGAGTGGAGGACAGCCACTGTCATCCTTTTACACAAAGGTGGAGCATCCACCGATATGGGAAATTATAGACCCATCAACCTAACTAGTCTTGTAACGGATTATCATGGACCTCATTAACAAGGACATTGGCGACTTCCAAACACTCGATCCCACACAGTTTGGCTTCATCAAGGGGGAGGTCATGTCTGTTAAATTTGGTTGACATCTTTGAGACAGTCACCAAAGCCATGGACGAGGGGAAGACTGTGCACACCTCCTACCTTGACCTGGCCAAAGCCTCCAACACTATTCCCCACTTGGGCATAATAAATGAACTCTCTCAACTAGGCATCAATCCATATGTTACCAGATGGGAAGCTAACTGGCTCACTGATAGAACCCACCTAGTCAAAATAGGGGAAGCCACCTCAAGCAGTAGACCCATAATGAGCAGCGTGCCCCAGGGTTTGGTCTTGGGAACTCTGTTATTTGGAATATACTTTTTTGAGGTGCAAGCCAAAATCAGTGGACTATGGCTGACCAAGTTTGCAGATGACTGCAGGCTGGGCGCTGTCATCAATTCCCCTAGTAATGTGGACATCCTCCAAGAGTATCTCACCCAAACAAATGACTGTGCCAGAAACATGGCCTCAAACTGAATACCAAAAAAATGCATCATCATACCCTTTGGGGAAGAGTGACATCCCCACAAATTATCACATTAATAAGCACGCAGTCAGTCATGAGGGATTTGGGCACCCGGGTTGATAGCAACTTGACTTTTGACCACAATGTTGCTTCTGTTTTACGGAAATCTTTCTACATGGCCTACCTCATAAGTAAGGGTATCTCATCCAGGGACAAGGAGGTCATAACATCCCTGTATTCTTCCCTTATAAGGCCTATTATTGAGTACAACTCCCCAGTTGGCATTTACTTCGCAAAGCACATGGAGCAGCTGGAGAGACAGCAGAGGTTCCTCACCAGGAGAATCCAGGGGCTCAGAAATCTGTTATAAACAAGCTAAAAGCCCTATCCCTCTACTCAGTTTCATACAGATTCCTCAGAGATGACCTCTGTCTGGCATACAAGGTGATCTTGATGAGGCTGCTGCATATACGCAAGTCAAGCTCCATTCGAGTAACCCATATGTTCGGCCCCAACCTAGTCTGTGACATCAATAGGACTTGGTGGGACAGATTTGTGTCCCAGAGACTTCCCCATATGTGGAATAGACCCCCTCTCCATGTCAAGCAAAGTACCTCTTTACCCCTTTTTAAGTGCAACCTGGGTAACTGGATGGGAAACAGAAAATACATCCCTGGGATTCCACCCGTGTCCCTGCTGGATAGGGGCATCAGGTGCTGACTTGACTAAATATGGGCTAAACTCTTGGCTAGGCTTATAAGAGCCTCAGGGCCAATAACCTTGTAACTTCCTAAGATCCTATGCTGTGGTATAGGCTTGGACACTGGTAGTAAATGCCTCCCGTTCCGCCTAAAGTTTGCTCCTTCTGATTCCACAATGTACGATCTTGGCACTAGAAAAATACCCTTCACGACACTAATCCGATCAGAACCTTTGGATGCTTGCATCCTTACCACGTCTCCTTCTCGTAATGGATTTTGCAGTTTGCTGGTTTTATCATAGTCTGACTTCTGGGTTGGGCATTTCTTCAACAGATTGTTTTTCACTGATCTGCTGTTCTTGACGCATGGAACCAGCAATTGACTACTGATTGGTAATGTAGTAATGTAGTTCTGGTTTGTCTCGACAGAAGTCTCTGAGCAGGTGAACCAAGATGTTAATCACTGGGAACATTTCTGAGATGGAAGAGATTCAAGAAAACATCACTGTTATCTTGTTTTGAATTTTCTAGCAACTGTTTTGCACTGTGAACTGCACGTTCTGCCAAACCATTTGACTGGGGGTACTCTAGACTACTTGTGACGTAAGTAAAATCTTATTCTTCAGCAAATCTTTTGAACTGTTGGCTTGCAAGCTGCATGCCATTGTCAGAAATAACTTTGTGCGGACTCCCATGTACTGCAAAATGATGCTTCATCTTAGTAATGACAGTACTGGATGCTAGATTAAGAAGTAGGTCAATTTCATACCAATTGGAATAAGAGTCTACTAACACCAAATAATGTTGACCATTCCACTCGAAAATGTCAGTGGCTACTGTCGACCAATGTAGTTTTCTGTTGATGTTGCTTAGTACTCTTACACACTGAACAAGATGAAAGTACTCTGTCAATATCTTGTGACATAGAAGGCCAAAATAGTCCTCTCACCCTTCTCTTTGTAGAGTTGGTTCCTGGGTGACCAAGATGCAAGATAGCAATATACTAATGTTGCAAGGACTTTGGAACAATTACTTTGGCACCTTTCTTAATGATACCTTTGTCAGACAAAATCTCATCTCTGTATGGAAAATAAGGTTGCACTTCCTGAGATAAACTAAATTGCTTTGATGGCCATCCTTGACTGAAAAAAGTGGTTGAGCCTTTGTAAAACTGTATCTGTGGCTGTGTGACCTCTCAGCTCATCAGGACGTGTGGAAGAAATATTTCTCACTTCCATGACTTCAAAATCAAGGGTAACATTCTCATGATATTTTGTGATGTTTCTGGGTGATCTGGATAATGTATAAGCAAGATAAAGAAGTTTGTCTTTCTTGTAGACAAGATTGAAATTATACATGTGAAGTTGTTCAATCTCGCCGTTCATTCTTCACTGATTGGTTCGGAGCCAATCCTCGGCTTCGACACGGCCGACTAGCAAGCTCAAAGTTCTCCAGTAGCTCAAGATCCAACCCCTTATCCCACAATGCACTGCTGGAATTACCTCAGATCTAGTTTGCCGCAGCACGGATCTCTTGGTTTCCAGCGTTGCTCGAGACTATTGGGAGTTTTCAACTAATAGCAAGTTTTATATTTCAATTTTTATATATCTTTCATTACTATATAACACTAGATATTACTAGTTAGTAAGTAGTTGTTTTCTGTGTTCCACCCCTTTCCTCAGTAAAATCTTTCTTTGCCTTTGGCCCTTTGGCCTTAGGACCTCTTCTTATACTTATTAGTTAGTGTTCCCTTTTTGGGATTCTTGTTGGATTGTTTAATCCTATTTATCTTTGATATAGTTATTAGTTGCCTTTTTGGGCTGTGTGTGTATTGTGTGAGTTAGTTAGATTCTTTTTAAATAGCTCGTAGTTAAACAGTGTGTTCCTTTTTATTGGATTTTGTGAAATGTCTGAAGAGAAGGAAAAACATCCAAAGTCTGGGTTTAAAAAATGCCCAGACTGTAGACAGAAAATGTCCGTCATGGATGCCCATGTGCAGTGTGTTTACTGTTTGGGTGAGGTGCACCTGCAAGAGTCATGCAGTATCTGTCACTCCTTTTCCACCACAGTGCTTGCAGAAAGGAAGAGGAAGTTAATTGATAGGGGTATTACCAAACACCCTTTTTCAGAGGCATTGTCTGACGAGGATGGGGCCAGCAAATCGTCCAAATCTTCCTCTGAATTCAGGACAAAAAAAGGAAAAAGATCAGAAAGTGTGGTGACTTTGGCTCCACTGCCTTCGGAGCCGACAGTCTGTTATTTTCAGAACTGGGACACTACTCTGGAACTGGTTGCCGAAGAACCTCCATCGATACTGCTCCAATCAGCCCCATCTGTTCACTCTTCCAGGTCTTCTGTCAGGCTTTCCAATCCGGATATGGACCGGCTGGTTCAGAAACTTTTAAAGGCACCAAGCCTAGCTAAATTGCTGTCGGCTTAGACCCAACTGTCGGAGCCGAAGACCACTACTCTTGAATTGTCTGCTCCTCCTCCGAGCTATACCAGACCTTCGGAGCTGGGGGAGACCGACCTGATGATTGTGGATCCCTTGGAGCCGACACCTGCTCCAGTGTCGTCGGCTCCATCTGCTCGGATGTTCTCGGTGCCGACCGGGGACTCTAAGAGCAGACACTCTCCAGTCAGGTCCAGGGAGGATAGTCGCACCGACTTGTCGGTGCCGACTCTTCCTCTCAGGGCCTCTGCTTGGGTGAGCTCGGCTCCTCCCTTGGGCTCAGAGCCCACGGCTTTGGTGCAAGAGGAGATCGTGCCTCCATCGGATCCGTCGACTCCTTCTCATTCGAAGCCATGAGGCAAGTGTTGTCTCCTAAGACTTCCTCATCTCAAAGTCTGGCCTCTTCTTCCCCTAAAGTGCCTGTGTCTGGTTCTGTTTCCGCTGGTCATCCCAAGCGTAGAGACCCTGACCCTCGGGTAGCCCCACAGGGCGCTCCCTGCTCTTCTGAGACCTCTCCAGAAGTTCCCCCTGAAGATGTTCCCAGGAAGAGATTATGCAAGAGGAGGCATTTGGATTCCCCACAGGAGTCTCTCACATCAGACACCGACTTGGATGACTCAGAAGGGTCCCCTAGATCCCCCTCTGAGGACATTTCCTTTGCGGAGATTCTTGAAATTCTTAGGCAGAGGGGTGATTGGCAGTCCAAGAGCCCTACTGAGGACGAGTCGGTTCTCCTGAAGGCGTTTGGGTATCTCCACCCTACAATGAGCTTATGGATCTGGTCTCTTGTAGGGCATGGGAGTCACCAGAATCTATGGAACCTGTTCCTAGGAGGCCTAATAAGTTTATTTCTGCCCCCGTGGATAAGTCCTTTTTGACCAAGGGAGTTCCTGTTGATGCCATGGTGGTGGCGGCAGCCACCAAAAAGGAAATGTCTGAGACTTCCTCATCTATCCATCCTCCTAACAGAGAATCTAGGATCATGGAAAGATATGGGAAACACATGTTCAGTTCAGCAACTTTCTCACTCAGATCGCTGAACTACTTGACACATTTTACCAGACTGCAAAGAGATCTCCTTAAGGAGTTGGGAGATACTCTTCAGGGTGCTGTAGCTACGACTGTGTCCGACAAGATTGCCACTCAGCCCTCTACCCTCAGTTCGATAGTCAACTCGTCCATGCTTCTTGTATCTTATGCAGCTGATGGTTCGAGTAGAGGTGCAGGTACAGGAATTGCTCTTCATAGGCATGCCTGGATGCGGCTCTGTTCCTTCGTGGAACCCTTCAAGTCTTCCTTTATGAATACCCCACTTGACGGCTCATCTTTGTGTGGGCCAAAGGTGAAGGAGACTTTGACCAGATGTGAGCAAGAGGGAAAGACTCTGTCTGCTGTCGGAGTCCATTTTTCCACCCCCACTTGACCCTTTCCTGAAGGTCAGAGGGGAGGAAAGATGTGGTTCCAGAAAGCCCAAGGAGCCTTTCAAGACGCACGTGGAGAGCCCCCCTCCCTAGAGGCAGAGGAGGGGGTTTCAATGGGAGACGCTGCACTCACAGCAGAGGGGGTCCGCAACATCAGGGTGACAGAGATCACATCTCTGGTCAGTCCTACCAGCGCTCCTGAAGGGAGGCCCCGGCTGTCCTACTCTGGGGGCAGTCGGGGGTCGCTTGTCATTGTACCCAGAAGCCTGGCTAAATATAACAAATGACAATTGGGTACAAAGTATAATTTCTAGAGGGTATTTCATACCATTCTTCACCCAGCCCCTTCCCATCAAAAAAATCCCGGACGTTCCACCCAGTCACATGAGACAAGCTGCAATAGAGGTACGCTGATTGCTAGAAAAAGAGTCATCCAGCCAGTCCCGTCAGACCAAACAGGATTCGGAACTTACTCAAGATTCTTTTTGGTTCCAAAGAAAACAGGGGACTGGAGACCCATTTTGGTTCTCAGCAAACTCAACCAATTTGTGTGAAAAGAGAAGTTCCAAATGGTCACGCTACAGTCCATACTCCCGTTTCTAGGGAAGGACAATTGGATGTGCTCAATCGATCTCAAGGATGTGTACTACCACTTAAAGATGGCCAGGCCATCCGGAGATCACCTGAGTTTCCAGCTGGGAGCTAAGCATTATCAATTCTGAGCTCTGCCCTTTGGTCTCACTACAGCCCCCAGAGTGTTCACCAAGTGCATGGCAGTAGTAACGACTCACCTGTGGTGTCTAGAATTCCAGGTGTTTCCGTATTTGGACGATTGGCTCCTTACCTCCACTACCAGGCATCAACTTCTTCTAGCGAGAGAGGCTACTCTGACACTTTGCAGTCGGCTAGGCATTACAATTAACTTTGAAAAGTCTGCCTTGTTGCCATCGCAGCATATCATTTTTATAGGGACAGAATTAGACACATCAACCACCACTCTTCGTCTTCCGCCAGAAAGGATTTGTATTCTTCGCCAACACATCATGTCCCTGATATCAGAGAACAGAGCACCAGCTGCAGAGGTATTGAAAGTTCTAGGATTGATGGCAGCAGCAATTTTAGCAATCCCGTTAGCAAAGATGCGTATGAGAATCCTTCAATGGCTTCTATTCATGCAATGGTCTTATTGAACCTCCAATGAGTCATATGATCCTGATAACGAATTCCTGCAAGAGTGGTGGTTGATGTCTCTTCATGTCACAATAGGACAGCCCTTCATGCTCCCCCCTTCAGTTGCCACTGTGACCGCAGACGCTTCCCTGATAGGGTGGGGGGAGCTTTTTCAGGGAAAGACTGCCCAAGGCACATGGACAGATCAGGAATCACATCTGCATATCAATGTTCTGGAGATGAGAGCAGTACTTCTAGCGTTGCAATACTTTCAGGACTCTCTTCCTCTAGGGACAATTGCAATACAGACAGACAACATGTCATTGGTCTGGTACCTGAACACGCAAGGCGGGACCAAGTCTTATCCCCTTTGCCGAGAAGCCCTCAGAGTATGGCAGTGGGCAGTGTCATCCCAGCGCTTTCTGTTAACAACACACATCCCGGGCAAATCCAGCGTCATAGCGGATAGACTGAGCAGGGCAATCTTATTGCCTCACGAATGGTCCCTCAAACAAGAGATTGCAGACAGGATCTTCCACAAATGGGGCCGGCCTTCCTGCGACCTGTTTGCCAGTCATATCAACAACAAATGCAGAAGCTATTTTGCCCTGATTCCCACGCCAGGTCACTCCCCGAGGGATGCTCTTGCCCCCCCCCCCCGAGTCTCCTCTACGTTTTTCCACCAATCCCCCTGATACCTTAATTCTTACAGAAAGCAAAGTCGCTGGGACAGACTATCATCCTTATAGCCCCTGACTGCCCTCGGCAGATTTGGTTTCCGTTTCTTTACCATCACATTCTGGAAGACCCGTGGATCTTGGACCCAGTTCCAGACTTGTTAACACATCCGTCAGGGGATCTTCATCCATCCATGCAGACACTGAAGCTAACCGCTTGGCTGCTCCAGTTCCCCGCATAGCCAGGCTTTATAATCTTTCCCATGACACTAGTCAAATTTTGTTGGCTTCCCATAAACCTTCCACTAGAAAATTGTATCATAGTAAGTGGAAGAGATTTTCCATTTGGGCTTCTTCCCGCAACATTGACCCTTATCAAGTGCCATTGTCTTCTATTTTACAATTCTTGACAGAAATCTTCAACAAAGGAGCAGCTGCTGCTACAGCGCGAGTACAATTAGCTACTGTATCTAATTTCCATCTAGGAATTGACGGTGTGAATATTATGGCTCACCAATTGTCTAAGGCTTTTCTAAAAGGTTCTTTTCACATGAGGCCTCCAGTGAAGACACCTTATTCTCCCTGGAATTTTAATTTTATGTCATCTCGCATCATTCGTCCTCCTTTTGAGCCTGCATCTTCTTGTGAACTAAAATTTCTATTGTGGAAAACTATCTTCCTAGTAGCCATCACTTCAGCCCGCAGAGTGTGAGAGCTCCAAGCCCTATCCATCAAGCCCCCTTATGTGGTGTTCCATGCTGATAGAGTATCTCTCAGGACAAATCCATCCTTTTTGCGTAAAGTATGTTCTGAGATTAACATTAATCAAGTAATTGAGTTGCCCGTTTTCTTCCCTAATCACACCAACAAATTGGAATAAATGTTGCCCAAACCCGATGTTCATAGACAACTTAGATCTTATTTAGAAAGAACAAAAGGCATTAGGAAATCAGATCAGCTTCTTGTGTCTTTTTTTCTGAGGCCAGGAAAGGTAAACTAGTTGCCAAAACAAACCTGTCTAAGTGGCTGTCGGATTGTATCACTTACACATATTTTTGTCGTAACATGCCCTTGTCTAGTAAGGTGAAGGCTCATTCAACCAGAGCAGTTTCTACCTCTTCAGCCTTTCAAGCCAAATTACCTTTGGACAACATCTGTGCAGCAGCCACATGGTCTAAACCTCACACTTTTATAATGCATTACAAGGCCTGCAGGGACAGGGCTTCATTTGGTTCTATGGTTCTGAAGAGTGTACTTCCGTGAGCCACCCAAGATCAGGGTGCTAGGGACGCTACCCATCAGTGAAGAATGAATGGCGAGATTGAACAACTTCACATAAAGAAGTTATGTACTCACCATAACATTCCATGTGAGTTGTTCCATCTCGCCTTCATTCTCACGTCCCTCCCTCCTGGCTGGCAGTTGACCTGGAGGCTGTCTTCATCCTGATTTTTCAATGTGTCCTCATTCCTAGGCAGAATAATTATTGTACTTCTATATGGTATGCAGTAAACAAGATCTAAGGTACTTCCAGCAGTGCATTGTAGGATAAGGGATTGGGGCTCGAGCTACTGGAGAACTTTGAGCTTGCTAGTTGGCCATGTCGGAGCTGAGGACCGGCTTCGAACCCATCAGTGAAGAATGAAGGTGAGATGGAACAACTCACATGGAACGTTATAGTGAGTACATAACTTATTTTTTGTGATCTCAGCATCATGTGTTGCAGTCATGCTGAAGCTAAATACATAGGCTTTCTCAAGATAGTGACTAGTGGTTGGTGGTCTGTTTCAGTCTGGATAGGTCTACCATAAACATAATCATGGAACTTTGAACATGCAAACACAATTTCCAAAAACTCTTTCTTGATCTAAACATACTGCATCTCGGTTTGGGTAAGAGTTCATAGGTAAGTACTAGTCTATCTTCCCAAGGGCATTTATAAGCCTAGCCAGAATGTGTTGGCTTTCGCCACCCCCTTAGATTAGTTCCTTGTGCCTCTGTCCAACAGAGCCATTAGTTCCCTGCGCCATTGTCCAGCAGAGGCACTGCAGTGATCCCCGAGGTAAATTTTCTGTTTCCCATTCACCCATCAAGGTTTCTCTTGAAGAGTGTTAGTGAGGGGATCTGCCTGATGTATATTGGAATCCTGTTCCAAAGCATGGGGAGTCTCTGGGATAGGAATCTATCCCTCCAGCATGTCATATTTATCGTTGTGTTGAGGTTTATATCTCTAGAGGGTGTGGCTCTCCAGGATTTGTTTTTTTGTAGGTGGAGCATGTCCATCAATTCTGGGTTGGACATGGCCTTGTATGTCAGGCAGAGATCACCTCTGAGTAAGCGGTATGCAACTGAGTACAGCTGGAGTTTCTTGAGTCGGGCTGCGTAAGGCATCTGTTTGAGGCCAATAATCCTCTTGGTGAGGTACTTTTGTGGTCTTTCCAGCTGTTGCAGGTATCTTGTAAGGTACATCCCAAATGGGGCGTTGTATTCTGTGATGGGTCTAATGAGTGATGAGTAGAGAGGCACAATAACCTCTTTTTTTCTAGATGTGAACCCTTTTGTGATTAGGTGGGCCACGTAGAAGGATTTTCTAACCACCTTGGCAATATGATTATCAGAGGAAAGATTACTCTCTACTTGGGTCCCCAGATCTCTTATTACATTTTCTGTATTTAGGGGACTACCACCTATGTGTCAGTTCGCGGGTACTTTATTTTTTCCAAAGGGGATGACTATGCACTTTTTGGCATTTAGCTTGAGGCCATGATTTTGACACCAGGTATCAGTCTCAGTGAGACCCATCTGGAGGGTGTCTGTATCAGACGGAGAATCAGTTATGGCCCCTAGTTTGCAGTTGTCTGCGAACTTGGTCAGTCATAGTCCTCCTATGCTTGCCTGTACCTCTGAGAAGTATATACCGAACTGGAGGTGTCCTAGGACTGAGCCCTGGGGGATGCCACTTGTAACCGGTTTAGAGTCTGATGTAGAGCCTGCAACTCTCACCATGTGGGTTCTATCCATGAGCCAGTTGGCAACCCATCTCGTGACGTAGGGGTTTATGTTCAAGCTGGTGAGCTTGTCTATAATACTAGAATGGGGAATGGTGTCGAAAGCATTTGTGAGGTCTAGGTAGGCTGTGTGGACCTCCTTTTCCTTGTCTAATGCTTTGGTAACCATCTCAAAGAAGTCCACCGGGTTTAGGAGGCATGATCTGCCCTTAACAAAGCCAAACTGGGTAGGGTCCAAGGTTTGGAGGTTCCTAATGTTTCTGTTAATGAGTTCCATGATTATGTGTTCCATAGCCTTGCAGACCAGGCTAGTTAGGCTTATAGGGCGATAGTTCCCGGGGTCCGTTGTGGCTCCACCTTTGTGGAGCAGGATAACTGTTGCTGCTGTTAGGTACGTAGCCTGTAGAGAGGCTGAGTCTGAACAGTGTGGTTTAGGTGAGGGGTTAGTTCATTTTGGAGCTCTTGTAAGACACAGCCTGGGACACTGTCCGGTCCCATTGAAGCTGTGTTTTGGCTTTGGATAGGGATGTTATAACCTGTGTGTCGGTGATTGACGGGGCCCTACATTCTTCTGATATGGTTATGGGCCCTTTAGGAGGTGAGAGGGGGGTGAAGTTTGCACTAAACCTGTCTGCCGGAATGTTGGCAATATCAGTCGGTTCAGTGTATTTTGTGCCATTCTGCACTAACTCAGAGCAGATCTGAGAGTTTCCACTTAGGTTCTTGACATAGCTAAAAAACGCTTTGTGGTTATCTTTGGAGTCACTGGCAGCTTTTCTTTCGAAACTAGCCTTGGATGATTTAATGAGGGATCATAGTTTCTTGCTGATACTGATCAGGGATGTCTTTCCTTCTGTCTCGATGCATAGGCAACAGGTTGATCCTCTTGCAGAATGACTGCACCATGACCAAATTTCAAAGCATCACAGGAAAGTGTTTAGCTGAAAGGGTATCTTTACCCTGATTAATGTTCTTTTTGGTGGTGATGCTTAGTTCTGGATTTCTAAAATAAAGGTAAAAACTAAGGGAATATCTAATTTCCATCACATGACTGCAGATTTCTGTGCTCTAAGTAATGTAGAAGGAGACTTTTATAGCAAAAAGCCTTTTGTTTTGGTTAGCGTTCTTCTCTGTCTTTTTTTTTATTCAGTCAGTGGTAGGAGGAGGTCCTGGCAGTCCAGCATTTGGGAATGAAACCTCATGTTCAGATAAAGAGAAAAATCCAATGTATAATTTTTTGAATTCACCAACTACCTTCCTATCCTTTTTAACAGACTCTTCCAACTTTAACACTCTTTTTTATGGTAGGAACCAAAGTAGCTTTTAAGGACTCCACACTGCAACAGAGAAAAGTTAAGCTGCCACAGACAATCCAAGCACAGCTAGCTTGCTGGGTGGAAATAAAGTGGGCAGCAGATTCAGCATTATCAGTAACAAAATAACTTTTTTAGTAAAGCAAAATTCCTAATTTTTTTTTTTTTTTAGAGACAAAGCCTCTTTTTACTAAAATCATCTGAGCTTGCTGCACCTTAAAGTAAAGAGGTCTTGCCCTCACCCCTACCCCCCGCAGCCACCCTCTGAATTGTGTGTATTATGTATAATGCCACCTTTTTTTATTTATTTATTTTTTTTATTACTTGCAGTCACTCATCAGTAGTTCTGTTTCCCCCCATATTAAGTTGCATCCACAGACATATGGTTACAGTGTTAGCCAAGAAGCAGACATATTAGCATTTTCTTCCAAACCGTTTCTATACCCATTTCTGAAGACATACAAGTCTGTTCTTTCTAACTTAGGGCCTCTTAAATATTTTAAGAAGAATGACAGTAAAAAGCAGCCCTTTCCTTTCAGTCTAAGAGGTTATTAATGTAGATTCTTTCCTATAGTCAAAACAAGTCGTCACTGGACTTTCCAAGATGGTTGCATACTAATCAACAATTTAACTTCAGCTCACCCAGTGTGAAAAAGAAACTTAATGTCAATAAACAGATACTGTCACTTTTAGTAAATTCAGTTGCTGGTTAGTAAGTACACTGTCTGAATGCCAGCAAAGAAGATACTAATAGAATTGTCTTCAACTGACTGGGAAGAATCCTGCGCTTGTTCAGAAAAAAATAGTTCAAGCTCCAGGTTTGGTGCAAGACCATGATGATGCTTAGTTTATCCAGTAGCTGGAGTAAAATAAAATTCCAAAGCTAATTTGACACATAATTAGAGTAAATCCTGCAGCATTGTTTGATTTGGTAATAATTAACAGAAATTTTTACTTGCGCATAAATACTGAGTGGTGAATAATGTTGTAGGGTACTGTGTAAAACTGGGCATTGTTTGGGTTTTTGACTGAGATTCAGACCTGCAAGGAGTTGTCTGTCTATGATGTATATTGTTGTAGTTCCCTGCAGATTAGCTAATATAAGGATAAGCAGTGATGTGATTTGCTGGGGAAGGTTGGCAGCAAATCTAGCTATTTTATTATAGCATGCCTCAGGTGTTATCTTGTAGGTAGAATGCAGGCTTATAAGAATTGATGATACATAGAGGAGTGAGGTAAGGAGATACAAAGAGGCAATAATAGTCTCTGAGGAGGGCTTCAACTCATCTGAGTGTGCCAAGTTTCTGGTGGATTGTGCCAAGTTTCTGGTGGATTTTCTTAATGACTTGGAAGATGTGTTGGACAAATGTAAGATTTACATTCACTATGACTCCTAGTAATTGCTTATGGGGTACTGTTTCCTCAATTTGCTGTTGTCTGGTGCCATGAAACTTTAGTTTTTAAGTTTACTTTTAATAGAAGTTATGTTTGTAGCTGTATAAAAGATCTCTTTTGCATTGTCTTTAGCATTCTGACATTCCATTGGTTATTGTGAAGTCTATTTCCTGTGATTGGGTGATCATTTCATGTTTATTGATAACATGCAACAGTCACAGTTTATCCCTTCCAGTTTTTTGCTCCATTAAAGTGTACTTTATGATTGCGTTCATTCATTTTTTTATATATAAAGAAAACATATTCAAGTTTGCAAGCACTCAGCAGTGGTTGAACAGTAAACTATGAATCATTTTGTTTAATCAGTCACTTAAACCAAAAATTTGAGTGACGTCTCATTTCTACTTATTTACAAGGTTTATTAGTGTATGTTTTAAACAAGTCAGATTGTACATTTTTCATAACACTTGGCCATTGTACCCTTCAAACTGATTCATAAAAGAAAACTTTTGTTCCTTCTGTCAGCCACTGTCTTTATCTCATCAACCTAACTTCTCACCTAACCAGTGACGTATCTTGTAAAACCCCATACACTTGTTGATATGTAGTTTACTGTTCTTGTTTCTCATAAGCCCCTTTTCCCATAACTCCCATTTTCTTCATGATATTCACTACCTCCCCAAATGTCAGCTTCTTTTGATCTAATGTCTTTTTCGTGCATTCCTCAACCAATGAGTTTCAGATCTGACCATAGACCCAACTTCAGCCACTTTTCAGACTTTGGCTCTGCAGTTCAAGCCCCTCCCCTTACCCGTAATCCTCTCTGAACTCAGTATTACCTCAGATCTCATTTGCTGCTTCCAGCGATCAGACATGGTTTTGCATAGCTCGGGCTAGAGTAGTAAGTGATTATTTTCACTTTTATTGTTCTAATTTCATCTTTTTCTATTCTTTCCTGTATTTAGTAAGTAAAAAAAAAAGTCGTTGTAGGATTCTTTGTTTTTTGGGATTATAGTGTTGGGTGCATTGCACCTTGTAGGCTTCGTGCCTTTGCCTTCTTAGCTCTTTCCCTGTTTCTTTTCTATCACACTTTCAGTAGCCTTCTTACCATTGTTGGTGTTTTTACCTCTGAGAAGAGTTTTTGCTGATTACCAGTGTTGATATTAGTCTTTCATCTTTTTGTCTTGTTTATCTTGTGGGTAATCATGTTTAAGAAGCCCACTGGGTTTAAGAAGTGCTGCTGTTGTGGACACAAAATTCCTAATTCATATGCCCATGCTGAATGCGTCTGCTGTCTTGGAGCTGGGCATCTGAATGTTGAATGTAAAATCTTTGCAGGGTTTAATCATAGGGCACTGGTAGAGCATAAAAATAAGTTAGTACTGAAAAGATTACTGGCTTCTCCCTCATCTTCAGCTTCTGGAGCTTCACCCTTTGTTAAAAAGTTGACAAAGAAGCCCAAAGAGGATTCATCAGGAAAAGACAAGGAAAAGTCTAAGGAGTTGAAGCTATCCCCCAATCACTGTCTTCTTACAACTCTGGGATTGGCTCCACCAGACGAAGTTTCTAAACCTTTGGATCTTACCACTTGTTCAGATCCAGCCTCCTTTTTAGTCAAAGTCTCCTGTCTGTAGGAGCCCAACCTTCTTGCCAGAGCTGATATGATCGAGGCTACACTCCCCTTCCTCTAAGATACTCCTTGATGGGCTTCCAGACTTCCATCCAACTCATCATCTCTCAGGTCTTCTAGGAGTCTTACAAATGCAGATGTGAATAACATGATGAAAAAATTTCTCAAGACACAAATTCAGTTGGGAGCTATTCTGTCTTCATCCTCCATTGTACCCATGAGCTTTGAGCTATCCCAAGCAAAGTTGTTGACTCCTACTGTGATCTGTCCTTTAGCTTTGGGGTGATATCAGCTCTGGGATGTCTGAGTTGTCTATATTGGAAACAAAGTCTTGGCCTTCCTCAACCCCAACACAAACTCTGATCCAGACAGCATTGACTCTTTTGGAGCTGAGGGATCTTGGAGTCTTAGCTTAGGTGCTGGATCCTATGGCATGAGTTCAGTTCAGAGATTGTCAGAGCCTTCCCTTCCCCTTGGAGCTTTGGCACTTGATAGCTCAGCTGCAACCTCTGTTTCTTGGCAGGGTCATGGAGATTTTCTGAACCAGCCTAGTCAGGTGGCCTGTGCTCCTTCGAGGGTGGTTTTGGGTTCCCCATGGCTTCTGCTTTTGATGCAGTGGAGAGAGTGTTATCTACTTTGCTGGAGAGGACATCCTTGTCCCCTTGGGGCCTCCTGCTCTGCATCTGTCTGCCCTAGGTCCCGAGTCTTTTCCTTCTGTCCCATCGAGACAGCTGTTCCTACCAAGCCTGGAAGCAGTTCTCATCCAGGACTTTCCCCAGATTTCTGAGTCTTCCACAGGTCAGTACACCGGGGAAGCTCCCTGGAAGTGTAAGTGTAAGAGAAGGCACATTAATTCCCCACAGGAATCCTTAACAGAGGACACTGACTTCAGTGAAGGGGTCCCCCAAATCACCCTTTGAGGATGTCTTGTTTGGATAAATGCTTGATCCTCTGAGACGGGAAGGCAGTTGATATTCTGAAGCCCCTTCCCTGGAGGAGTCGCTGTTTCTCGAGGCTTTTGTAACCAACTCAGCTATGTCCTGGGTGGTCCTCCCAGAGGATGAAATGGTGGACCTCATTTCACATTGGGCATGAAAGGATCTGGATGTTATTGAGCTCATCCCAGTGAGGCTAGATAAGTATTTAGTTGCTCCCAAGGATCATGCCCATTGCAGCAGGGGTCCCCAGCAGATGTTGTGCATGTAGTAGCAGCCACCAAAAAGGAACTTGATGAGAGTTCCTTTATCCGTCCTTCTAACAGAGAGTCTAGGGCCTTGGATAGTTTGGGAAGTGAAGTTTTGCTTCAGCAACTTTTGCCTTGAGGTTGCTAAATTATTTGGCACACATTACGATGCTCCAAAGGAATTTGACTAAAGAACTGTCCAGTTCCTTCTTGAGGTGCATGTCAAATGAGGACAAGAAGACTGACTCTTCACAGCTGGCCACTCTACAGTCCCTATCATATGCCTCCTTGCGGCTGCTCTCCCATGCCATAAAGGGTAATTCTAGAGTTACAGGTTCAGATATTACTGTGAGGAGACATGCCTGGATGCGCCTCTCTGATTTTGCAGAGCCCTTCAGGATGTCCTTCATCAGTAAATCGCTTGATGGCTCTACCTTATTCAGGCCCAAGTTGAAAGAGACCCTCTTCAAGAGTTAAAAGAATGGGAAAACTGCGTCTGCCATAGGGATACAGTTTTCTACCCCTCAGAGGACCTTCTCACAGAACCAAAAAGGGAGTAGAAAAATGTGGTTCCACAAGGCTCAGCATTTTTTCTAGGACTCTTACAGAGCTAGATCCCCACCCCCATGGCACAGGAGGGAACTGTAATGGCAGATGTTGCCCACGCGGCAGAGGAGGCCCACAAAACAAAGGCTTCAGGGGTCCCTTTTCCAAGAAACCTTTTCAGTGCTCTTGAACGGTTGCCGAACTACTGCACTCTGGAAGCAATGGGTGGGAGGTGCTTATTTTTGCACCCAGAAGCCTGAACTTCCATCACCAAAGATGTCTGGGTGCAGAAAATAATTTCCAGAGGTTATTACATTCTCTTTTCCTTTCTTCCTCCCATGCAGTTGATGTACCTCCCCAGGAAAGCAGCAGCCTTGGAGAAAGAATCATCCAAACAGCCCACTAGACCACCAAGGGTTCATAACTTATTCCGGATTCTTTCTGGTGCCAAAGAAAACTGGGGACCTCAGACCAATCTTGAATCTAAGCCACTTGAACCAATTTGTCAAACACTTGAAGTTCCATGTGGTTTAGTCCATTTTCCTACTTTTGCAGAAAGGTAATTGGATGTTTTCGATAGTTCTTAGGGATACATGCTATCATACCAGTCACTTTCAGTTCAGCACCCTGCCTTTTTGCCTCAACACAGCCTCACAGGTTTTCATCAAGTGCATGGCAGTGGTTGTAGCTCACTTCAGACTGCTAGAATTTTATGTGTTTCCTATCACAACTGGCTCCTCACTGCTCCCAACGGTCATCTTCTGATATGTGCCATGGGCCACCTGCTCCAATTATGTTTCCAGCTGGGCATCACAGTGAACTACAGCGAGTCTCATCTCTCTCCCGCCCAAGTCCTGAAGTTCATAGGTGCTTGCCTCAATATGATTTTCCAGATTGCAATTCTACCTCAAGCCAGGCTGCTCACATTGCAGAGTCAAGCCATGCATCTGTTATCTTTTCATTCACCTCCAGCCAGATTGATTCTTCAGCTCCTAGGTTCAGTGGCAGCTGCTATTACTAAGAAATAAGAATCCAAGGCAATGCTGTATAGACGATGTGACTGTTTAATAATTTAATAACTTGATAAAAAAACTTAAAAAAACAGCATGTTACAAGGACCATAATATATAATCTCGTATACACTAAGTGCTTTCACCCATCTAATCTGTGGGTATCAGAGTAAATTCCATTAAGAAACACTTCCTTAATATAATAGACCTAATTAAGAATATACCAATCAGTCTTTGACTTGCTTTAGTCCATTCATATTGCTTAAAATTATTTAAAATCATTTAAAATCAACGCCTCGCATATCTTGTTTAAAAAAAAAAAAATATATATATATATATATATATATATATATATATATATATATATTCATAAAATAGAATGGTACAGTGTGTCGGAATGTTTCATCCAAATTCAGTTGTATAGTTAAATTACCCATATTGTAAAATGGTAAACATGTTTTAATAAATAATTATAATAATTATATGACAATATAACTATAATAATACCATAAACATACTAATTATATAAAAAATATATTATATAGATAATATACATTAAATATAATTATATAATATATGTAAAAAAAACCTTATATTGAATTTGTAAAGTTAAAAACTCTGTATGTGTATAAACATCAGTATCTCATATTTAAATGAATGACACTTTTAAACAAGATAAGATTTATATTTTAAAATACTGGAGATGGAAATATGTTCATTAATTCCTGGCATGTTACTGGCATTAAGTCTAAGTTGCCATAAGCATTCTTTTACTTCCAATAAGTTGTTAACATCTCCTCCCTTGTTTATATTGTGTGGAATTCTGTCTATTACAAAAAATATAAACCTTTAAAATCTTGACATTTAGTGCTATGTATATATAAAGAATTAGCAGTTCTTTTGTTTTTAATATCCCTGTTATGTTCCATTCAGGTAGCTGAATACACCACCATTTTTGTGTTACAGTTCACATAACCCTGGACATTTGATAGATCTATTATAATTCTGTATCATCACATAAGGACCGTCATTATTGAATTTGCATGTCTTGCATAACCCACATTTACTCATTTTAGAATTATTATAAGACTGTTTATTACTATTATTCTCAAAATAATCCTTTAAATTCTTTCCTCTGCTATATGTAACATTCGGGTAGTTACCAACAATATTCAGAAGTTCTAATTTATTACTAAACACATTCACCCATACTTCCTTTAATATATTAACTATTGTACTAGAAGTTTCATTAAATGGTAAAATAAGTGCATCTCTTTTATTGTTTGTTTTTTCTTTCAAAGTGTTGTTATAACCAAATTTTAAAATGGGTTTAAAAGTAAGATTCCTTTTAATCATTATTTCTTTCTTTGTCTCCATAAGTAATTGCATTGGGTAACCCCTATCTAAAAACATTCCAATAAGCTTTTCGATCTCAATATTAAGATTATTGTCATTACTTATGATCCGCGACAATCTGACCATTTGACCTTTCACTAAATTCCTTTTTTGAAAATAAGGATGACAACTATTATAATATAAAAAGTAATTTGAATATGTCTTTTTCCTAAATATATTAGAATCTATGCCTTCCTCACGTATTTGAAATAAAATGTCTAAATATTCACAGTTATTCTTATAAATATGATGTGTGAATTTTAAAAAGGAGGTTGTAGTGTGAAGAAATGTTATAAATTCCAAAATTTCTTCCTCTTTTCCCTTCCAAAAAATTATGATGTCATCAAGAAACCTAAGATATATAGTGATTTTTGACCAAAAGCTAGAAGTAAAAATCTTTTGCGTCTCCCAACACACCATGACTAGATTGGCATAAATTGGTGCACATCTAGCCCCCATAGCTACACCTGCCTTTTGCCTATAAAATTCTCCTTCCATGCAGAAATAATTGTTTTTTAATACCATTTCCATCATCTCAGTAATAGCTTTACATTTATCCATGTTCATGTTGCTGAAAGCTGACAAACTAGCTTGAAATATTGTTAACCCCAACTCGTGTGGTATAACAGAAAATAAGTTGATTACGTCAATAGTTACCGTAATGGTGTCCTTATTAATAAGGGCTGCGTGTTCTTTGATTACCTCTAGACAGTGCCAAGAATCTTTTAGAATGTGTGGTAACTTAGAGTGGTTTTACAATTCACATCTATATAGTGTGCCACAGCTTCCAGTTTGGAACCCTTAGCAGAAACTATGGGTCTAAATGGTGGGTTGGCAATACTTTTGTGAATTTTGGGTATACCGAACACAGTCGGTGTAATTGGAAATTCTACAATTAGGTATTCATATTCTCCCTTATCAATAATACCCTCCATTAACAACTCATAAAGTTGCCAATCCACCTTGGTGTAAGCTCTGCACATCTCATATTTTGACACCTTCTCATATGTCAGTGTCACTCAACATATCATACATTTTGTTCAAATAATCATTTTTCATCATCACAACTACCCCCCCCCCCGCCCTTGTCTGGTTTCATAATTCTGTATCGATTGGAATTTCTTAATTCTTTCAAACAAAATCTCTCTGCTATTGACAAATTGTCATTCATTTTTGTAGGCTTTATTAAAACCCTTCTAAATTTCATATCACATAACATTTCAAATAAATAAATAATAGGATTCTGAGGACTTCTTTTCAATTTAAAACGGACAGAATCTGGTTCAATAACCTTGTTGACCTTAGCTGAAAAAAACATTTTAAGATTCAATAATCTAGTATATAATTTCAGATTAAGCATAATTTTGCCAGTATCAAGTTTGAAATTAGGAACATAGGTGAAACCTTCTTTTTCTGTGTAATTATATACTGTAAATCCACCATCAGCCAAAGTTGAACAACATAAATCTTGATGAAGAAAACTAATATTCTCTGTTATATTTAAAGAATTAACACTATTGTCGGTGAATACTACACACTTGTCAGAATGTAGTGTTTGATCAATTCCTTCGTTGGTCATATATATGTTGTGGTTATAATTGCTAACACATGACTCAAAAATAGCAATGTTGCAATCATCTACCGTACTATTGTCACTTACTCCAATATTCTCTCTTGTATCATTACTAGAATTCAGTAATATGAATGTGTCCTGTTTCTTGTCATATCTCTGCTCAAATATTGATGTTGATAATGACCCTGGTGTCGATCGCAGAGGCGCTCTGACCTCCTTAATGTCGGTTCTTCTAAAAAAACTCTGTCTTGATTTATGTTATTTGTAGCATGGTTAGTCCTTGGACTGTTATTATGTCCTATGTGTTGTTCCTTGTTCTGATTCTCTACAATTACTGGACCTTGTGCCCCCACTTCTCTCTCATTAATATACTTGTTACGTTTGAATTCCTTAAAATGTGAATATACCTTGTGGGTGTAATCATTAGTATCTCTATGAATTTTATTTTTTATCTCCAAACCTTTGTTGACAAATCTATCCATGTCCATAATAATACTATCTAAGCGGTGTTTATTAAATTCAAATAACAAGTCATTACGTATACTATTGTCTAAACCTACTAAAGTTTCATTAAGTTTGGCTATCTTAATGTTGTTATTTTTGATAATCAATTTCATTAATTCCATACCTGTATTATCTTACAATTGTAATAATTCTTTAAACAATTCACTGTCATATTCAAAACCAAAAGGTAATTTAAAAATACGAAGCCCTTTTGGTACTTGTTTTAACTCTAGCGACCTTTCTAAGTAAACATTGTCCATCTGTAGCGACTTAAAGTTCTTAAGTATCTTTTCAAATTCTTGAAGCTGCTTGTTCAAATTGCCCATGTCCTTGTTGTTGTTAACCACAGTGGAAAAACTTGGTGCCGATAATAAATCCTTAATGCCCAAAGTCCGTTTACTGGTGAACCTGTCGCCATTCTTGCTGTCCCTAGCGTTCGTAGTGGTGTTCAGAGGTTGAACTTCTTACCTGTGACTTCCTTTCTTTGATTGACATGATCTTCCTCCAATGGAACCCCCCGAACCATTGCTAGCCGACGGACAGTTTTCAGTTGCACCGCTACTAGCCGACGGACATTTTTCTGATGCACCCAGTGTAGAGTGCAAAGTATAAAGTTGTTCATCTGTCTCTGTTAAAGATATATCACCATTGGTAATTATAACATTGGATAATATATTAGCGTTTTGAGTTCCAACACTCTGCTCTTGTAGAAATGCAATGAGGTCAGAGCGCCTCCGCGATCGACACCAGGGTCATTATCAACATCAATATTTGAGCAGAGATATGACTAGAAACAGGACACATTCATATTACTGAATTCTAGTAATGATACAATAGAGAATATTGGAGTAAGTGACAATAGTACGGTAGATGATTGCAACATTGCTATTTTTGAGTCATGTGTTAGCAATTCTAACCACGACATATATATGACCAACAAAGGAATTGGTCAAACACTACATTCTGACAAGTGTGTAGTATTCACCGACAATAGTGTTAATTCTTTAAATATAACAGAGAATATTAATTTTCTTCATCAAGATTTATATTGTTCAACTTTGGTTGATGGTGGATTTACAGTATATAATTAGACAGAAAAAGAACTTGGTGATGATTTTATTAAACTTTTCAAAAAGGGTTTCACCTATGTTCCTAATTTCAAACTTGATACTGGCAAAATTATGCTTAATCTGAAATTATATACTAGATTATTGAATCTTAAAATGTTTTTTTCAGCTAAGGTCAACAAGGTTATTGAACCAGATTCTGTCCGTTTTAAATTGAAAAGAAATAGTACATTTATACCTCCTCAGAATCCTATTATTTATTTATTTGAAATGTTATGTGATATGGAATTTAGAAGGGTTTTAATAAAACCTACAAAAATGAATGACAATTTGACAATAGCAGAGAGATTTTGTTTGAAAGAATTAACAAATTCCAATCAATATAGAATTATGAAACCAGACAAGGGAGGGGGGATAGTTGTGATGATGAAAAATGATTATTTGAACAAAATGTATGATATGTTGAGTGACACTGACACATATGAGAAGGTGTCAAAATATGAGATGTGCAGAGCTTACACCAAGGTGGATTGGCAACTTTATGAGTTGTTAATGGAGGGTATTATTGATAAGGGAGAATATGAATACCTAATTGTAGAATTTCCAATTACATCGACTGTGTTTGGTATACCCAAAATTCACAAAAGTATTGCCAACCCACCGTTTAGACCCATAGTTTCTGATAAGGGTTCCAAACTGGAAGCTGTGGCACACTATATAGATGTGAATTGTAAAAACACTCTATCTAAGTTACCACACATTCTAAAAGATTATTGGCATTGTCTAGAGGTAATCAAAGAACATGCAGCCCTTATTAATAAGGACACCATTATGGTAACCATTGACGTAATCAACTTATTTTCTGTTATACCACACAAGTTGGGGTTAACAATGTTTCAAGCTAGTTTGTCAGCTTTCAGCAACATGAACATGGATAAATATAAAGCTATTACTGAGATGATGGAAATGGTATTAACAAACAATTATTTCTGCATGGAAGGAGAATTTTATAGGCAAAAGGCAGGTGTAGCTATGGGGGCTATATGTGCACCAATTTATGCCAATCTAGTCTTGGCATGTTGGGAGACGCAAAAGATTTTTACTTCTAGCTTTTGGTCAAAAATCACTATATAGCTTAGGTTTCTTGATGACATCATAATTTTTTGGAAGGGAAAAGAGGAAGAAATTTTGGAATTTATAACATTTCTTCACACTACAACCTCCTTTTTAAGATTCGCACATCATATTTATAAGAATAACTGTGACTATTTAGACATTTTATTTCAAATAAGTGAGGAAGGCATAGATTGTAATATATTTAGGAAAAAGACTTATTCAAATTCCTTTTTACATTATAATAGTTGTCATCCCTATTTTCAAAAAAGGAATTTAGTGAAAAGTCAAATGGTCAGATTGTCGCGGATCATAAGTAATGACAATAATTTTAATATTGAGATCGAAAAGCTTATTGGAATGTTTTTAGATAGGGGTTACCCAATGCAATTACTTATGGAGACAAAGAAAGAAATAATGATTAAAAGGAATCTTACTTTTAAACCCATTTTAAAATTTGGTTATAACAACACTTTGAAAGAAAAAACAATAAAAGAGATGCACTTATTTTACCATTTAATGAAACTTCTAGTACAATAGTTAATATATTAAAGGAAGTATGGGTGAATGTGTTTAGTAATAAATTAGAACTTCTAAATATTGTTGGTAACTACCCGAATGTTACATATAGCAGAGGAAAGAATTTAAAGGATTATTTTGAGAATAATAGTAATAAACAGTCTTATAATAATTCTAAAATGAGTAAATGTGGGTTATGCAAGACATGTAAATTCATTAATGACGGTCCTTATGTGATGATACAGAATTATAATAGATCTATCAAATGTCCAGGGTATGTGAACTGTAACACAAAAATGGTGGTGTATTCAGCTACCTGAATGGAACATAACAGGGATATTAAAAACAAAAGAACTGCTAATTCTTTATATATACATAGCACTAAATGTCAAGATTTTAAAAGGTTTATATTTTTTGTAATAGACAGAATCCCACACAATATAAACAAGGGAGGAGATGTTAACAACTTATTGGAAGTAAAAGAATGCTTATGGCAACTTAGACTTAATGCCAGTAACATGCCAGGTATTAATGAACATATTTCCATCTCCAGTATTTTAAAATATAAATCTTATCTTGTTTAAAAGTGTCATTCATTTAAATATGAGATATTGATGTTTATACACATACATATACAGAGTTTTTAACTTTACAAATTCAATATAAGTTTTTTTTTTACATATATAATTATATTTAATGTATATTATCTATATAATATATTTTTTATATAATTAGTATGTTTATGGTATTATTATAGTTATATTGTCATATAATTATTATAATTATTTATTAAAACATGTTTACCATTTTACAATATGGGTAATTTAACTATACAATTGAATTTGGATGAAACATTCTGACACACTGTACCATTTTATTTTATGTATATATATATTTATTTTTAAACAAGATATATGAGGCGTTGATTTTAAATAATTTTAAGCAATATGAATGGACTAAAGCAAGTCAAAGACTGATTGGTGTATTCTTAATTAGGTCTATTATATTAAGGAAGTGTTTCTTAATGGAATTTACTCTGATGATACCCACAGATTAGATGGGTGAAAGCGCTTAGTGTATATGAGATTATATATTATGGTCCTTGTAACATGCTGTTTTTTTAAGTTTTTTTATCAAATTATTAAATTATTAAACAGTCACATCGTCTATACGGCATTGCCTTGGATTCTTATTTCTTAGTTTATCACTGTCTACGTTTGATTTAAGCAGCTGCTATTACACTTGTACTGCTAGTGAGATTTTACATGGCAGTTCTACAGTGGAGATGTGCAGTAGGCCAACACCCCATGAACTTCCCTATTTGAATCACAAAGATTTGCATAGGACATATAAACTGATGGATTCACACACAAGAAAGCCTCTCTGGGATGTTCTTTTACTGTTCTCTTGCTAAGGTCACAGTGAACACAGATACTTCCCAGCTAGGGTGGGGGGTTACTACTCGGCACAGACAGTTCAAGGCATGTGGTCTGCCTTGGAGGCCAGTCTTCACATTAGTGTCCTAAAGGTGAGATCAGTCCTCCTAACATTGCAGACCTTTCAGGATATTCTCACTCCAGGAATGATTGCTTTACAAGCAGACAACATGTCTGTAGTCGTCCATAAAAATAAAAACCACTGAGTCAACATGCAAATCACTAAAAATACAAAAACACACTTTGTTTATTCCACAATCGCAAGTTAAAAATTCTCCCCACACAGAGTGGCTTCTTCAGGCATGTTTAAATAGAACAAGTGCAAGGTTTTATTTTATCAATGGTTCATGGATGATCTGCTTTTCTTATAGAATGGCAATACAAAACAGTTTGATGAATTTTTTCATTTTATTTCAAACACATCAATGAAGTTTAAGAAAAATATAGCCTTTAGTCACATCAATTTCCTTGACGTCACTATATGTAAGAATATGGATGGTACACTCGCTATTACACTCTACAGGAAACATGAAACGGAACTCCTATTTACATAGAAGTAGCATGCACCCTCAGTTTATATTTGATAACATAGAAATCAGATGATGTGAGTAACTCGATTAAACATACCTGACGAATAATCAGCTAAGGGAAATGACTAATGATTTTATAATGAAGGGATATGACATCCAAATAGTACATAACATTACCAATGAAATCAGGCAGCGATGTTCCACTACTGCCAGATCTACTTTCTCTGTTGGGCCAATTACTGATAGAAGTATTCCCTTGGTTTCTAAACCAAAGAGGACAATGAGATGCATGCAAACTTATAATAAAAATACCAACACTGTTAGACAAATTATAAATAAATATCTGCATATTTTGCAGGATGTGCCCAAGTTAAGAACAGTAATTTCAGATAAACCGCAGTTTGGATATAAGAGAAATGTTAATCCGAAACAGTTACTTTGTTATAAAAAGCAGCCATGCACCCCTGCTGTCACTCATCCTATGTTATGATTCAAGACGAACAGGTGGGGGAGTTCGTTTATATGCTTTGTTATATAGAAATGCATCAGGATGGATAGCAGCAACATAAAATATAAACAAACTGCTTAACTGACAGACCATTACATACATGCATGATTACATCTCAATAGCTATCTACAAAATGGCAGGCTGACTCGCCCGTACTCAGTATTAATACACATGTGCAAGCCCATGGACAGTTTCTTAGAGGTATACATACATACTGATCTACACCTACCCTCGTCACAGCCACTAAGAAGGGTGCTTTAAGTGTGGAAACTGTGACTGTTGTAAGTATATTTGTACTGACAGAGTGGTTGTTCATCCAGGGAATGGTCAAGAATTTGAATTGAGTGATAGGGAATTGTAATACTAGGAATTTAATATATCTGCTTTGTGTGTACGCTGTGAAGCTTACTATGTAGGTAAGACTAATCAAAAATTGAAACAGCATGTTAGTAATCATATCTCTGAGATTGAGACAAATTTTAACTTATGCGCTGTATAAACACAAAGCTGATAGAGAGCCAGAGCATGATTTTATATTTTATATATTGCATGTTGTTTATGAATCTTTGTGTGGTGGTAACATTTTTCATGAATGAGATGAATTTTATTGGATTTTACGCTTGAAAGTGCATGTCTCCAGGTCTGAATGGGAACGTATCTTTGAAACCACTTCTTAATGACATACATATGAAAGAATTGAATGATTATGTGAATATAAATTCAAACTTTTGATTTTAGTATGTATTATTTATTTGCTAAAAATGTTAAATGTTGAATTTTATGAAATGTTATTTAATTTTAAATGTACCACATGACTAACATTGATATATCATGTGATTATCTCACATTGTATTTAAATGAGTCACATGACTAGCATATATCATGTGACCATTCCACTTTATATTTAAATAGTGTATGCACTTGTTCTATTTAGATTTGCCTGAAGAAGGCACTCTGTGTGGTGAAAGATTTTAACTTGTTATCTTGGAATAAAGTGTTTTTTTGTACTTTTACTATTTTGCATGTTTACTCAGTGGTTTTTGTTTTTGTGGACTTCTTGAAACCACTGATTTAACTATTACCTTAACTGTTTGTTTTAACTTTTAAATTAAAATTCCGGGTAAGTCCAGCAATACTACAAGATAGGTAGAGCAGATTCATTCTACTCTCTCACAAGTGGTCTGTCAATCCTTCCATAGCCAAGCAGATATTTTGTTAATGAGCCCAGCCATGCTACAACCTCTTCGCCTCCTCCATTTCTTAGTGCAGTGGTTACTTTGCCCTGACCCCCCCAGAGGGGGAGTCACCCAGAGACTCTCTTATTCATGATTTCCCCCCCATCTCCTTTATGCATAACCACCAACTCCCCTCATTCCAAAATTTCTACAGAAAGCACATCAATGGAAGAACAAGGTGATCGTAATCACCCCTTTCTGGTCTCGACAAGTGTGGTTTCCCTTCCTGTGACCTTGTCTCGTACACTCTGTCTGGGTGCAGGATCCCTCTCTAGATCTCCTGTCTCATCCGTATAGGCTATCTCACTGGGACATACAGTCCCTGAAACTAACCACATGATTTCTCCACTTCCAGTGATGGATAGACAGTGCAGGCTTTCCTCTCCAGTTTGGCACATTCTTACATCTTCTCCGAAAGATTCTACTAGGAAGGTGTATAAGAGGAAATGGAAAAGATTCTGTATCTGGGCTCATGAGAAACAAGTAGATTCCTTTTCAACTCCTATTCTTGATTTCCTTGCATCCATTTTTCATAGTGGAACTAGTTATTTTACAATCAAGGTAGAGTTTGCCGCATTTTTCACATAGGCAAAAATCATTCCTCCTTAGCCGCCATAGATTGTGTAAGGCATTCTTCAAAGGTATCTTTTAACTCAGACCCCCCTCTTAATGACCCTACTGCTCCATGGTATCTGACAGTGCTTCTTCAAGCTGTGACGCAGGCCCCCTTTGAACCTTTGGCAAAGGTGGACTTGAAAATCTATTCTTGGGAAAACATTTTTCTAGTGACTATTATGTCAGCTAAGCGAGTGTTAGAACTGTAGGGTATATCTTCCCAGCCACCTTACCTAGTTTTTCATAAGGACAGAGTTTCCCTCCAAGCTAACCCCTCCTTTCTGTCTAAGGTATCTTCAGAGTCAGCACTCAGTCTATCAATTTGCCAGTCTTCTTTCCAAGGTTCTCAAACAAAGGGGAATATGCTTCATTTGAATGTACACAGACAACTCAGGTTCTACCTCCACAGAACTAAATATTTCAGAAGTCTGAACAGTTATTTTTTTTTCTTTTTCAAAAGCTAAACTGGGTCAGTCTGTGTTAAAAGTAACTTTATTCAGATGGTTCACTGATTGCATCTCTTATGTCTATAAGGAAAACTTGACTGACTTTACCAAAAACCCCTTGGGCTCACTCCCATACCTCTCAACCTCTTAGCACAAGAAATCTGGATAAACTCAAAAAGATTGGGGAAACAAAAACCCAGAAGTAGAGACCGATTTTAAATGGCTTGTTTGTGTTTTGGCTTTTCCCGGTTAGGGGTCGCCTCCGCGGAGCTCCGGTCTGCTAATGATTGGCAGTAGATTTTCACGAACGCCGAGGTGCCAGCTCGACGTTCAACCTTCAACAAAGGCGCACCCATTTACGCATGTCTTTCGAACACCCACCCAACCGCGGGAGAGGACATGCAGAATCCACACAGAAGGCACTCCCCATACTCCAGCCGAGAATCGAACGGGAGAATCTCTTGCTGTGAGGCAACAACGGTACCACTGCACCACCGCGGATGTTGAACGTTGTTAAGATAAAAGGTTTTGTGTTAGTATGCATTTTCTGAATGATATGAAATCTGAATTTCAAGTGTCTCCTAATTAAGTGGTTTCAGCCGTCAACAATTTGCCAGAAAACCACAAATTGTATGAGAAACCGATCAAAAATGAGTAAACAATCTAGACATTTTGCAAAAATCTGGACAGTTGAGAGGTATGCTCACTTCACAAAGTATGTTTCTACCTCGTCCCCGCTCTTGTCTAGAGCTTCAGTAGATGACATCTGTGTAGCTGCCCTTGGTCCAATGCTCACACCTTTATTACTCATTACGAACTGGACATTTTATCCAGGGATAGAGTGGCATTCGACTCTGCCATACTCCGGAATATCCTTCCATGAAGATCACCCTGAGTTTCACCTTGCTGGGGACTGTTTACCATTGATTGAGGAATGGACAAAAAAAATATCATGAGATACAAAAGTCATGTACTCACTATAGTGATGCATCTGTTTTGTCTGCTTTCATCCATCCTCAAGCTCCCTTCCCCTTTCCATTTTTGGAAGTTTCTCAATATTGTCTACTAGTATGACCTGGGGGATCTTCCTAATAGTCAAGCAAGCTCCAGATTTTTTCTTTTCTTAATCTTTCTGTAGATTTTTTTTGGTCGTACTTCGCAGAACTGCTTCATACATTGTATACCTTTTTTATTGGCTAGGTCATTTAAGTGCTAGTGGGCAAACTCAATCTGATGTACTACAGGGTTTAGAGAGGATTATGGGTAAGGGTAGGAGCTTGAGCTGCAGAGCCAAAGTCTAAAAAGTGGCCAAAGTCAGATCAGAAACCCATCAGCTGAGGAAGGATGAAAACAGACAACACAGATGCATCATTATGGTGAGTACATAACTTGTTTTTCGACTTCTAGAGATTGCTTTCTTTGTTGCCAGTAGTATTATACATAAAGTGTCGCAATGTTTAGGATCCTCTGAATCAATTTCCCAGCTAAAATATAACATTTCACTGGTCAGTACTAATCTTTTACCAAATACTGTTTTAATGCCTTTTGGAGGTCTTAAGTTCTGCTAGCCCTGAGCAGATTCAACATTTATGTTGCTAGTACTCCCGTACTTGGTTCTCACATTTCCAACATGTATTCCCGAGCTATGGAAATGTTTCTGTAATCTACAATGGCATGTCCAATTAACTGTGGAGCCACTTCCAGGCAAATATTCTAAATGTAGTGGATTTTGTTGTTTAGTTAGATGCTTCATATATGCATTACCAGTGTTTCTCTGTTCTCTCTACTGGCTGTTTTTTTCCATTCCTTCCTTTTTTCTTGTGCTTGACTTTTTTTTATTTCTGTAGCTGTTATGTAATATTTTTATGCATTTGACTGATTATTCTCTTGTTGCTAGATTCTTTTGCTCTATATTATAGTAATATATATTTGTACCATGGCAGGCATGTCACATCTTGCCCTTACCTCTCTTTTCTTCTTGGTTAACTTAGCTAATAAGCCATGATGTGATGTGGTAAGAGGACTCAGGGATGCAAGCTAAAAAGATCTTTAGCTGTGTTTTCTTCTTGTTCTCCTGTATTTCCTTCCCCACTTAACTGTTCCCAGTACTTGGGTTCTTTAGCTTTTGACAACCAGGTTCCACTTATTTGTCTGTCTTTCAGGTTGAACAACCCATTTGGTTAAATTTCCTTTTTTATTTCCGCAAACCCTTTTATTTCCAAATAAATTCAAAGACTCCTTATCAGGATCATTTTCTAATATCTGCATCCATAGTGCCAACCTAATATTGCTCCTGTTTTGCTCACATTGAGCAATCCTTATGTTTCCATTTTGCCTGATAGTTATCTGAGTGACATATATGAGTTTCATTTGGGTGGTTTTAAAGTATCCCTGTAGGCCTGGAAGGCCCAGTCCTTCTTGATGCTAATGTAATATTATCCTGTCCAATTTAATTCTTAACCATTTCCCTTCCCAAATAAATTCCCTCATCTCTTTCTATAGGACTATTCATAGTTTCATAGGTAAGTACTAGGATAGCTACACTTGCGGGCCATTTTAAGCTTAGACAGTTTCCCTTTCTGTGCTCAAAATAACCTATCCCATTTGATTATAGATTGGCCTTACCCATCCCATGGTCAGTAATTATATATTACCCCAATAGGAATAACTGGGATCATCTGTAGATAATTTGAGGGGACCCAAGCATGGGATAAAGGATTTAGGAGCTGCCTCTGTCTATTAGTAGTACAGAGGGCAATCCTGGGGTAAATTGTCTGTTTCCCATCCATAGATCTAAGTTGAGTTTGAAATTGGACAGGGATGAACTTTGTTTTATGTGGATGGGGAGTCTATTCCACAGCAGTGATATCCTCTGCAAAATATACCTGTCTCTCCAAACCATTCTGTTGATGTTGTAGAAAAAGTTTAGATCCCTAGACAGAGTATTTCTGATGGCATTTGACTTGTTGATGGGCAATAAATCCATTAGTAATGGGTCAGGGATGCCTTTGTATGCCAGACACAGGTCACTGTTAGCAGTCTGTAGGATACCAAGTTTAGTGGCAGGGCTTTGAGTTGGTTCATGCAGGACATGTTGTTTAGGCCTTGTATCATTTTAGTAAGGCATATCTGTGTGTTTTTCAGTTGTTGCATGTGTCTGGACAGATACATGCCAAAGGGGGCATTGTATTCAATGACTGGCCTAATGAGGGCTGAGTAAAGGGAGACAGTGGCATCCCTAGATCTAGACACAGTCCTTTTGTTTATAAGCTGTGCAAAAATTCATGCCACTCTTTCTGGTTAGTAAAAGAAAGTCTGAGCTGTACGCATTCTTAGGGGTAGTCGGTAGGCACTCCTTTGATGGGTACCGGTGTGGAGAAAAAGAAGGACCCTACCAACACATCCTCAAGGGAAATGCAGGCATCCGACTTGGGTGTAGGGTGGGAACAGTGGCTTGTTGTGACTGAAGGCCCATGTGCCATTACTCAGATCATAGTGCCCCACGTGACATTACTCGGATCATAGTGCGAAAGGATGTTCCTACCAACACTGTAGAGTGTAAGCCGACATCAGGCCCATTCACTTTACACCAAATGGAGGTTTCCAAAAAGAAAAAAAATTAAGACAAAACATGTTTCTCCAGCTCCTCAGGAACAACCACCGGATTGGCAGGCCTTTTCCTAAGGCCTGTTCAATACCTTTATGGCCCTGAGACAGTCCTCAGCTCTGTCTCTCCCCTCTCCTTCCATTCCTCCCTCTACTCCTTAAAAGAGGACTTCTGAGGAGTTTTCCTCGGATGACAAGGAGTCCTCAAGAGAAGAATCTTTGGCTTATTCAGCCCTAATTTCTTCCCCTTTGAGTTATGCCTCCCCAGATGAAGAATCTAATGGCACTGATTCCCTTGGGGAGGATATCTCATTTGTAGAAAAATGTCTTAAGATGAGGGAGCTTTTCATGTGGGATTGTTGTCAGGTATCAGACATCCAGAAAGGTACTATGATATGACCTGCTACAGATGTACTCCCCTTCCCCATCTACCATACCATCTGTTCTGCCAGCTTTCCTAGATGCCTTTGCTGCTGCTTCAAAGTGCCCTGATTCTTACCCTCCATCCCCTAAAAGGCCAGATAGATTTTATAAAGTGCAGGAGGACTCCAAATTCTTATTCAAATGTCCCCCTGCAGACCTTACTATCATCTCAGTATCTGCAGACAAGGCCTCCAAGATGCTACCCTCCATTTCCCTGCTCCCCTCAGATAAGGAGAGCAAAGTAATGGAGAGAATAGGATAAAATGATTATACCTCAGCAACTGTGGCCTTCAGGGGCATTAATTATCAGGCGCATATGTCCAGATATTCTTTGGCCCTTCTCTTGGACGTTGGCAAACTACTCTCAGCTTCCTGACTCTCCCAATAAGGCTAAACTTTGCTCTGTTTCCCATACGTAGATCTAAGTTGAGTTTGAAATTGGACAGGGATGAACTTTGTTTTATGTGAATGGGGAGTCTGTTCCACAGCAGTGGTATCCTCTGCAAAATGTACTTGTCTCTCCAAACCATTCTGTTGATGTTGCAAAAAAAGTTTACATCCCTAGACTGAGTATTTCTGATGGTATTTGACTTGTTGATGGGCAGTAAATCCATTAGTAATGGGTCAGGGATGCCTTTGTATGCCAGACACAGGTCACTGTTAGCAGTCTGCAGTTTACCAAGTTTAGTGGCAGGGCTTTGAGTTGGTTCATGTAGGACATATTGTTTAGGCCTTGTATCCTTTTAGTAAGGCATATCTGTGTGTTTTTCAGTTGTTGCATGTGTCTGGACAGGTACATGCCAAAGGGGGCATTGTATTCAATGACTGGCCTAATGAGGGCTGAGTAAAGGGAGACAATGGCATCCCTAGATCTAGACACAGTCCCTTTGTTTATAAACTGTGCAAAAATTCATGCCACTCTTTCTGGTTAGTAAAAGAAAGTCTGAGCTGTATGCATTCGTAGAGGTAGTATTTACTTTTTGATCACCAGAATTTTTCCAACCAAATCTAAGTCTGTGATGTTCTTCATTCCACATTGCTGCAGTCCTAACACTTGGGTAGTCCGCTGTCCCAGTCGGCCCGAATACCAAAGTATATGGCTGACGTCGGTCAAGGCGCATTAGTCTGACGTCAGGACGTCAGGGTACAAATGCGCATGACCGACGTCATATCCTCAGTCTTTTTTGCCGCATGGTCCGATGCAGAAGCAGTTTTGCGAGTGCAGGTTGGCGTTCTGAAATTTTCTGAAGTCGGAGTTTCAGAACGAATCAAAGTTGGCTAAGTACCCCGTTGGGGAATATTTTGGTTTTTTCTTGCCTCAGTATTTAACCGGATGTCAGAAAAAGTGAATAACTGTATTTCTTGTGGGAAACAGATACCTCATAGGGATTACCATACCTTGTGTATACCTTGTTTAGGGCCTGAGCACGACATTGTTGGATGTCGCTCTTGTGCTAGATTTAACAAACGCACTATAAAGAGAAGATTAGACTGTGCCAGGTTAGTTTTTGGGAAGCGTTGTAATTATAAAATGCCGTCGGATGCTCCGACGCCCACTTCGTCCAAAAAGCGCAAGGACAAAGCAGCAAAGCCTAGGTTGGAAGAACCGTCAGTCCCGGACGTCGGTTCTTTAGAAGGCTCAGTGGAGCCGGAGGTTCTGCCAGAAGTTTCTTTGGAGTCTCAGGGAGAGACTTTACTGTTACAGGATGTGTCCTCTCAGGAGGTAGGCCAGGCTGAAGGGGCTTCTCAGGTGGCTGTTCTCCCCTCTCTTCCTAAGGTGGTTAGGCCCTCCCTTCTGTTTCCAAGGCTTCTTTGAGAGGCAGGCCAGGTTTAACTTCAGTGGGGTCTCTCCTAGTTCTTCAGGATCTTTGCCTAAGAAACATATGCTTAAAATGGCAGAAGATTTGATTACTATGATTAGAGGTTCTATGCCCCCTCCTGATAAGAGGCCTAGGGTGGAACCTGAGCTTGAGAGTTTTGAGCAGTGTTCGAGGCTTCTGAGTCTTCGGCTGAAGACTTGCAGGAGTATCCTCCTTATTCTGATTCTGATGTGGATGATTCTACTCCTTGCTTCTCCTCCTGAGGATTTTTCTTTTCAGAGACTCTTCATTCCATGAGGGAGCACTTTAAATGGGCAGGTCAAGATTTCTCTGATTCCAGGAAGAGGCTTAGGGAATTTTTGTTTTTACCCCAGCATAGACCTTTAGCTATACCTCCTGTTCTGGATGTGGTGGAAGATGTTTTGCAGAGGCTTCCCTGAACCCTGATTCTTTGCCTCCTGCCCCAGTTAAACCAGATAGGTATTATAGGGTGCCTGAAGCTCATAAGTATCTTTTAAGAGTCCTAGGGCAGACCCGAAACTGTTTCTCAGGGGCCTAAAGGTGTTAAGGCTTCTGTTGTTAAAAATCCTGTTCCTCCTGATAAAGAGGCAAGGGCTTTGGATAGATGGGGAAAGAAGGTATATACTTCTTCCACTTTAGCCATGAGGGCTTTGAATTGCCAGTTTCACATGTTAAAATATCAAAATTATCTCCTTTCACAATTGAAGTCTAAGGTGGATGCTCTGGCGGAAGGTATTGAGTGTAAAGAGTTGCAGGATTTAGTTCATGTGTCTGAACAGGTGGGTAAGCATTCCTTGCAATGTGGTTTTGATGCTGTGCAGGCCTCTTCGAGGGTGGCTGCCACTGGTTCTGTTCTTCGTAGGCACGCCTGGCTGAGGGATCAGAATTTAGCTGAGCATGTTAAGACAAGGATTTTGGATGCTCCGTTACAGTCTGACGTGTTGTTTGGTTCGCCTGTGGAAGCAGTTTTAAAGAAAATGGAGGACAAGGCTAAGTCTATGCAGACTGTTAAAGATTTTTTGCAGGTTCAGCCTCCGAAGTTTAGTAGAAATTGGCCTACTAAGGGATGGACATATCCTGCTTATGATTCCCAGTCTAGGGGTAGGTCTAGACATGGTAGGGGCAGAGCTCAAGGTTCTTTTAGGCCTAGAACAGCGAGTTCACCTGCTCAGTCTTCTGGTGAGGGCAGGGGTCAGTCCTTTCGTAAACAGACCCAATGACCTGCCTTTTCAGCTGCCAGTGCTTTCTCGTCTGGCAGCACCTTTGGGAGGAAGGCTGGCACTTTTCAAAGAAAATTGGAATTTAATTACCCAAGACAGATGGGTATTGGATATCATTCACCACGGTTACAGGTTTTATTTCCATACCTTGCCTCCTTTCAAAGGCATGCCAGACATTCCTCCTCTACAAAGAAAAGAGGCTCACAAGCAAATTTCTCTGTTACTCCAAATAGGGGCCATTCAGCCGGTTCCTGTGCCAGAAAGGGGCCTAGGATTTTATTCTCGCCTGTTCCTAGTACCAAAGAAGGGGAACACGTGGAGACCAATTTTGGATTTATCTATCCTCAACACTTATCTGGACATTCCCAAGTTCAAAATGTTGACGTTACAACAGCTTTTACCTCTGCTGGGCAAAGATCACTGGATGGTAACTTTAGATCTCAAGGAGGCTTACCTTCATGTACCTATCAGACTAAGTTGCAGGAAGTATCTGCGTTTTCGAGCTGGGAATTCCCATTATCAGTTCTCTGCATTGCCCTTTGGCTTATCTACTGCGCCCAGAGTATTCACAAAGGTTCTGGCTCCAGTGATAGCTTACTTCAGGCTAAAAGGAATACAAATCTATCCTTACTTGGACGACTGCCTGATTCTGGCTCAAGAAAAGGAAGACCTTTACAGCATTTGGAATATGTGATAGCAGTGCTAAGATGCCTGGAGTATTCTGTGAGCGAAATAAAGTCCAGTCTAGTACCCTCTCAAGACATGTGCTTTCTGGGTGTGAGACTGAATACAGCAACCCAGATGGCCTTTTAACCCCGGACAAACAAAAGAATCTTTCCCTTTACTTCCATCAACTATCTCTTCAGTCCGGGCTGACTGCAAGGACAGTCCTTCAAGCCTTAGGGTTCATGGCATCTTGTATTCTGGTGCTTCCCAATGCCAAACTGCATATGAGGAAGCTGCAATGGTATCTCAAAAATGTATGGACACAGCACTGCCAGGATTTGGACACTGTCATTCAAATAATACCTTGCATTCAAAAGGAATTTTTGTGGTGGGCTCAGGAATGTCACCTAAACAAGGGACTCTCTGTGACCCGGCCAGAGGCGAGTCAGATTCTAACGACAGATGCCTCAGACATAGCTTGGGGAGCTCATCTGAATGGAAAGTGGATACAAGACAAGTGGCCTGCCAGACTACAGCATCTACATATAAACATGAAGGAGATGTTAGCAGTCCAGTTTGCATAAATGGCTTTCAAGGAGTTACTTCTTCCAGGGCAGGTGTTGATTCTAACAGACATTACAACTGTCATGTGGTACATCAACAAACAAGGGGGAACACATTCTTACCCTCTATGCAGGCAAGCAATGATTTTATGGGAGACTGCACTCAGCTTGCAACTAACTCTTCAGGCAAGGTTTCTGCCGGGAGCACAGAACTCCTTAGCAGATGTGTTAAGCAGACAAATCATGGATCCCCACGAGTGGAAACTGGATCTTCATGTATTTCGGAAATTGACAGTGTCATGGGGAACTCCAGACATAGATCTGTTCGCTTCTCCACTAAACCACCTGCTGCCAAAGTTTTGCACAAAAAGGTTTCATCACACAGCTTGGAAAGTGGATGCTCTTTCTTTCAGTTGGAAAAATCTTCATGTGTATGCCTTTCCACCTCTGCCTCTTCTCCCAAAGGTACTCCTAAAGGTCAGACAAGACAAGCCAAGGATGATTTTAATAGCTCCAGATTGGCCTCGGCAACACTGGTACCCATTACTGAGGAGTCTGGTAAGGAAGCCTCCATGGCCTTTACCTTTGATTCCGCACCTGTTGTCTCAGAGGGACGGTCATCTTCTCAATGTCAAGCTTCACTCTCTTCATCTAACAGCCTGGCATATTCTATTTTGAAACACAGCAGGTCTCAACTTCCTCAACAAGTTTTAAATGTGATTATGGAAGCCAGAAGACCTAGTACAAGGAAAGTGTACACAGAAAAATGGAAGAGATTTTTATTTTGGAGTGCAGCAAAGAATTTGGAGGTTTCTGAGCCTAATTTGAGTGTGGCTCTTCAATATCTTACTGAGTTATTGGACAAAGGTTTGTCTTTCTCTTCCATTAAGATTCATGCTGCAGCAATTTCAGCTCACTATGATTGTGACCCACCATTGTTTTCTCATCCTTTGTTCAAGCAATTTCTTAGAGGGCGAAGAATATAAGACCCCCACGTAGAGCTCCTACTCCTGCTTGGGATCTCAATTTTGTGTTGGAGAAACTTACTTTACAACCTTTTGAGCCTGCGGCTACTGCTGAATTGAAATACTTGTCATGGAAGACTGCTTTTTTGTTGGCCATTACTTCTGCAAGAAGGGTTTCTGAATTGCAGGCCCTTATGGCGGTTGAGCCTTTTTTGATTTTCCATAAGGATTGGGTATCATTACGTACTAATCCTTCCTTTATGCCTAAGGTGGTTTCTAGTGTGGCTTTAAACCAAACTATTCATTTGCCTACTTTCTATGCAGATCCCCAAAATAAGGCGGAAAAGATTTTGCACACTTTAGATGTACACAGGCAGTTGCGTTATTATTTAAGCAGGACTAAGGATTTTAGGCAGTCTCAGCAGTTGTTTGTTTCTTTTGCTTTGAGTTCTCAGGGCAAGCCTGTGTCAAAACAAACTATTTCTAAGTGGATTGGGTTTTGCATTGCATTTTGTTATTCCCATCATGGCAAGGAGATTCCAGCTGGGATTAGGCCTCATTCCACTAGGGCTACTGCCACTTCAACAGCATTTCTAAGGGGGTGGCAACTAAGGATATTTTGGAGGCAGCTACTTGGAGTTCAGTGCATACTTTCTCTAAGCATTACCACCTTCCTCTCTACTCTAAATCTAGGGCTGGTTTTGCCACAGCTATTTTGCAAGGCATGTTGACAGCTCCTGCTTCTTTATGATTTGCCAGCCTCCCTTACCTCTGCTTTGGGATTCTACCCAAGTGTTAGGACTGCAGCAATGTGGAATGAAGAACATAGTACAGTTTTGTACCTACCATAAATGTAGATGTTCGAAGATCCACATTGCTGCAGTCCAATTTACCCTCCCTCCTTCCCCTCTGTGTTTAGGGGTGGTTGTGTGGGTGGGGTTATACTTTTGTAAATTTGTATATATTGTATGTATATTTGGTGCAGGAGTGTTTGGTGTTTTTTGGTTTTGGCCTTATCTTTTTAGGGTCTTCTGACATCTGGGGCAAGAAAAGACTGAGGATATGACGTCGGTCATGCGCATTTGTACCCTGATGTCCTGACGTCAGACTAATGCGCCTTGACCGACGTCAGCCATATACTTTGGTATTCGGGCCGACTGGGGCAGCGGACTACCCAAGTGTTAGGACTGCAGCAATGTGGATCTTCGAACATCTACATTTATGGTAGGTACAAAACTGTACTTTTTCTAGTTTCAAAATAGTCTTAGATATTTTCTCTTCCCATGTTACCTGGGCTGCCATCTTAACTTTTTTTTTCAGCCAGGCACCTAAGTATCTCAATCTATCATGCTCCCATAAACAGGGATGTTGTTTTACAAGGTTATATTTTATCCTTTAAGATAAAATTCAGTCTAGAAAACTTGGAAAATAAAAGTAACCTATGTATTTAATGTAGTCTTCTTTCTACAACTAGTTTTCATTTTTGAAAGCTAAGTATTTAACCTTTTTTTGGTTATATATTATATTCATTTCTGATTCCACTAAAAGGTGTTTTATTAAATTTGCTTGTGTTTTTGTCTTTTATGGGTACATATGTATAAATGCAGAAGTTACGTATATTCTAGAGCTCACTGATAATATCTCTAGCAGACTTATTTGTATAGTAAGGATAGTGGTCCAGTCTATTTTCATAAATATGCAATTTGTTATACCATACTTTCAGATGTAACATCTCTGAAAGCTTAGCTATCTGTGAATGACTTTGATTTTTGACTTAAGCTAAAGGTAATGATGTCCTGATCTATGTTAATTATTGGGGGTATAAGCATGGATAGGGAGCATAAAAGATCCTAGTTTTAGTGCAGGATCTAAAGAAATTGCCATCCATGATTGGATTCTGTCTGTGTAATACAGAGTATTTTGATTGACATATTTAATATTTGGACATGTATATTTGATGTTGCATAGTTTATACAGCTAGTGTTTGGGTTGCTAAAATCCCTCATAAGGACTGAATTATCATTCAATTTTGCTTGAAGATTAGCCAGGAAATTGTTGTGATCTTTTGGGAACATGGGCAATATGTGGTAGATTCTAGTAATGCTATATTCAGTACCGCTAATATTAATTACTTAAGATACCACAGCCTCTCCCATCAGATCTGTAACATTGAACAGAAGTATGCTCAGTATTGTTTGCTATGCAGTTTGGATTTTTAAACCATGTCTCAGTAAAAGTACCGATGTGATACAGAGATTTGGACTTGTAGGTTGCTGGAGAATTCTCAGCAAGGACAGTTGGTTGGGGACAAATGGCTGAAGTGAAATGCAGTTGCAGAGACACATGGCTGTGGCAAATTCACTGCGAGAAGAAAGTAGCATGCAATGCCATGCTCATAGCTGCAGTAGCTACATGCAGGGGGAATCAAAGTCGATGGCCTGCAGGACACTAGCAATTGCAGGCAGTATGGTTGGCATTTGCAGCAAGATGTCTGGTGGGTATCTCTGCAAGACTTATAGCTTCACAAATACCAGAATCAAAGACCTAAATTTTCACCAGCAATTAAGTAAAACATGATGGAGAAACAGAATCATCATGCAGTATCTTTCCAACACCACTGGAACAGACTACTCCTGCAGGTGAAGCAGTGCAGTACAGTACATTGTCATCCTTCACATGGAACCTGGATAATTGGATGGCTACACAAAAAATTGTCTTGGGATTGATTGGCCTTGCCCTCCTGGAGAAAGGGGTGTAGCTTAAGGGTACATACTGGCAAGATGTCCATCTGTTCATATGCTTCAGTATTCATAACATGAGAGAATCCACTGCTGACGGACTCATATGTCCACCCAGTATACAAAGGTCTAGTTCTGCTGTGAGGTACATGTGCCATGTCGCACAGAATCAGAACATATGTCGGTCATAAAGTGATGTTGGGTATAAAACAGATGTTGGCATATACCAGACTTTAGAACTTTTCTGCCGCCTTTCTGATCATCTGCTCCAGTCGTCGCTCATCAGACCAGTTGAGAACCTTGGTTCAGATAAGTGCCCTGTTGGGATTTTTTCATTGCTGTCTTTGGCTACTGTGTATTTTTATGATTACATGTCAGGAAGGGCGAGTGTCGGACTCTCATGACCTTTGTTTATTTTGCCTAGGCCCAGACCACGACCATACTATTTTTAAGGCTTTTGTACCCTTGACCTTATGTAGTCACTTAGCTTCTCTAAACTTATATCTCGAAAATCAGCACCTAAAGCTTCTCGAGCATGACATGGAAGCTATGTCAGGCCCTTCAGGTGAGCTACAAGCTAAGAAGGCTAGGCCTTATTTACCCAGTGCTCCCTCTGATCCAAATGCTCTCCTGAGGCCGATGTTGGCCCAGAGACTGTTCCTGCATCAGTAGACACTCCTTTGATGGGTACCGGTGTGGAGACAATGAAGGACCCTACCAGCACATCCTCGAGGGAAACGCAGGCTCCCCTTCCCCATCTACCATACCGTCTGTTCTGCCAGCTTTCCTAGATGCCTTTGCTGCTGCTTCATAGTGCCCTGATTCTCACCCTCCATCCCCTAAACGGCCAGATAGATTTTGTAAAGTGCAGAAGGACTCCAAATTCTTATTCAAATGTCCCTCGTAGACCTTGCTACCATCTCAGTATCTGCAGACAAGGTCTCCAAGATACTACCCTCCATTTCCCTGTTCCCCTCAGATAAGGAGAGCAAAGTCATGGCGAGAATAGGAAAAAAGGATTATACTTCAGCAACTGTGGCCTTCAAGGGCATTAACTATCAGACCCAGATGTCCAGATATTCTTTGGCCCTTCTCTCGGACGTTGGCAAACTACTCTCTGAGCTTCCTGACTCTCCCAATAAGGCTAAACTTTGCTCCATCTTTAACTTCTCAGCTCAGGTTACTCAGCATTCCATAAAGTGTAGCGATGATGCTGTGGAGGCATCAGCTAGAGCAGCTGCTCTGGGTCAGTCCTGAGGAGATATTTTTGGCTCAGGCTCCAACCTTTGCCTGATGACATTAAGACAAAAGTCATGGATGCCCCCCTGGACAACAAGGCATTGTTTGGTGCCTCTGCTGCAGAACTCTGTAAGTCTCTACAAGAGAAGAGCAAGGAGCTGCAAGACCTGAAGCACATCTTTTGTTTCCCCTGATGCCCAGGTTTCAGATTAACTACCATACCAAGACCACCTTTGTTAGAAAGACTGCTGGGTCCCAATCTTCCAAAGGTAAGAGAGATTCTAGGAAACAATTTTCCTCTAAATCTACATCCTATGCTCCCACTCAGAAACATCCCTTTCAGGCTATGTCACGTAGTCTGTGACTACCCACTTCTTGGGCCATTAACTCCTCTCTCCCTTCACCTCCCTCTTTCTCTCTCTGCTTGGAAACAGATAACTCAGGACTCTTCAGTCATATCCATCATCCTATAAGGATACTTTATGCTGTGAAAGACTCCTCCCACCTTCAGAGGTATTCCACAACTTCCAAACGAACAACTGCAACTCTTTTCCCAATTTTATTTCCAACCTCCTTTCTCAAGGCACTATTCAGGTAGTACTATCCTCCCAAGTAGGAAAAGGGTTCTACTCCAGGATGTTCCTGGTACCCAGGAAGGATGGTCCTTGGAGACCCATTCTAGACCTATCCCATCTAAATACTTTTCTGAAGGTTCCCACCTTTCATATGCTAACCTTATCCATCCTTTTTCCTCTCAGCCTTCCACAGGTCTTTATGGTGTCATTGGAAATCAAGGATGCCTGTCTTCATATTGCAATTCATCTTGGGTTCAGGAAGTTTCTTCGCTTTGCTATTGCTTCCTCACATTTTCAGTTCTGTGCCTTGCTCTTTGGATTGTCTACATCCCCGAGAGTCTTCACAAAATGCTTACTCCTGTCATAACTTTCTGTAGGGTACAGGGCATACAGATCTTTCCTTACCTAGAGGACCTTCTTCTCCAGACTCAGACTCCAGACATCCTTCAGGAGAACTTCTCCTTCACAGTGTCACTGTTGGAGAGTCTAGGGTTCATGATCAATTACCAGAAATCTTCTCTGGTCCCGTCCCAAGACCACATCTTTGTTGGCTGCAGGATCCAGTCAGAAAGGATGCTGGCTTCCTTATCTCTAGAAAAGGCCCTGTCCCTCACCTCCTACTTCCAGGACCTCTTGCTCCTCTGATTCCTGACTGGCAGGGAGTTTCTTTACCTCCTGGGATTCATGGCATCCACTATTCCTATGCTCCCTTTAACCAGGTTGCACATGAGGAAATTCCAGTGATTCTTGAGAACAGTATGGGTACAACACTCCCATCCTCTGGAGTTTTTGATCCCACTCCTGCCTTGCTTAAAAAGGAGTTACACTGGTGGATACAACAGGTGGCAAGGAACCCAGGCTTACCCTTGCAACCACTTTTTCCCACTCAGGAGCTGTACATGGAAGCTTCAGACATGGGAGGGGGAGCAACCCTGGACACATGGAGGGTCAGAGATGTTTGGTCTCCAGCCCAGAAAAGGAAGCACATCAACATAAAGGAGATGAAGGCCTTGATCTTCGCTCTACAAATCTTCAAACCTCTTCTTTCTCCAGGGGTTTTAAGCTGGTTTACAGACATTACCACAGTCCCCTGGTATGTCAACAAACAGGGAGGGATGAAGACTTAGCTCTTGTGCAGACTGGCTTTACAAGCCTGGGAGTTAGCTGTCCAGAGTCAAATCTCCCTCCAGGCAGTGTACATTCCTTTGACTCAGAATGTTGTGGCAGACACACTGAGCAGGTCTGTCACTCAATCCCATGAATGGATGTTACACAGGGATGTGTGTCTGGACATAGCCCATCGATGGGGGTATACCTCAGGTAGATCTCTTTGCCTCTCCCATGAACAGACAACTTCCTAACTTTTGTGCCAGGGTTCCAGATCCCTTGACATGGAAGGTGTATGTCCTATCTTTCTCTTGGAAGGAGATGCTTCTTTATGCATTCCCCCTTCCCACTTCTCCAAAAGGTCCTTTTGAAAATCAAACAGGAGCAACCAAATATCTTGCTGACGACTCCCTTTTTGGCCAAGACAGCATTGGTTCCCCCTTCTTTGCATTTACCCAAGGGCAATCACCACAAGTCACCGCACAAAATTGACCTACTCACACAGGGCAAGGGAACTTTAGTACATCCACAGATGTCAACTCTGCAACCCTGTGGGTTTTAGGAGTTTGGTTTCATTCAGACTCCTTTTCTTCTGAGGATGTGCACAAGTTCTGCATGAGGCCAGAAATCGCACAGCTAGGAAATCCTGTGTTTTCTAATGGAAAAGATTTTCCATCTGGTGCCTTAAAAAGGATTTACAACCACTGCTGGTGGATGTTCCAGTGGTCCTGTCATACCTGTGTGAATTACTGAAGAGTGGACTGTCATACTCCTCCGTAAAAGCTCATCTTTCTACCATCTGTGCATGTCTGCCTATGTCTCCCCCATCAGCTTCCAGGTTGGAAGTTAAACTCTTCTTAAATGGCATCCTTTACATCACACCACCAATGAAACCAGTCCCTCCTCCTTGGGATATCAACTTTTGTCTTATAAAAAGTTACTCTGGCCTCTTTTGAGCCAGCAAGTTCTGCTTCGCAGCAACGCTGCAGCTGGAAAACAGTCCTCGTGGCCATTACTTCTGCCAGAAGGGTGTCTGATTACAGGCTCTGATGTCTTCTTCCCTCTTCACTATTTTCCACAGGTATACAGTTTTCTTACGCACTAACCCCTCCTTTATGCCCAAGGTGGTAAATTAGTTATCACTCAATCACTCCATCAATCTTCCAACCATTTTACCTTCCCCTCAATCCTCTAGTGAGAGGATCCTACACATTGTAGATGTGCACAGGCAACTCAGTTATTACTTGGATAAAACCAAATCAATTTGGGAATCTAACCGCCTGTTTGTTTCCTATCACCCAAGGGCCCTGGGCCAGCCTGTTTCCAAGCAGAATATTTCCACTTGGATTTTTGAAACTATTTCCTTCTTTTATGTGGCTCATGGAAAGAATCTCCCCTCACCTATAAGGGCACATTCCACTAGAGCAGTGTCTTCCTCTGGGGCTTTCTTTAAAGGGACACTTGCTCTAGCCTGGAAGCAGCTACCTGGTCTTCTGTTCATACCTTCACAAAACACTATAAGTTAGATGGCATTTCCATGTCTAGAGCTGGTTTTGCCAGGGCTATTCTGCATACATTTGTGGAGAATTTCTGCTCCTCCACCCAGTTCTTCTTCTGCATGAGCTTTGGTATTCTCCCTTATGTTTTGAATACTGCAGCATATAAATAGAAGGACATAGAATAGTTGTGTAAAATCTTACCATAACCATAGATGTCCTTCTCTTCTATATGCTGCAGTATTACACACACACACACACACACCATATTCCCCCTGATGCTTCCGTGGCTTTTGGGGGCATGTTTTCCTCACCTAGGACGAGGCTGGTGCTTTCTGTGGCATTCAGTTCTGAGGTGTGATATGTGCTGACTTCTGCTTTATCCCCAATGTCACTTTACAACCAACACATATTCTGATTCTGTGCAACGTCACACATACCTCGCAGTAGCACTAGATTTTTGTATACTGGCCGGACGTACGAGTCAGCTGGCGGTAGACTCCCTCATGTTATGAATACTGCAGCATATAGAAGAGAGGGACATCTATGGTTATGGTAAGATTTTACACTATTCTGTCTAACTGGATGCAAGACACAGTTACCTTGAAATTCCTATGAATCAGTACTTTCCAAACACACCAACCTTCTAAATACCCATTCTATTGTATTCATGAGGCTTCTGTCAGTTAACAAAGCAGCTTTCACCTATGTTTTTTTTCAACTAGCCACCACCAACTGGCCTTCAAGATGAAGCCCCTTTCCCCTCCAGCCACCTAGTAGACTAATTAATTTCCTTTTTCTCATTTGCTGCCATGACAACTGTTCTTGTTTGTATTGAATTTCATCCCTTATGCCTTCAGTTTTGCATTCCATTCACCTATCATTTGTTGAAGTTCCTGTACTGAGTCTGCTTGTAATGCCACATCATCTGCATATAGTGGCTTTGTTAGCTGGCATGAACCACGTATAGCTAGCTTAACTTAACTTTTACAGCTGCATACTGCCAACCTTTCTCTGCCCCTATCTGACTTTCCTCATCTAAAGCTAAACCGCTCTTCTAGTCTCTTTAAACCTGTACATGATGTAATTTGCTTTTGCATGTTCTATTTATTCTCACTCGCATAGTTGTATAACTTGCATTTCTGTAATGATTCTTAATCCAAATCCTTCTTTCTCCATATACTGATTGTAACTGACCCATTGCCTTACTCTCCCCATTAGCTAAGATAATGGAAAAATGTATTCACAAACAACTACTCAACCACCTTCTACAAAATAACCTACTAGCCAACTGCCAACATGGCTTTAGACCATTCCATAGTACTACTACTGCTCTTCTCTCCTTCACTGACACTATAAACAAAAACCGCAATAATAACTCCTTTTCCTCTGCACTATTTATAGACCTGTCAAAAGCCTTTGATATGGTTAATCATACCCTACTTCTTGAAAAACTAAAGTACCATTCTCTCGATCTACAAGCATTACAATGGTTCAGATGTTATCTTTAAAATAGACAGCAAGCTGTACTCTGGGATAACAATTTGTCTTCCTTACTTACTGTAAATATTGGAGTCCGTCAAGGCTGTATCTTAGGTCCACTTCTTTTTTCCATATTTATTAACGACCTCCACTTGAACATACGCCATGCCACTTGCATTCAGTATGCAGATGACTCTACCTTAATCTATACTTCCAACAACATAGCCTCCCTCCAGTCCCTAACCCAAACTGTATTCCAAAAAGTAGAAAACTGGTTCATGCAACATCGCCTTCTCCTTAATCCTAAAAAAACAAAACTACTGCTTTTTACGCCAACTCATAAGTCACCTACTCCATTCTTCTCTATAATCTCTAATAATGCTACTAATATAGCACCAGATACTACCACCCACCTACTAGGTGTCACAATTGACAATCATCTTAACTATGACAACCATATTAACTCCACCATAAAGTCTGTCAACAAAAAACTTGGTACCCTCTACAGAATTAAACACTTCCTTACCCCCTCAGCCAGGAAAACTATCGCACAAACCCACCTCATTTCTACCCTTTTCTATGCCTCTGCTATATATACTAACCTATCTAAAAACAACATCTCTAAACTTTCTACCTGCTATAATAGTATAGCTAGATTCATCACATGCTCTCCCTTTAAAACCCACCACTGCCTTAACCTTAGACAACTAGGATGGTTAGAAATACAGAACCGTATACTCTGTCAACAGTTACTTATCACACAAAAGATCCTACACCACCCCAATGATACCCCCATCCTCTCTAATCTGATCTCTCCATATAAAAATCTGGCTACACTACATTCTGCAAATAAACTCCTTGTCTCCTCAATTAAATCTAACAACAAAGCTGGTGATTCACTTTTCTCAAACACTATAGGGAAAAACTGGAATCGGCTCCCTCCTGAACTATCTACCCTAGCATCTGCATCTCAATTCAAAAAACACATAAAAGAACATCTAAAAACGAAGTGGCTTTGTCCTTGTGCAAACCCAGACTGAAACTTTTATTTCACTCCTGTTCTTACCCTCCCCCTCCCCCCCAACTCTTTGCCTCCAAAACTAGTTACTTCTCTTCTTGCTTTAATCTTAGTAATATGATAAAATTTAAGAACTTTAATCTTTCCACACTTACCCTAATTCTATCTAATGCATTTGTTTATTTATATTTAGTTTAACTTTTACCTGAATGTTTATAGTCAATATTTTTTAATGCCATTTTACTTTTCTCCTTTTACCAATGTTACCATAGTACTGTTACCTTATATGACTTTATTACACTTGTTTCCTTTTTTTACATTGTTATTGCTTATGCTTGGAGCTTTTCTCCCCGGGCCTCTACTGAAAATGGACATGTATCCAGTTAGACTAGCCCAGTCAACAAATGTAAAATAAATAAAAATAAAAATAATGAGTAAGCATGTTTTTGTTTTATATTATGTTTACTTCCTACCTAATACATGGCTCCGTTCCTATCTAATACATGGATGCATTTCTGCTCTACACTAGATTAACACAAGCACCATTATAATAAAAAGCACCTTCTCCTAACTACACTCCACACCCCATTATTCATTCACCCCTCCAGTCTCTCATCCCTCCTTATTCCAGTCTTAAACTCTAAACCTCTTCCTGTCACTCAGCTCTTCTCTTTTCACTCTTCCTGTATTCCCTATAACACACTCAATTTCTGTCTTCCCTCTGCTGTCCTATGGTTTTATTTTACCCCTGTCAGATCTAACTTTATATGTTATTTTAGCACATCATAAGGCTACTGTATGTATCTGAGTGCTGCTATACTATGTATGCTTTATTTCCAAACAAGGTTTAAACTGAATCATCTGCTATTGCCCAATTACTATACATACCAAAACTGTGTTCCTACACTGTACTGTTTATTTCTTAGCCAGTGTTAAGTTGCACTGATATGTTCTCATGTCTATATTTAGGATATTATTATTGTAAGTGTTTGGAGGTTTGCTCCCCACACCTCCAATGAAGATGAGCAACAACCTAGTTGGACTTTCCTTGTAAACAAATCTATAGAAACAAATAAATAAATAAGTACATTATCTTGTAATCTGAATGTGCATTGAACCGTATGTTAATCTTGTATATACCTACAAAACGTCTATTACTTGCGGAGCTTTTCTCACCAAGCCTGTGCTGAAAATGGGTTTCACAGCCTAGGTGGACTGGCCTGGTAAACAAATATTGTTAAATAAATGTTGATCTGACTGACATCTGAGCTTAAAAATGTTTCCAATTCCAATAAAAGAAGCATGTGTATCCTACACGGAAGTTAAAGTCCATCCTGAACAACCGCATTATTCCAACTTGAAAGCATGTAAAAAGTCTAGCTAAAACAATGTACGCAAAGCAAAGACCAGCTTTACTTGTAGGAAAGCTAAAGGGGTTCTGTCAGTACATTAATTGCTGACAGAATGGAGAGCAAACACATCACATCTTTATCTCAGTAGATTAAGCTTTTGCAAGATACTGTGTGGATCAGCATGGCAGTGTGACTACCCCTTTCAAGCCCTCTAATTTTTCAATAAAAACATTCTACACCAAACTTCAACTTCCATTCACTGTCATTAACTCATTAATCTTAGGCTGCAAATATTCTAATCCATGTCAGAACAGTCTCTAATGGCTTATATGCTGCACTCATTGATAGCTGATACATTCTTCCCAAAACCTCTATTTCACAGTATCGACTTGTCATCTCACTAGTGTATTCCCTAAACGATGCAAAGCATCCATTTTTATCCCACTGCACATGACAGGTCCACCCACAGTGTTATAAAAATGTCAGTGTCCAGCCAGAAAGGGAACCACCTCAAAAACGCTAGACTCATTTGTGAACATCAGCATGGGGTTTTCACAGCAGCTATAGCACAACTACAGTCCTTCTCTTGCCTGCAGACTTTGTTTATGAACAAATGGATGGAGATGAACTTACAGCTGAGATCTTTGTTGGTCTTACTGGGAGCTTTGAACCGGACACATCAGTGGAATTTAGAGGAACTTAACATGTATGGCCTGGGCCAAACAATCCTGTATTTGTTAAGAGTACCTGGACAGACATTCATTTTAGGTCTTTTACCCATTTACTGTCATATCTTGCACTATTTAAGACTGGCCTACCATAAAGTTCTGCCTTAAACCCTCTCCTTTTCATGATCATTGTTAATAAAATCATCTTTTGTCTTCCAAACATCAGCACCAACTTGAGAGCTTAATGTTGCCATTTGACACTTGGATCTCTTTTAGAATATGGTACATTTAGTGATGGCCCTTGACCTGACACTTGTACATGATAATTTCATACTTCATTGTGCACTTTATCAAAACTAAATGTGCTAATGAAATTGTCAAAAGGTTTAGATCAATTCCCATAGATTTAAGGCTGTATCATTACTGTAATGGATTTCATGTACATAGGAACCTATACTGACTCCTCACTAACATTCATAGTAAAGGCGCATAAAAATGAATACAAATTCAGATACTGTAAATGACATGTTTCAATGTGTCTAGTCTTTTAAACAAAAATAACAAGAGACCCTGTAAAGGTATTTTGGAAATTTTATGAACATTTGTATAAAGCAGAGAAATGTAAAATAAAACAAAGCAGCAGATAATCCACAAGACAAATGCTTCATTGCTGAGAGAATAGTAAAAATAAAAACTGTGCAAATGAATACTCAATTCGTGTATACAACCAACAAATGGTAAATTTCAGACAGTCAGTCAAACCATTCATCATCTGATGGAATACAGCAAGTTCATCTGGACTTCCTTTCCATAACAGGAAAAGATCATCGACGAAACATCGATAAATTCATCTGGACTTCCTTTCCATAACAGGAAAAGATCATCGACGAAACAAAATGAATGAGAGGGCTTCAGTAAAACCCCTATTGAGAAAACAGAGGATTCAGAAATGAATTATTGAATCACTGTTTTTATTTGTGGTTTTTGCATACATTTTTTATCACATATATATTTTTATATTTTTTATTTTCATATGCAATTGTATTGCCCATATGTCTATGCACATTGATGCACTTCATAGAAATGCAGTATGAACTTTTTATTTAAATGGGGTTGACATACTGTTTCTTCTTTAAGGGGATGGATGATTTAATTGGTGTATCCATGTGGTTGGTTAATGTGATTTTTGAATTTTTATAAATGGATCATTATTTTATTTTGTGTTATCTGGTCTGAAGAAGTTTGTTAGCGAAAGCGTTTACCGTTCCATGGTCATTTAATAAAATACTTTTATGTACAAGAATTTTAAGGAGTTGCCTGGCTGCTTCATTGTGAACATTTGCACAGTTTAGAGAAATGTAAAATGTTTTAAAAGAGATAAAAGAACTGGTAGGGAGATCTTTAGAAAAGGGAAGAAGCACATTCCATAGAAATAATTGAACATTATGGGACAGATGTATGCAATCTAATGTTCAGGAAGAGGACTAAGGTTTAAGGGAAGACAGGAATTGAGAAATGTATGTAATGCCTGACTGATAACAGATAAAAAGAAAGAAATGTCTGTGATGTATAATGTATGTAATTGGAAAAATGTTGGTTTGTTTTCTGTTCTGTTTGTTTGCCAATGTCTTCAGTGATAGTTTAATAAAAATATTAAAACAGTTGGTCATTTGCAATCTATGCTGTATCCTGGTAGAGAAATTTAAATAAAATGAATAAATAAAATTTTAAGAGTATTGTGCGGACGTTCATAGTATTATTGTTAATCTTTGTATATTTTAATGCAATATTTATATAGTTATTGCTTCTTTAGCATTGTATTAACTTATGAAGATAACTGCAAACTAAGAGCCATAGTCAAGTCCCCAAATGATGTGGACATCCTACAGAAGGGCCTCACTGAGACAGATGCCTGGTGTCAGAGCCATGGCCTCAAGCTCAATGCCAAAAAGTGCAGTGTCATCCCCTTTGGTAAAAACTCTGTACCCATGAACTACCACATAGGCAGCAATCTACTTAACACCGAATGCGTGATAAGAGACCTTAGGACCCAGATGGATAATAGTCTCTCCTTTGATAGTCACATTGCCACAGTAGTCAGGAAGTCCTTCTGCATGGCACACCTCATCATAAAAGGGTTCTCATCCAGGAAAAAAAAGGTCATTGTTCCCCTCTACTCATCACTCATTAAACCCATTATAGAGTACAACGCCCCTTTTGGAATGTACCTCACAAGACATCTGCAGCAGCTGGAAAGGTCAAAGAAGTACCTCACAAAGAGGATTACTAGCCTCAAACAAATGCCCTACACTGACCACCTCAAAAAACTCCAGCTTTACTCCGTAGCATATTGCCTACTCTGAGGTGATCTCTGCCTAACATATAAAGCTATGTCAAACCCAGAGCTTTTGGGCACGCTACACCTAAAGAAATCCCAATCCCTCCGAGCTACACGCCCTAGGGACCTAAACCTTGTCACCACAATAAACAGGACATGCTGGAGGGATAGATTCCTGTCCCAGAGACTTCCTATACTCTGGAACAAGCTACCCATCTATGTCAAGCAAAGTTCTTCATTAGCACTCTTCAAGAAAAATCTTGATGAGTGGATGGGAAATAGGAAATACACCCCGGGGATCACTTCCGTGTCTCTGCTGGACAGTGGCACAGGATAATAACTTTCTTGGGTGGCGTAAGCTATGGAACCTTGCTGGCTAGGCTTACGTAGGCCCTTGGGCTGATAGCCTAGTACCTACCTATGATTTTGTACTGTAGCATATCTGTGGGTAAAAGGACCTCTGAGATGTATTGTATCGATTACTTAGTTATTATGTACATAATTGAAATAAAACTCTAGAGATAACCACAGTAAAACCAAAAACCAACAAGTTGAACATTGTAAAACCTGGATGCAAGAAAACAGAAAAACACCAGCACAGCCAAACTAAATAAACTGAAAAGTATAGTTTTAATATACAAACACAGTTTAAGTGCTTTTGTCAAGATTAAAACATAGACTTCATCAGAAACACAGCTAAAAAAACATCCATTCATTAACTACAGTTTCAAATAAAGCACATGTCAATAGGCGTCCAAAAGGTGGAAACAATTGTATTCAAGCAATACTTTCAAGGGTCCCCCCCAGGTCTTCCCTTTCCATATCTATCCCAGTAGATGGACCCCATTCCTAAGTCAGGGGATAATTAAAGTTCATGAAATCAGTTTTGTTTCAGTCTTTAACATTTGATACGAGTCTTCTTCTCAGCACCTACAATGTACCCAGAATTGCCTGTTTCTGCAGTTTATAAGGGATTACTTTTATTGGCAACATATTTAGATTTGTTTGAAGATTATTTTTTTTTAGCCCAGTTGCTCCTACTACAGCTGGAACTGTCCATCTGCCCTTATTCCACATTACTCTAGTTTTTCTTTGAAAGTCCTGACATTTTACAGATTTATGTCTTTCATTTCATAAGGCACTGTAGTCACTGGGTGTAGCAATCTCAATATTCAAAGCTATTTTTGTCTTTTTCTCTTTAACTACAATATCCTGTTTGCTTGTACCTTCTTAGCTGCCAGTATGGGGTGATCCCACATAATCATTATTTCATCATTTTCAATAATCCTTTGTAGTTCATGTTTGCAATGTGTCGCAGCTGCATCTGTGTTGTAATATTTTCAGTCTCTCCAGTGTAACAGTCCTGCCATATTGTTATGTCTTTCCATATACATACCTTCAGCTGTAAGTATATTGTACCCTGCAGCAAGATGTGTAACTGTTTCTAGTTCTGTAGAGCAAAACCTACATTTGTCTGTATCTTCTGCCTTTTCTATGGATTTCATGAAGCATCTACTACATAATCCACTACCTTGGGCTACCAAAATTAACTTTCTATTTTTTGGTTTAAATTCACCCTGTGTAAGCCATGCACACAGCAACTTTGGTCATTTGTTCCAACAGACCTCTATACTTGCTATAATTGTGATATTTCCATTTGTCTTTTCTTTTTTCCTGATCTCTTTCTTTGTATTTTTTTTTTTTTGCTTTTTTGCACTTTCTGTTGTCACCAGTTTTTTTTTTATCCACATTTGGTTGTCTTTCCATGCCTGCTCTTTTCCTAAAGGCGTCTGCTAACCTAAGTAAAGAAGTCATCTTAAATTTACTTTGTTCGTGTTTTAAAAGTTTAAATATGTTTGGATCTGATGACAATGTCAATAAATGCATTTGCAATCCCACAATCACGGGCCTACATGTGTAGTCTATTTCAAGGAAGTCTCCTTCAGATCGAGGAATATATAATCTTGGTAAACACTGGTTCTTGTATATCATTTGATGGACACAGAGCAACTTTATTGTTTTCCTGTCAATGTTATCCAGCTCTTTCTGTGGCCAGTCAATCACCCCAGAAGGTATACGTTAAAACAGAAAGTGCAAGTTGATTTATAGCTTGACCTTTATTGAAAAGATGTCATGCAATTTTAAGTATTAATTTTAGTCTTAACAAAAACATTCCTTACTTAGCTTTGTTCTCAGTTTTCATGCTGTATTGCTGTCCCTTCTTCTACTCCAAGGTATTTTTGTACTCTTTATTCAAAATCTTTTATATCAGATTATTGCCCAAGTGTTATATTTTCTTGAGTCTTCAGTTTTCCTCTTTCAAATGTTGCTTTTGCACATTTGTTGAGACCAGGTGACATTCCAGTGTCATGTGACATTTTAACTACTTGTAGCTGCTCTTTCAGTGTTTACTTGATAAACTATACATTCACAAAAAGAAGATGAGATGTCCTTTCACTTGATGATTTTCTTTGACTCAGGTTGAATCCATTACCTAAGTTGTTGATTATTAATTTAGTGGATTGAGAGCAAGACAAAAACATTAATGATGACAAGGAATCACCCTGAAGTATTCCATGCTGGATTTTCACACCATGGCTAGCAGTTTATCCTTTTCTTTGGTTCAACACAAAGTGGTTTGCCATTTCTTCATACTAACAGCAGTAAAATACACCAATGTGTGATGAATCTTGTACATCTGTAAGCATTCTATTATCCAGGAGTGAGGAATACTATCAAACGCTTTTTGTAATCTATCCATGTTATACTGATATTCCTATTATTTTTACAGGTCTCCATTATGGCTTTGTTTAACAGAAGATGATCCTTTATTCTATATGAATCTGTTTTGTTCTCCTTCTGTTCTATGGCCATGGTTTAATTTTATCTAAATGACTGTATACGTTATCTGCATCAATTCTTGTATATAACTTATACAGGTTATAGGTCGATAGTGATCTGCAGGTTCACTTCTTAAGTATGAACATGGTTTTCCCCTTTGTTAGCCAGTCTGGTGTCATTTCAGGATGTTCATATAGGTAGTTTTTACCTTTCTTACCTTTATCTCTATCTCATTAGGAGTTACTTCATTCCAATCCAAATCTTCTATATCAGAGTATCTTAATTGCTGTTTTGTTTCTTTTATCCACTCAGCCTCTTTATTGTGCACAACTGGGCCCTCATAGAAATTTCTCCAGAGTGCATTAATTTCCTCTCTTGGTGGTACCTCAACTGTTGCTGTTTTCTTTCCGTGCTCCCTGTATAATTTCTCTGGGTCATAAATAAACTGCTTGTTTTGTATCCTTTCTTTATATTTCTCAGTGTATCTCCTAAATTTTTTTAGCATTTGCAGAAATGTTTAATTTATTGTTGGAGATAGTACAACTCAAATCCTGCTCTGTGTTCATGTAGTGTTTTTGTTTTAATTAACCGGACTTCAATGTGAATAAAATACTATTAGTTTTATTAGTTAAACACATCACATAAGCGCTTTCATCTCTCATGGAGACTTCTTCAGATAAAATACATAAAAATAAATAAAAATACATGTTTCATAGTTTATTCTACCTTAAAAATGTTTTTGCAAGTACTTGTGATTGGAATATGTGCTTTGTACACATTTAAACCCAGGGGATTTTTTAAATTACTAGCATTTCATGATTGGTTAATGAACTAGTTTATAAATAGGACGATGAATGTGAGTGTATTTTATTTGAAGAAGTCTCCATGAGAGATGAAAGTGCCTATGTGATGTGTTTTTAACTAATAAAAATAATAGTATTTTATTCACTTTGAAGTCTGGTTAATTTCTACATTTTTTTTTACTGGATTGGTGAAGTTTGGGCCTTTTTTTTAGTCAATTTTGTGTTTTTGTTTTACCTCATTCACTTTAAAAAAAATTTTAGATGGATTTCCTTTTCTGTATTCTTCCACTAATTATACTTCTTTTCTTAACTGTTTTCACAAGTGTTTCTAGTCGGTGCTTCCATGGTGGTGATCTGTTTGCCCCTTTATTTTCCTGTGCTAATTTATGCTTTCATGATAATTTTGAGTTTGCAAAAGAACCTTGATTTGACTTTTGGGGTCGGCTTCGATTGTCTTGGAGTACCAAACTTTCATTATTTTTATTGGGCTACGCTCTGTTTGGTACTTTGCCCTGTTGGTGTTTCTTTGCTTCACAATTTTTATGGTAATTTGTCTGCTATTACTTTCACTGCAGAATAATGTATTATGTTAATTTCTGTTATATCATGTGAATCTGTCGTTATCGTTTCAATTACTGTATTAATTTGGTATATTAACCTTTTGACTATTGGGGTCTGGTTCAGTTTTAGCAGCCTCTATCTCTCATATATATTATTATATTTATCTATTTCTATCAAATCCAGCAGGTCTTCTCTTAAATTATTTTCTTCCTGATTGAGATTTTCTTCTACAGTTTGTGTTTTCTGCTATTTCTTCCTCTTTGTGGAAAGTTCTTGCCTTGAAATGACTTTGACTTTTTGTTTTTTGGAACATATTTACTAATTTCAACATTTAACTGAATTCACTAGTAATCTTCTGTTCTATTGCATTGTTCTACTTCTGTCAATTCTTCAGACTGTACATCTTTTAATAAATCACCACTCTAAAATAGCCTTTGCATCCGAGAATCCCATTCATATCCGTCAGTTCATAACTGATCTATCACTTCCTTTTCAATTTCCTCCATTTCTGTATCAAACTGCATACTTGTCACTACATTGGACTTCTGTGATACTTTCTGGGGTTTTTTTGTAACATTAACCATGTCTAGGTACCTTTGCCTATATGTTTTTTCAAATATTTTTGACTTTGCTTTTGATTATTAGTTAACATTGATTTCTTTTCTGCATATAAAAACTGCACCATATTAAGTCTCAGTTCTGCTCTTAAGTCCATTCCTCTCTCTTTAATGTTGCAAATACCTCTGGACTTTTTTCTTTCTCTTAATACTTCATTTTTTTCCTTTTCCAGCTCTCTTAATGTTTCCTGTCTACATATTGCTTTATTTTTATTCGGTCAGTTAATGCCCTTAAATTGGCATCTGTGCTGTTTGCCATTTTTTCTATTTCAGTGATTTTTCCCTTTTGTATTTTTCCCTTGCTCTTGCAGTGTAACCCATTTTTGGGAACTGTTAGTTGCATAGAAGAAACAGCATAATTTCTTTTTTTGTCCTCAAAAGTCCATTTCTCCATTTCTAGGCATCTTGTGTAACTTGTCAGTTTTTTAACTTTGTGTAGACTATTGCCACAGTGGGGGTCTATCAGGGCCCAACACAGCAGCAGCAGCAGTATCTCTCTCATTCTTGGAGGACTTTGCACTAGTCTTTCTATCAACCCTAGCCCTAGTGTCTTTGCCAGGGCTGGGCACTTTTTAATCCTGGGATGAATGCGCTTAGTTATTCGTTTTTTCCTTTTTTTTCATGTTATGTATGACCGTCTATATACATATAGATAGATATTAGTTTCACCATGGTGGGATTTAGTAAACAACAGGCCCATCAAGCCCTCTGGATGATTTCAGTTCAAAACAAAAACTCCCTTTCCTTTTGTTTCTTGTGCTGATTTCATCTCTCTGTCCAGTATGTTAATATAAATGAGACCACATTCCAAGACAATAATTAAACAGATGCTTCTTTTTCCATTCTAGGTGCTTATGAATTGAGTTTGTATACAGTATTCGATGTTCTTTAGTTGTGTATATTTTTTCTATTTTAGGAGGATAAAGGTTAAAATTAGAAAGCCTATGTTACAGGTATAATATTTACACCACTGTTAAGTATGTAAATATTTACAAGATTATGATTTAAGGTGATTTAGTACAAAATAAGGTATCCAGTTTACTTTTGTTCCTTTGCAAAGTGACTGTGCAGCAAATATTAAACTGGATTTCATTGAGCTGATAGATGAATTGATACCCGTTTCTTTTGATTGCAAGATAAATACAATCAAAAACATGTATATTTGAAAAACTTAAAGATAAATCAGAACAGCAAAAAAGAAAAAATCACATTCATTAAAACTTGCACAGACTTCCTAAACCCTGCTCAAGAGAAACATGGGCAAGTCATGTAACCTGGTGAAGTAAGTAGGAAATACTGGATGGATAAATGAGATATATGGGTGCCTAATTTATGTGATATATGAAGTATCTTGTGTTAGAGGAATAGGGAACTCGATTAATCATTTGTGTCTTTGCCACTTATTGCAAAACTCATTCCTTAAACTGGTAATATAAGATATAGCATGCATTACATGCCAGACTCCACATAATTCCATATATATTTATGTACATTTGTGTACGTACATGTAAGTATTCATCACAAACTGCTGCTGTTGACAGGCACTTTGTTGATAACATTGTATCACAAATGATAATACAAAAACTTGCAGTCTGCACCTACTGACGGCAGAACTACAAATGCTCCTTACACTTACTATGTGGCAATTGGTAGCTACTAATACACAACTCTTACAATAAAAACAGCAGCATTGTATGTATGTATGTATGTATATATATATATATATATATATATATATATATATATATATGAAACTTTCCCAATTGCTGCATAGAATATAAACATAAGATAGTATATTATGTTACAACTACAGTAACATTGAGTACACCATACAAAGTACTGAGATGATTACTGCACTCTCAGCAGCTTCACAGTTCAACTACCAAATCAGTCAGCTAAATGGTACATATGTTGAAGTAGTCAGCCATACAAGTAAATGATCAGCTGCAATACTACTATATGTACGTGTGTGTGTGTGTGTGTGTGTGTGTGTCATTCAGGTAGCTGAGTTCACATTTTGTTGAGCTAGGAATCTCAGTTATGTTTAGTTGATTCTCGTTTCATTGAAATTCACGCACACTCTTGTGTGTGTGTGTGTGTGTGTGTGTGTGTGTGTGTGTGTGTGTGTGTGTGTGTGTGTGTGTGTGTGTGTGTGTGTGTTTGTGTGTGTCTGTCTGTCTATGAAGCGATCAAGGTAGAGAAATTTCTCCTTATCCCCTCAGTTGCATGATCTCAGAGTTGTAATATTTAGAGATGCAGGGGTGGGAGTGCTGGGTTTCATTGTCTATCTGCAAAAAATGTTTTTGTTTATTTTTTAGTATTTTAATGCTTTCAGTTTGACAGGTTAATATTATTTCAATGAGCTCCCACAAGAGTGCTTTCATGGCATACACTCTCATTGATGAATGTTTTAAACATCGAAGATTGTTGAACCTGTTGCCACAAAATATATTTTGCCAAAACTCTAAACAAGCTTTTACAGTGATACACAACCAATTGAATTAATGAAACAGGCTTCAACTGTTCTGTATGGCAAATGCAGTGGGACTTGATGGATTGTGATAGATGATTTTTGAGCCATCCAAACACATATTAACAATTTGACCTGATGGATATATGTGTGTTTATATATGTTTGCTGCACTCTACATCTTGACCAGTCTCTGGTACCTCTGAATTGGGTCTTATTCCATAGACAGTAGCAGCTGTTCAAATCATAACCTTATGGGAAGGCAGGACATCAGTCCAGCATTGCATGGCTGAGCAGTTCCTAAATGGAGTTCTTAATCTTCTACCATTTAAAAAAAAACATTTTCCTTCTGTATTGTGTGATAACTACAAGAATCAGAGAAGGTTAGAAAGGGTTGGGAAGAGAGATTAGATAAGCAATTCACAAAGAAACAATGGGAGGATATATATATATATATATATATATATATATATATATATATATATATATATATATATGCCAAATATGCAACAAAATCGAGAAAATTTAGGATTTTTGCCTGGAGGTGTTTGCATGGATGTTTTGTACCCCAAGTGGACTTCAGAGAATTTTTCCTTGGGCAGCCAGTGGGTGTTGGGGTGGGGGGACAGGAGGGAGGTGGCTGGGAGCATGTTTTCTGTGAATGTGGTGGGTTGGTGGACTCTGGGGATTCCCTGCAGTATGCGCTGTCAGGGATGCTGGGTTTGCAGATTGGTCTCATGCAAGAGATGCTTCTTTTGGGCTGTGGTGCACAGTCGGAGTTGCCTGGACGTGGTGGGGCTTTGCTGTGTCTAGTGGTGGTGGCTGCCAGGAATGCGATTGCTGGTGGATTGAGGTCAGAATCTAGGCTGACTGTACTGGAATTGGTGAGTGCAGTGGCAGAGATGGAATGGCTACAGTTGAGATCTTTGGAGGGGGTGGGAGCAAACTGCATGGGAGGGGATAGGAGTTGTAGGTGCAGTGCATGCAGGTCAGGAGTTGGGGTCTAGGGGCAGCAGGACTTGGGTGAGCTATGTGGTGTTTGTGTGGCAAGGATTGGGTGGATTACAGGTGGTGTATGGCATTTGCAACTGGGAGTGTGTCATTGTGGTTTGTGGTGTAGAATGCTTGCAACTAGGATTGTGTCGGCATGGTTTGTTTTCATTTGTATAGATGTATGGTTGCCTATGCAGTAGGTGATGGTTTGCTAAAGATGTTTCTTGCTTGGAAAAAGACAAGAATTGAATGGTTATGTGGTATTGCTTGGGTTGTATGATGTATAGCAAAATGTGTAGGGTATGGTGTTTATTATGCTGGTGTAGTGTGATTGCTTTTGTATGAATGTGGATTTGCTTGTGGTGCAAGTGATGATTCAGTAGAGGTGTTTTGAAAAAAAAAATGAACTTATTGATTGACAGATTTGAATTGCTTCCATTTTAACTGGCTGATTTGGCACCTCTAAAGTTCATCTTTTTAGAAGATGTTTTGAAAGTCATTAAGCTCTGCTTGCAGGATTTCTGAGCTTGTAGGATCTTTCCTTTTGGAAACTTTAGTCGGTCTTTCACAAAGATAGGATGTCTCTTAAGACTAATCAAGACTGTCTTCCCAAAATGGTTTCTGAACTGTCATTAAGCTTGTTCATTCATCTCCCAGTTTTCTTTCCTGGGACAGAATCCAGTGGAGAGCTCATGAAAGTCACAATTTGATTATGCACCGTAGGCCAGATTTTACCTGAACAGGATATATAAATTCAGGAAGATGCAAATTGTTTGTTACCTTTGCTTCAGGTAAAGAGAAACGTGGCATAGGTAGTCCTATTCAGCTGTGTATGTAACTGCATTGCCCTTTCCTACCAGCTGGCCTGTTAGAAAATGCAGCAGCTTTAAAGGCATTACATGTTGAGCATGACTGCATGTCTTTTTCAAGAATGTGTACTGTGGACACCTGCTTTGCAACCACTTGGTTATTGTTGTACAGTTTCACTGAATATTATTGCTTGGACTAATTCCAAGATTCCCACCTGTTTTGGTGCCTCAGCGATTCAAAAATGTATTCATTGTTTTGCCCTTGTATTTTGGCTGTCTAGTTCTGGCTTTTTCTGAGCCACTCAGTTTCACTGATTGGCATCATACCAGAAATTACCCATTGCACAGAGTCTGCAGAGTCAGGACAGATTTGTTCTCACTGTATCATTTCATCTGTGAGAAGACTGTAGTAAGTGATTATTACCCTTCCATCATTCCTGTTTTCATTGACAGCATCTTGAAGTGGGCTTTTCCTCTAAGTATAACAGCTATGTAATTTTATATTCTTGTGCTTTTTGGGGTTTGTTGAACAAGTGTGTGGGAGTGGAAATGAGGAGTATGGGCACTGCGAGCAACCAGATAACCTGGTGCATTAAATCACATTGTGAAGTGTGTCAAGGTGGGGATATGTGACAGAAGGGGGTCTTTTGGAACAGCACACATGGGTGATATGATTTATATTTTCATGGAAAAGGCCAGTATAGCAATAATGGGTTCCCATCCACCCACCCTCACCCCCTGGAAAGAACATTTGAGAATGTGTGTCTGTTAAGTATTGATATCCAACACACAGTTTACTGAAAGTGCATTATTAAGATGATGAGCTTTTCAGCAATTAGTTATTTTTAAACTTCATTGTGCACCTCTGTAAAACTTAAGATGTGTTGACACTGTTGTCTGTCATAACATGTTATAGTTCATGCAACAGGCTTATGGCTAACACAAAGAAAAGGAAAAGTGCATCAGTGTTGCATTTGTACAGGGGTTGTGACATCCTATGTCATTATTGCAGCAAAATAAGATCATGGAAGAGGATAAGATTGCTTACAAAAAGTGTCAGGTACACCCTTCCCATGCTATGATTTCTACTACAATGACCTCTCCCTTGTACAAATGTGGTGAGATCCCTCACACAGTTGAACTATTTCCCCATTTCTCAAAGGCCAATCTTCTACCATCAAAGTAAAGTATAACTCTACCCTTGTTATGTCTTGTTGGCTATAATTTACATTCTGAGCAGTGCATATGTAAAATATGTATTTATTGCACTATAAAACTATTGTTTATTGTTTTATATTCACTGCAGGTTCTGTGGAAGAACAACCTCGGAGTTTAGACCTCTTCAGCTTTCACCTCAATGAACCACTTAGTAAGGAGCGATTGGAGGGCTTTAGTGATGGTGTCTATGCCATTGTGGCTACACTGCTTATCTTGGATATTTGGCAAGTCTTCTTTCACTTCTGCAGTATTGATTACCACCTTGTTGTATGTAAATCAGTAAATCTGAGCCACAGAAATGAAATATTTGTATTGCTCAGCAGTGACCCTGTAAAGTTCTGAAGCACTTTTCAATATGATTTGAGACAAGGAGTTTAACAACAAGATTAACAAGATCAGAAGATGGTAGTGGGCTTAAGAAGATGTCTTATGGTAGGATTAAAGGACCCACATGTGAAACACATGAATTTGTAAATTACCTTCATTGCAGCTAATTGACTTCAGATAATGTGCTTACAAATCAGCCAATGTTGTTGTTTGTCGTTCAGCTTTTTCCCGGTAAGGGGTCGCCACAGCGGAACTCCGGTCCGCTAATGATTGCCAGTAGATTTTTACAAAACTCCAAGGTGCCAGCTCGATGCTCAACTTTCAACGCACGCATGTCTTTCGAACGCTACCCAACAGCAGGGAGGACATGCAGACTCCACACAGAAGGCACTCCCAAGCCCAGCCGAGAATCAGCCAATAATAGGTCTAAATTTCAATGATTTTTGTAGTTATTCTAGTCTTTCAGGTAGGTTGTACCATGGTTGTACAAATTCAATATGCCTGACCGACTAGTGAGCCACAAACACAGCAATAGTATTGCACAGTAATGTTGCATAAAGATCAACCAGGAAGTAAAAGTATTACCAAAAGTGAGCCCTTAGTATTAGCTGCATGATACTTTGTGGATATTAATGTATAACCAACCACTCCTGGAAGGTAAAAGCAGTCAACTTCTTCCTGAGCTTTGTATAACCCTAGAAGTAATAACTAAGATATTCGGGTGTGTAATGTAAGGATTTCAGTGTATACCTACACTGTATGTTTAGTGTCTGGAAGTGCTGTGGAAATCTGCACAATGCACATCACTGAATGGCTTGTTGCTGTCTTGTTCATATGACCTTGGTTTCAAAATATTTTAATGCCACATTTCAGTGCAAACTACTTCATTTACAATATTTACCTCTTCTGAATTGTTTTGATATGAAATAGTCTCTTCCTGAAAAGTGAAGAGTACTTTGGAGGATACTGTAGACACACACATATTGGGAAGCTAGTCCAGATTAAAGCTGTATTCGTACTACTCATAGGGTCATAGGAATTAGGTCATTTGGTCTTGTTCATGTATATTCTGCTGTGTGTTTGTTTTTGCCATTTGACCTGGGTCATGACTGAAGATGGTCCAGTACTTTGAAACAATTCCTTTTACCATTTTAACTGGAAAATAAATGAATATATAGATTACAAAACAAGTACGTCTAGAGCTCAGATCCTACCTTTATGAAGTGCTTCCAAAGCTGTTCAGGTCAGGAATAAACTTGTGGGTGTCCCTCCATTTCACAAAGTTGGACTTGAAGGATGTGAGGGTGTCACTCTGTTTTATGTGTAAAGGCAGTTTGTCCCAAAGAGGTAAACTTTGAGTAATATAGTTGTCCCACCAGTGTGTTTTATTTGTATCTTGGCAGAGATGTAAATCCTTAATTTGAGAGTTAGCCGAGCTGTTTGTCTTCCGGAGGTGCTAGAGATCAAATAGGGTTTGTGTTCTTAATGTCAGGTAAGCAAGACACAGATCTCCATGTGGGAGTCTATAGAAGACAGTAGTGATAGATCGTCAAGCCTGTCTTGGTAGCTGAAAGTCTTTAAACCAGTAATCTTTTTAGTTATGAATCTCTAGGGTCTTTCAGCTAGCATGATGGGTCCAGATAGATACATGCCAGAGGTGGCATTGCTCTTTTTAGTACATCTAATCAGAACTGAGTACAGAGGGAGGATAACTGTAGAGTGATTTCTGTTTTGACTAAATGGGTATTTAATTAATTTTATATCAGAGTACTTGGAATTATAAATATTATGGATATTTAATCACCAGTCCGGATGCTTCTTTGTAATAGATATTTTTATTTCTAATACAGGATTGTACATTGAACCCTAGGAACTTGTTGTTTCAGTATTGCCCAAAGGTATTTTGCACAATGGCCACAAAAATACTCTTCTGGACAAACCTGCTCATTTGCTTAGTTCAGGAAATGCTGATGTGCATCATTAGATCGCTCTTGTAGTAACCTAAGCTATATTTGACATTTCCTGCCAAAGACTGGATGACTGGACAACTTTCAAAGCTTTAGGACACCTTCCACAGTCGCTAAGCAGTGTATAGTTCAAAAAGAGCAGTATAAGGTCAGTGGTTAGGGGAACAAACCTTCATAACTATCTTACCATCAGTGTGCTCTTCCCTGTGGCTTCAAATAGTCGACAGTCAGCTACCACTTCTTCAAGACTGGGCAGATAAGTACCTCACTGGGGACTTCCATCCTTTTTATCAGTTTTTGTGAGGAAAAGTTTAACTTTTCCATCAAAATCTATTGCTAGGGGCTAAGTCTAATGGTTTTGATGCTTGTCACTAAAAACAATTTTACCTCAAAATTTAATTTTGTGGTCACATGGTATGACCAGCATACCAAGGCTCCACTACCTGCTTATCATGTAATTCTTTCAGTGGAGACATGGACCTGGGTCCCATCTCCTTGGTTATTCCCTCTCCAAGCTGCAAGAAAAGTTCTGTGGAAGGCTTTGGTCTGGAATCCAGTTTCCTCTTCAACTTATCTGCCAGTAAGTGATTCTGCTGTGGCCATGTCTGGCTCCTCAGACCATTCATCAGTTTCTGTCAGTCCCCCTCTTGGTAGGCCTCTAAAGACTGAAAGGCAGGTATGTCCTCTGCAGCTGTTCAGCTCTTCTCTTGGGGCAAAGGAAAACCACTCTTGTAACTATTGAATGATGAGGAGCAGATGTTTTTCCTTCACAAAGCCACTCTGAGTAGCTTGGTTCCCAGTGTTCTTCAGGACACACTCTTTCTTTTGGGTCTCCCATAAAAAGGAAGTAAAGTCAAGCATTTTTCTTCTCCTGTGTTACATAGGCAAGACAAGGAGGATTGTGTGGGCTGTGATAAAGGATTCTGTAAAGCCTTTCACTTTTTATTTTCTGTCTTCATTTAATTTAAAAAATAAAATATTTTCTTCTTTCTCAGATTCTTAGTCTGAGGGACAGAAATTAGACTTTAACTTCGCTTCTCAAGATGTTCTTCATTTGATCACTGCTGCAGTAGCCTATGCCACATGGGTCATGTCCTGCCAAGGACAATAACAGCTGGCCTGCTTCCAAAGCTTCAAGGTATATTCCATGTGCCCAAAGTGTTGGCCATCTCAAGCCGAACTGAGTAAAAATCAGATTTGGATGCCAAGTCCTCCAGAATTTTCCAATTTTTCTTGCCAAAGAGAAAGTACACGTCTGTGAGCTGTCTGGGATTGACAGTTGGCTAATGCTGCTTTTCTGCGGAGCAAATAACTTTCCTTTGAGGGGAAAAAACTTCCACTTTATTTTTGTGACAGAAAACTTTTTTTTTCTGTAAAATATTTATATCTATTTTAGATAAGAAAAAAAGTGTTTTTTCTTGACTGTCACGTGACTATTCTCTTTTAAATGGGAATGTTAATTTTTTGCTTTTTTAAATTCTTTTATTCATACCATAAAACAAGACATGTAACGTGAACAATCCCACAATTCAAACTATCACAAATGCCATTGCAGTCAGTCAATTGAGTAGTTATGCAATCCTTATTCATACAATGGTGAGGTTAATGTTAATATCTACATTAACCCCCTTGCATTTTGCTGTATACCTTGGCACCCGTCTTGCGTCATCCCTCACAGCTATAACTTTCATTGTTTAGACTTTCCATTCTGTTTTACTTATTACCTTGTTTATATCTCCTTCTTTATGCTTTGTCTTCCCTTCCAGTTCTTCCCCTACTGACTAATCCTAAAAGTATATATTTATATCTCTGTCATTGTACCTAATCTTCTTCAGTTTAGATATAGAACACCTAAGAATAATATTTACATAACTTTCACACTCCTCAAAATACTCATTATGTTGTTTCTTTCGGCTTTTCCCAGTTAGGCGTCGCCACAGCGGAACTCCGGTCCGCTAATGATTGACAGCCGATTTTATGGTGTCAAGGTACCAGCCCAACGCCCATTCACGCATGTCTTTCGAACGCCACTCGACCATGGGGAGGACATGCAGACTCCACACACAAGGTGCTCCAGCCGAGAATCGAACGGGAGAACCTCTTGCTGTGAGGCGACAATGCTACCACTGCACCACCACCGCTATATTTTTATTACTGAATCTTGGCTTGGCCCATTCTCCCCCCTTTTATGTGCTCTTTTCCTGTCTCCTTGTTCTATGTCCTTCACTTCCCATTTAACCCATTTTTTTCTCTAACTTCTTTATTCTTATCCCTCTGTGAATCCTCTTTTTTCCTTATTCACCTTATTCAGTAATTCTCAATCTCCTCCCCTTTGGCGGTTCTTCATTTTCCATTTCCATATAATCGCTTTTCCCCCTATTGTCATCAAGAATCCTATCAACTCCGTGTCTTCCTGTGGAACTGCATTTTCATATCCTAACAGGAAAAGCTTTGGCGTCAATTTATTTACTGCCAGAAAATCTCTGCTGTCAGCAGGTCTTACAGCTCCTCTTTATACCCATCCAATTTAACCCAATCTCAAAAGATATGCCTCCAGGCCCCCCACTCCCTTCTTTACATCTCCAGCACATACCATCTACCCCAGTGAACATTCTGGCTAGTTTATAAAAAAATATGTAAGCACTTTTCAGGTGAAGATTCTAAACATCCTTGTTTTTGTTACTGCCCTTGGTAAACTCATTATTGTGTGTCACTCTTCTTCCTGGACTGATAGGCCTAGCTCTTTTCCCTATATTTTTATGTTTTTCCTGTACTTTGGATGCTCATTCTCTTAACCATTTTCCCCATCTTGATTAATCCCTTAGTTGTTCTCCCTTTTCTCCTGGTATTTCCTTACCTTTCCCTATGCTTTTTTTTTCAGTTTTGTTCTATTTGTTTCTCCTTGATAGTCCCATTTTAAGTTTCTTTCAGGTCGGAACGCCTCTTCTGTCTCTATTTACCCTCCAGTTATCATCTGTAGTCAATAACTGATAAGATCTTGCCTTACTATCTGTCTCCAAATAATGTCTGTGAACTGCTTATCTTGTGCTGTCCTCTCTACAGATATTACCCTGACCTTCCAGGTCTTTCAATAAGGATCTTTCCATTTGCTGCCAAATATCTTCTGCGCTTCCTAGGTCATCCTTAACTGTAACTCATCTGTTGATGCTTCCGGCCATGTTGTAATTATGTTTCCCTTACTTCTCTTGCACCTCTCCGTCTCCCTCAAATCATCTTCTTCCAATCAATTTCATAATCCTCATTTTCCATTCTCAATATATTAGATATGATGCATGCTAGGGTTCCTCCAGTATCTCCCACAATGCTCATGATTTTTCCCCATCCCACATAAAATTCTGTGCACATTTGTTTCACTGTTTTTTTTAGCATTCCTACCTCAGGAATTAGCTGAGAGGCCTGTCCAGCAAAATGTGTATTGTGGTAATATACAGATTTGTATTGTTTGTATCCTTTGGTCTATGTCCAATTTTATCATCCTCCATTTCTGTAATTATATTTTGGTTTTGTCATAGATTTGTTCATGTTGTTGTTTTGACTTTTCTGCTGCATCACTCAGCCAAATTCCCAAGTACTTGATTTTCTCATCCCATTTCCCATCTATTCTTCTTTCTCCTTCTTCCCCTTTTGATACCCTAACTGCCTTGGTATTTTCTTTATCTTATACCCTGAAACTCTTTCAGAATTATGCATGGTTCCCAGAGCCTCTTCCTATCCTTTCTGTAGTGTATCATTATGACCAGGACATCATCTGCTTAGAGTGACTTTCTTCTCCCCTTCCCCCACCTTATACCTCTGTTATCTGAGTTCCTTATTGCCTCTGTTAATGGCTCTATATATACACTGCAGATAGAAGGGTAGGCAATGGACAACCTTGCCTTGTGCCTTCTTCAGTCTCTATTTTCTCTGAAAGGCTTGCCCAAATCTTTATCCTGGTTGTTGCTCCATTGTACAACTTGTTTAGCCAACCAATCCATTTTTCTGGGAATCCCCATTTATTTCCCATTTTGAAAGTTTAAGACAATGTTGCCTGATCAAAAGCTTTATCTGCATCTAGCGAAGTGCACGCTAACTCTGTCCCCTTTTCTACTGTATCCTGCATAATTAACAAAGCATTTATTCCTGTTGCTCTCCTCCCACTAACAAAGCCTTGTCTGATCCTTGTGAATTAACTTCTGAAGTATTCTACCTAACCTGTCGGCTTGAATTTGCATGAAGCATTTATAATTCTGGTTCAAAACTGA
>NC_056751.1:111224794-111227294 GCF_019279795.1 Protopterus annectens | reverse complement strand
TCCAGGAGATCTGGGAGACGGGGACAGTGGAGCTGTGGACCGGAAATGAGCGGGCCGCGGAAATCCCGATGAGAGCGGATCTGCCCCTCCACGGCTGGGGGGAGTTCCGCGGGACTGACCGGGATCGGAGCGAGGTCCCCCGAGAGGCTCCGAGGGCATGGGGGACATGGCCCTGCCAGGCAGCCTCCAGGAGATCTGGGGGAGACGTGGACTGTGGAGCTCTGGACTGGAAAGGAGCGGGCCGCGGAAGTCCCAATGAGAGCCGATCTGCTCCTCCGTGGCCGGGGGGAGTTCCGCAGGGCCGTCCGGGATCGGAGGGAGGTCCCCAGAGAGTCTCCGAGGGCACGGCGGACACAGAATGATCTGGCAGCCTCCAGGAGATATCTGGCCCAGGAGAGAGAGCTCTCCTGCCCCGGTAGAAGTGGAAGCCCAGAGGGGCCCTCCCCCATGGAAGTCTGGAAGGGAGAGAGGGTCTGAGATCGGCCGGGCCGGGAGCGCTCCCGCCTGGGTGAGAGGGTCCCGACTGCCCCCCCTCCAGGTGGAAGTCCTCAAGGGAGCGACCTGTGGGAGTCCACGGGACCCTGAGAGCTCCGGCCCGGCAAGGGGGATGCGTCCTACCTCCCCCAGTACCCGAAGGCGTCCTCGAAATATCGTAAAGTGCCCGGAACCCCTCTGGACAGGAAAGCGTAGGGCCGCGGAAGTCCTGATGAGAGCGGATCTGCTCCTCCGTGGCCGGGGGGAGTTCCGCAAGGTCGGTCGCACCCCGCGGGTCCGTCCCCCCAGTCGTTCGCCGGGCACACGCGATCAGGCACGATTTGGCAGTCTCCAGAAGTTAAGGGACAACAGGGCGTCACATGGGGAGTGCGAGTCCGGGTCCCAGCCCCGGGGAGAACGCCTCCTGGCGGGCGCCCTGGCGGCAGGGTCAGCCGAGGCATCTCTCCCCGCCGTCCCACACCGATCGATCTGGCTGACCGACTCCCACTGGCGGAGGGCCCCCGCGGCGTGGCCCTGCGGGTCACGGCCGGCGGGTCGAGCCTCTCCTCCCTGGGGGGCAAGGCACGGGTGGGGGTCACGGAGCGTTCCGCACCCCCTGGCGGCATAGTCTTGGCGAGACAGATGAGCCCGGGCCGAGGCGCAGGGGTCCTTTGACGTGCTGGGCCGCCCCTGCTTCGGCGGGCGCCCCCCAAGCTCAGGAGCTCCGGGAGCTCTCAACCCCTCTCTGGCTCTAGCGTGGCAGCGCTCCACGCCGGCCCGCAGCCCTCCGGGGTCACGGCCGCCGGTCCATGACCAGCACCCGGGGTGCCCCCTCTGCGGGGAGAGGGACCCCTCCCACGGGCAGAGGTGGCGGGCTCCGGCCGCTCATCCCTCCGCCCGCCGAGGTGCTGCTATCTGGTTGATCCTGCCAGTAGCATATGCTTGTCTCAAAGATTAAGCCATGTAAGTCTCAGTGCACATGGACGCTACAGTGAAACTACGAATGGCTCATTAAATCAGTTATGGTTCCTTTGATCGCTCCACCGTTACTTGGATAACTGTGGTAATTCTAGAGCTAATACATGCTGACGAGCGCTGACCTTCCGGGGATGCTTGCATTTATCAGAACAAAACCAATCCGGGTCTCGGCCCGGCAGCTTTGGTGACTCTAGATAAACTCGGGCCGATCACGTGCCCTCGTGGCGGCGATGCGACATTCGAATGTCTGCCCTATCAACTTTCGATGGTACTATCTGTGCCTACCATGGTGACCACGGGTAACGGGGAATCAGGGTTCGATTCCGGAGAGGGAGCCTGAGAAATGGCTACCACATCCAAGGAAGGCAGCAGGCGTGCAAATTACCCACTCCCGACTCTGGAAGGTAGTGACGAAAAATAACAATAGAGGACTCTTTCAAGGCCCTGTAATTGGAATCAGTACACTTTAAATCCTTTAACGAGGATCTATTGGAGGGCAAGTCTGGTGCCAGCAGCCATGGTAATTCCAGCTCCAATAGCGTATATTAAAGTTGCTGCTGTTAAAAAGCTCATAGTTGGATCTTGGGATTGGGCTGGCAGTCCGCCGCGAGGAGAGCTACTGCCTGTCCCAGCCCCTGCCTCTCAGCACTCCCTCAATGCTCTTAACTGAGTGTCCCGGGGGTCCGAAGCGTTTACTTTGAAAAAATTAGAGTGTTCAAAGCAGGCCGGTCGCCTGAATACTTCAGCTAGGAATAATGGAAGAGGACTCCGGTTCTATTTTGTTGGTTTTCGGAACTGGGGTCATGATTAAGAGGGACGGCCGGGGGCATTCGTATTGTGCCACTAGAGGTGAAATTCTTGGACCGGCGCAAGACGAACGAAAGCAAAAGCATTTGCCAAGAATGTTTTCATTAATCAAGACCGAAAGTCGGAGGTTCGAAGACGATCAGATACCATCGTAGTTCCGACCATAAACGATGCTGACTAGCGATCCAGCGGCGTTATTCCCATGACCCGCCGGGGAGCTTCTGGGAAACCAAAGTCCTTG
>NC_056751.1:111025978-111173746 GCF_019279795.1 Protopterus annectens | reverse complement strand
AAAAAAAGGCCCAAAAAAAAATTTTTAAAAACAGACTATTTCCAAATGTTTGCCTCTTGCTGTTACTTTTAATTACCCTCACCACAACAAAACTATTCAGGCAGGGTCAAGGCTCATTCTACCACAGTCTGGTCTTCGTCTCTGGCTTTTTGGAAACGGCTGGAATTTAGAAACAGAAGCTTGGTCCTCTGTGCGTACTTTTACAAAGCACTATAAACTGGATTCCTTTTCCAGATCTAAGACATGCTTTACTAGGATTATTCTCCACAGGCTTCTGGGTCCTAATCTTTCCTCCTCTCTGTCTGTCTAAGCTATGGTAATCTACCTGTATAGCGTAGGCTACTGCAGCAGTGATCAGTATGAAGAACATAGTACAATTATGTAAGTAAACTTACCATAGTAGTAGCAGCTCCCTTCATCCACTTTGTTTTTCATATGTTTTTATGTCAAAGTGTGGACTATTATTATTACTGTTATTATATTTTTCTTAGCATTGTCCTTTTCAGGGCTTTAGTCTCCTTCTTTCTTTTGGCATGAAAGCTCTGAAGGGCTTGTTGCCCAAACCTGACTTTTAGTCAGCTCAGCTCAACCTAGTTAGAGTGCTTGAAAGCTGGCCTGAAGCTTTGAAAGTTGGCCGGCTCTTATGTCCATGGCAGGACATAACCTTTATAGCCTAAGCTACTGCAGCAGTGATCATTCAAACATCTACTGTAATGGCTAAGTTTACTTACACAACTATACTTGCCTACTTCATAGAATAGGGAATGTGACTGAGGAAATTTTTTCCTTCAGATTCATGAAGAGATTTCTTTTTCAAAACAAAAACAAAAAACACAAGGAGAGTCGAAGCACTGTATCTTTCAAATAAAACTTTAATCCACTGGTTAAGCACTTTCATCCTGAAAACAGAACAAACATTTGAAATAATGATCCCATTATATAGGGTAATAAATGCACCTTGAACCAATCAAAGCTTGATTTTAATTAAACCTTATTCAAAATGGTAATGATTCGAATAATTGTTGCCATACAACCAACAAACAAATGATAAAAATATTTCATAAAACACTTTACAATACATAAATACTGTGTGCCTTAATAGTAATAAATACTATTTGCATTTGTTGTAATAGGCCTTTCTTTTTAATACTGCTTTGTAATTGACCGCATTATTGAGGCCTGGCACCCTACAGGCATCCAAGTGAATCTGCCATTTAGATTTCTTTTTCAGTTACAATTGCCAGAACGATGGAGTTGTGCAAAAAGAAATTCCAGAGCCACAGCAAAGATATTATGCTGTGCTACAGGTGGAGTTTCCACAGCCTGCAGGTGGTCCTTTTGTTTTTCCATCCAAGAGAAATATGTTCCTTGCAGCCAGCGTTTCCCAGATGGTCATCCACCAGCTCCCAGAAAGTCTGATAAATTATGTAAGGTTCCCCAAACTGACAGTTTTTTTTTTCTTTTTTTTTCAGACCCTAAATCAGACCCTGCAGTAATTTCTCTGGCAAAACCATCTTCTGCCAAACACCTTATGGCAGCTAACCTTATTCATTCTGACAAAAGTTGGAAAACTTTTGACAGGTTTGGAAAGAAAGTTTGCACTACTTCCATCTTAGTCTTCAGAATAGTAAACTGTGAAGCTAACATGTCTTAAGTTTCTGCTGGCATCCTTCGACAGTATGAGAAAGTTAATTTCTGAGCTCCCTTTCTTAGAGACTAAATCATCTCTGAATTTTTTATTATCTTCTGTGTTACCAGTAATCATACACTTTCTAAGATGTTATAATACTGCTGATGCTGTTTCTAGAACATCTGCCACTGGAGCAATGATAAGATTTGCCTTGCTACACTGTCAGAATTCACCGGAGGATGCCAAAAACAGATATCTCCCGATAGCTACCCTGGATGCAGAAGTATTGTTTGGCCCAGATTAAGGTCCTTAAAATGTTTAATGAAAGGAAAAAGTTAATTTAAGGTTTACCCAGATTTTCAACACTCCATGCAAAAATATGATAACAAATTTTCTTTCCAGTTCAGAAAAGAAGGGATGGTCCTCCAAAAACCAGGGATAATCTAAAAAAGAAGACTGACTATGCGCATCATAATGTCCCCCACCCTGTCATTCCATTAAAGGTTTCGCAATGTCTAGGGCTTCACTTTCCTCTGTAGCACTAGATAACTTCAGACACTTAGCTTTTGCGAATCTTTGTAATAAGGCACAAGTAGTAATGATATTCTCTTCCTCCTTTCATGGGATTCCTCCACATCCACCCAATCAACCCTCCATGTATCCTCCTATCTTAAATCAGATGCTATCTCAGGAAATTATGCAACCTGTTCCTCCAGATCAAATAGGGAAAGGATGTTGGTAAAGAATCTTTCTGGTGCGAAAGAAAGTTGGAACCTGGAGATCTTTCTTAGGCCTTTCTTTTCTAAATCTTCCCTCTAAAGCCCCAAACTTCAAAATGTTGTCTCTATGGTCTCTGGTAGCTCTCATGCCACTTCTCAGTTTTCTAGTAACTTTAGATATAAAAGATGCACGTCATCACATTCCAGTTTTCAGAGATTTCAGAAGCGTTTTACATTTTTCTGTGTCTGGTTCACATTTTAAGCTCTCTGATTTACCCTTTGGATTGTCAACAGATCCAAGAGTGTTTACAAGTACCCAAGTCCTGTAATTGTTGTGCAGTTTCCCATGTTTTGATAACCGATTATTTTTCAGAATTTTTTTACAAATTGTCAAGAATATCTGGCTTGAGTAAAAGACTTTTTTGTCAGTCTGGAATTTCAGGTGAATATAGAGAAATCTCTCATTATGTGTCATAGTTTCTGGAATATCTCCTGGGTACATCCCTCATGATGGCTTTTCTTCCAAAGAGCAAAGTGAAATGTCACAAGGAACAGTTTCTGATGTTTTCCATCTAGATGCTGATATCTGCCAATGAACAGCTCCAGATTCTAGGTTTCATGGACTCTAGAATTTTCATGATTTCTTTGGCCAGATTTCACATGAAGAAAATTCAATGGTTCATCAAATCACTTAGGACCCAACACCACAACCCCTATCATGTCAAATGACCGTGCTGGAGTTTGTAAAAAGGGAGCTGCTCTGATTGGTAAATCTGTTTTCTCTCAGCCTGGCTCTCCCTTTTTCTTTTCCAACCCTTACTCAGTCTGTAACCACAGATGCTTCAGACTTTTCATGGGGAGCTGTAACAACTGGGGTGAAATTTCAGGATCTGTGGAATAAGCAGGACAAGGTGAAGCACATAAATGTGAAAGAAATGTTGGCACTAATAAATGCTGTCAAATCTCTGAACCACTTTTGGATATCAGGCCATCTGCTAGTAATCACAGACAACACTACAACATGTGATCCATATAAAAGTGGGGAACCAAATCCTACTCCCTTTGCTGACTAGGCTGTGATCTAACAATTCAGCACAATTTGACCCTCCAGGCTACACACATTCCATCAGAGCAGAACATTATAGTAGACAAGCTGACAAGGACAGACCCCTGTGAATGTAAGTTGCACCCAGGAATATTCCAGGAATTGATCCAGTTGTGGGAAACACCTGAAGTTCCTCTGTTTGCCTACACTCACAATAATCAGGTAAGTAAATTCTACTGTGTCTCCTTGCACAAAGTCTTGGAAGACAGCTGTCTTTTTATTCCTATGGGTGGTAATGTTCCTGTATGCCTTTCTGCTGCCCTTTCCAATGATAACCAGGGTAATTCTCAAGATTCAGAAAGACTACTCAGAGATGATACTGGTAACTCCCTTTGGGCAAAGCTGTACCCCCTGCACCTCCTTAAAAATGGGTGTTAACCCTAACACTGCCCCTTCCTCCAACCCTAACTCTATACCTTACCATCATTAAAACCTGCCCATACCAGTGCCACTACACAAGACAACCTCAGACACACAAACATTCGCAAACACAAACAAACAACACTACAGGTATTCCCGTAATCTAACTGTTATCCTTACCCTAAAATACACAAACACACAACACCATCCTTCACTCATCCCCGACCCTAACCATAGCTCACATGCACACACATACTCTCTCACTCCCTCAACCCTGATATCAACATTCTATACCTTTATCTTATCCACTGATTGGCCATCTGTGCCATCGACATTTGTTGGAAAAATGTGTTTCGTGCCTTCCATCTTAAACTCTTAGTTTAGGAAAGACTGACATTAATAACTCATAAATTGCGGCCAGGAGAACACACAAATAAGACGGGTTACATCCAAATTTTATGAGTTAATGTTACAATGAACACTCCTTGAAGATCTGTTGCTGCTCATCATAGTCATTATTGCAATCTGAATTCTTAGGACTTTCTGCCGTGCAGAATCCCATGACCATCCTAAGTACCAGAGTCTTTCACAATCCCCCAGCTTTCAGACATCCTTGGACAACCAACATAAAGAAGACAGTGGTGTAAGAGATACATAGGTCATCACCATCTTCATTACTTTCTTGCCATGTAGTCCAGTTCACCAAACTCTATTCCTTGATGTTGTCCGTCTGTTGGTCAGCTTAAACTACCAGGGAATCACAGATAAGTACCCATTTGGGGACCTTCCTTTTTCTTGTAAGCTGTTTGTATTTTGTTCATGTTTGAGAAGGTTAGTAATTGCCTTACATGTGGAAAACAAACCCCCCACAAAGACGATCATTTGTATCACTCATTTTGCTTAGGGCCTCATCACAATATCTTTAACTGCCCATTTGGTGCTAGGCTTAATTTTAAGACCATCAGACATAGAACTGAATCCCTTCAGCAGCACTTAATTTCAGATGGGGCCGGGCCTTCTTACACCATGTCATCTGCTGCTTCCCTGACTGTTGTCCCTAAAAGGCTTAAGGACAAACTCCCAAAGGAAAAGCACTTCAGAGAGGGAAGGAGTTGGACACAGAAATGTATTCACCCTCTCTGAATACATTTCTGTGTCCAACTCCTTCCCTAGTCTTTAGATCCCTGATGCAGGTGAAGACCCTTTACAGCCCCATCATTTGAAGCCTGTTAGGCTACAGTCCTTTGGAGCACACACACACACACACACACACACACACACACACACACACACACACACACACACACACACACACACACACACACACACACACACACAGACTCAGGCTCACTCTTCACATTCCCAAACCAGCCTGACATTGGTTGAGTCTGAAGCCAATAATCAAGTCATGGCTTCCAGTGCCAGAGTTCTAGAGACCATGGGTGGGGCAGTGTCTTTTTATATATTTTTAAGGGAGGAGTTAACTGAGAATCAGACAGAGGTTGAGGCTATCCACCCTACAGTCTGAAGCCTGGTCTTCCCTGAAGCCTCTTCCTTCCACACCCAGGATGCAAACAAGTTTTCCCCAGCCAGTGTTGTCTGAGCCGCTTGCTTCCTCCACCCAAGTCTCTCCAAAGAATTTGGTCAGGCAGACACAGAACTTTGTGAAGTCCAGGCAGTCCACCATACACAAGGAACCTGTGCCAGGAACTTCCCCTGAGAAGAGAAAGAGGGAGTCTTCTCACAGGTACAGGATGTTTTGACCCCGGATGATTGGACCCGAGATGATGTTACTAAAAGTAGAATATTATGTTACCAGCAATTGGAAAAGTTATATTTAAAAAAAAAACATTAAAGATAAGAAATGTGAAATGAAAATGAGTTCCGTAGCAGATGTTCTTCATCTCACATTGCTGCAGTCCTTACATATGGGTAGTCCGCTGTCCTCGGTCGGCCCGAATACCAAAGTATTAGGCTGACGTCGGTCAAGGCGCTTAAAACTGACATCAGGACGTCAGGGTACAAAAGCGCATGACCGACGTCATATCCTCAGTCTTTTTTGCCGCATGGTCCGATGCAGAAGCAGCGTTGCAAGTGCCGTTCGGCGTTCTGAAATTTTTCGAGTTCGGAGTTTCAGACCGAATCCAAGTTGGCTAAGTACCCCGTTGGGGAATATTTTGTTTTTTTCTTGCCTCAGTGTATTACCGGATGTCAGAAAAAGTGAATAACTGTATTTCTTGTGGGAAACAGATACCGCATAGGGATTATCATTCTTTGTGCAATTATAATATGCCGTCGGACTCTCCGGCGCCCGCTTCTACGAAGAAGCGCAAAGACAAAACAGTTAAACCCAGGCAAGATGAGTCGTCCGTTCCGGACGCCGGTTCTTTAGAGGCTTCAGTGGAACCGGTGGTTCCGACGGAGACTTCTCTGGAGTCTCAGGGGGAGACTTTGATTTTGCAGGATGTGGCCTCTCAAGAGGCAGGTCAGGCTGAAGGGGCTTCTCAGGTTACTGTACTCCCCTCCCTTCCTAGGGTGGTTAGGCCCTCTCCTTCTGTTTCCAAGGCTTCTCCCAGAGGCAGGCCAGGTTTAGCTTCTGTTGGTGTAACTCCTAGTTCTGCAGGGTCTGTGCCTAAGAAGCACATGCTTAAAATGGCAGAAGATTTGATTACTCTGATTAGAGGTTCTTTGCCCCCTCCTGATAAGAGGCCTAGGGTGGAGCCAGAGTTGGGAAGTTTTGAGCAGGCTTCGATGTTTCAGAGTCTTCGGCTGAAGACTTGCAGGAGTACTCTCCTTATTCTGATTCTGATGCAGATGATTCCACTCCTTCTGCTTCTCCTCCAGAGGTTTTTTCTTTTTCAGAGACACTTCATTCTATGAGGGAACATTTTAAGTGGGAAGGTCAGGACTTCTCTGATTCTCGGAAAAGGCTTAGGGAATTTTTGCTTTTACCCCAACATAGGCCCTTGGCTATACCCCCTGTTCTGGATGTTGTGGAAGATGTATTTTCAGAGGCTTCACTTAATCCTGATTCTCTGCCTCCTGCGCCTGTTAAACCGGATAGGTATTACAGGGTGCCTGAGGCTCATAAATATCTTTATAAGAGTCCTAGGGCGGACCCAGAAACTATTAGTCAGGGACCTAAGGGTGTCAAGGCCTCTGTTGTAAAAAATCCGGTTCCTCTAGATAAAGAGGCCAGAGCTTCGGATAGATGGGGAAAGAAGGTCTATACATCTTCTACCTTAGATATGAAGGCTTTGAATTGCCAGTTTCATATGTTGAAATATCAAAACTTTCTTCTTTCTCAATTGAGGTCTAAGGTGGATGCTCTGGCGGAGGGCATTGAGTGTAAAGAATTACAAGATTTGGTGCATGTCTCTGAACAGGTGGGTAAGCATTCATTACAATGTGGTTTTGATGCTGTGCAGGCCTCGTCTAGGGTGGCTGCCACTGGTTCAGTTCTTCGCAGGCACGCCTGGCTGAAGGATCAGAATTTATCTGACCATGTTAAGACAAGGATTTTGGATGCTCCTTTGCAGTCTGATGTGTTGTTTGGTTCACCTGTGGATTCAGTCTTGAAGAAAATGGAAGACAAGGCTAAGTCTATGCAGGCTGTTAAAGATTTTTTGCAAGTTCAGCCTCAAGTTTAGTAGGAATTGGCCTGCTAAGGGGTGGACGTATCCTTCTTATGATTTTCAGTCTAGGGGTAGATCTAGACGTGGTAGGGGCAGAGCTCAGAGTTCTTTCAGACCTAGAACAGGGAGTTCACCTGCACAATCTTCGGGTGAGGGCAGGGGCCAGTCCTTTCAACAGGCCCAATGACCTACTTTTTCAGCTGCCAGATCCTTCTTGCCTGGCAGCACCTTTGGGAGGAAGGTTGGCACTCTTCAAGGAAAATTGGATTTTGATTACCCAAGACAAATGGGTACTGGATATCATACACCAAGGTTACAAGTTTTATTTCCATACCTTGCCTCCTTTCAAAGGCATGCCAGACGCTCCTCCACAGCAAAGACTAGAGGCTCACAAACAAATTTCTCTACTACTTCAAATAGGGGCCATACAACCGGTCCCTCTGCCAGAAGTGGGCCTAGGATTTTATTCTCGCCTGTTTCTAGTACCAAAGAAAGGGAACACGTGGAGACCAATTTTGGATTTATCTATCCTCAACACATATCTGGACATTCCCAAGTTCAAAATGTTGACGTTACAACAGCTTTTACCTCTGCTGGGCAAAGATCACTGGATGGTGACTCTGGATCTCAAGGAGGCCTACCTTCATGTTCCTATCAGGCTCAGTTGCAGGAAGTATCTGCTTTCGGGCTGGGACTTCTCATTATCAGTTCTCTGCATTGCCCTTTGGCTTATCTACTGCCCAGAGTGTTCACGAAGGTTCTGGCTCCAGTGGTAACTTTCTTCAGGCTAAGAGGAATACAAATCTATCCTTATTTGGACGATTGCCTGATTCTGGCCCAAGGAAAGGACTAACTTCTTCATCATTTACAGTATGTGATGGCAGTGTTAAGATGCCTGGGGTATTCTGTGAACGAAATAAAGTCCAGTCTAGTACCCTCTCAGGACATGTGCTTTCTGGGTGTGAGACTGAATACAGCATCCCAGATGGCCTTTTGACCCCGGACAAACAAAAGAATCTTTCTTTACTTTCACCAATTGTCTCGTCAGTCCAGGCTGACTGCAAGGACAGTCCTTCAAGCCTTGGGGTTCATGGCATCTTGTATTCTGGTACTTCCCAATGCCAAACTGCATATGAGGAAGCTACAATGGTATCTCAAAAATGTATGGACGCAGCACTGCCAAGATATGAACACTGTCATTCAGATAATACCTTGCATTCAAAAGGAATTTTTGTGGTGGGCTCAGGAATGTCACCTAAACAAGGGACTCTCTGTGACCCGACCAGAGGCGAGTCAGATTCTAACGACAGATGCCTCAGACAAAGCTTGGGGAACTCATCTAAATGGAAAATGGGTACAAGACACGTGGCCTGCCAGACTTCAACATTTACATATCAACTTGAAGGAGATGTTAGCAGTCCAATTTGCATTGATAGCTTTCAAGGATTTACTTCTTCCAGGGCAGGTGTTGATTCAAACAGACAACACAACTTTCATGTGGTACATCAACAAGCAAGGGGACGATTCATATCCTCTATGCAGACAAGCAATGATTTTGTGGGAGACTGCTCTCAGTTTACAGCTAAATCTTCAGGCAAGGTTTCTGCCAGGAGCACAGAACTCCTTAGCAGATGTGTTGAGCAGACAAATTATGGATCCCCACGAGTGGAAATTGGATCCTCATGTATTTCAGAGATTGACAGTGTTATGGGGAACTCCAGACATAGATCTGTTCGCTTCTCCACTAAATTACCAGCTGCCAAAGTTTTGCACAAAAGGTTTCATCCCACAGCTTGGAAAGTGGATGCTCTCTCATTCAATTGGAGCAATCTTCACGTGTATGCCTTTCCACCTCTGCCTCTCCTCCCAAAGGTACTCCTGAAGGTCAGACAGGACAAGCCAAACATGATTTTAATAGCTCCGATTGGCCTCGACAGCACTGGTACCCATTACTGAGAAGTCTTGTAATGGGAGCCTCCATGGCCTTTGCCTTCGATTCCTCACCTGCTGTCTCAGGAGAACAGTCATTTACTCAATGTCAAACTTCACTCTCTACATCTAACAGCCTGGCATATTCTGTTTTAAACCCTGGAGGGTCTCAGCTTCCACAACAAGTTTTGAATGTTATTTTGGAGGCCAGAAGGCCTAGTACAAGGAAAGTTTACGCAGATAAATGGAGGAGATTTTTATTTTGGAGTACAGCAAAGGACTTTGATGTTTCTAAACCTAATTTAAGTGTTGCTCTACAATACCTTACTGAGTTATTGGACAAAGGTTTGTCCTTCTCCTCTATAAAGGTTCATGCTGCAGCAATTTCTGCTCACTATGACTGTGACCCACCATTATTTTCTCATCCTTTGTTTAAGCAATTCCTTAGAGGGGCAAAGAATATAAGACCCCCACGAGCTCCTACTCCTGCTTGGGATCTCAATTTTGTGTTGGAGAAACTCACTCTACAACCTTTTGAGCCTGCAGCAACTGCAGAGTTGAAATATTTATCATGGAAGACTGCTTTTTTGTTGGCCATTACCTCTGCGAGAAGGGTTTCTGAGTTACAGGCCCTTATGGCAGTTGAGCCTTTCTTAATTTTTCACAAGGATAGGGTGTCTTTGCGTACTAACCCTTCTTTTATGCCTAAAGTGGTTTCTAGTGTGGCTTTAAACCAAACTATTCATTTGCCTACTTTTTATGCAAACCCCCAAAATAAAGGGGAGAGGATTTTGCACTCTTTGGATATACACAGACAGTTGCGATATTATTTGAGCAGAACTAAAGGGTTCAGGCAGTCTCAGCAGTTGTTTGTTTCTTTTGCTTTGGGTTCTCAGGGCAAACCTGTTTCAAAACAAACTATTTCTAAGTGGATTGGTTTTGTATTGCTTTCTGTTATTCCCATCATGGTAAGGAGATCCCAGCTGGGATTAGGCCTCATTCCACTAGGGCTCCTGCCACTTCTACAGCTTTTTAAGGGGTGGCTACTAAAGATATTTTGGAAGCAGCTACTTGGAGTTCAGTGCATACTTTCTCTAAGCATTACCACCTTCCACTTTACTCTAACTCTAGGGCTGGATTTGCCACTGCAATTTTACAGGGCATTTTGGCAGCCCCTAATGCTTTATAGTTTTGCCATCCTCCCTTACCTCTGCTTTGGGATTCTACCCATATGTAAGGACTGCAGCAATGTGAGATGAAGAACATAGTACAGTTTTGTACCTACCATAAATGTAGATGTTCAAGATCCACATTGCTGCAGTCCAATTTACCTCCCTCCTTCCCCTCTGTAGTTAGAGGTGGTGGTGTGGTTTGGGTTGTACATATTGTAAATATGGTTAGTGCAGGGGTGGTTGGTTATTTGGTTTTTTGGCTTTGGCCTTTCTTGTTAGGGCCTTCTGACATCTGGGGCAAGAAAAGACTGAGGATATGACGTCGGTCATGCGCTTTTGTACCCTGACGTCCTGATGTCAGTTTTAAGCGCCTTGACCGACGTCAGCCTAATACTTTGGTATTCGGGCCGACCGAGGACAGCGGACTACCCATATGTAAGGACTGCAGCAATGTGGATCTTCGAACATCTACATTTATGGTAGGTACAAAACTGTACTTTCCCTTGCACTGCATTACAAAGCGAAAGTGCGGACGTTAAGAAACCTAAACAACACTACGAAAATAATGCATTGAAAAAATAATTCAGATTTAACATTATATAAAGTAATAAATATAAAAGTATTATTAATGTATATGAAAAACAGCAACAGTCAGATAAAGAACATAAGTACTCATTTTAAAATAAATATTAATACCAAAAGGATTTAAATACACAAAGGAACCTGAACCCCATTTTATATTAAAAAGCTTACACACATAGTGAGTTTAAAAGAAGACATAAAGAAGTTACGATTATAATGTAAACATCAAAAAAAATTATAAAATAAAAAATATCAAATAAACATACCATATCAATCCATGTAACAGGAAAATCTTCAGCTAAAAAGAGTTGCAAGGACAAATATAAAAGAATGACGTAGTAAAGATGTACCAACGCTAGAGAAAATTAGTCTGCTGCCACCTAATGGATGCTACTTAAAATTAATAAAATAAATTTAAAGTGAAAGATTATCAGTTTATTGATTGTGTACTTGAATAATTAATAAAATGATGAAAAACTAATTATTATAATGTGTTAGGGGTCAAATAGTCCAGTGTCAAATCATCTGGGGGTCAAACTGTCCACTAGTTATTGCCTTCCTTGTGTCAATACTTGTAAACCACTCTGTAACAGAACAGTATGTCCCAGCTATTTGGAAAATTGCATATATTACACCATTACACAAAAGAGGCCGTTCAACAGAACTAACAGCTACCTGCCCATTGCTATACTTGCACCACTTTCTAAAATTCTGGAAAGATGTATTCACTTTCGACTTCTTAAATACCTTCTAAACAATAATCTCCTCTCATTGTCACAGCATGGATTCCGACCATATCATAGCACTACTGCAGCTTGTCTAAGTTTCACTAATGCTATAATTAAATTCAGAGATGATGGCAAAATAGTGTGTTCAGTCTTTTTGGACATGTGTAAAATATTCAATATAGTTACCCATCCTAAGTTACTGTCCACTCTGAATAATCTTAATATCAACCCTGATGCTGTTAACTGATTTCAAAGTTATCTATATAGCCGCCAGCAAGCTATGAAATGGAAGCAAGATCTATCCCCTCCCCTTCCTGTTACACTTGGAGTCCTTCAGGATTCATTCCTAGGGCCCCTTTTCCCCTCTTCTTCAGCATATTCATAAATGATCTTAATACCACCTCCTGTCAAGCACCTATCATATAATACGCAGATGATTCATCCACAATAACTCAACTTCTTACACTCAGACAAAAAAGCCTTCTCTGGTATTGAAATGTGGCTAGCAAACTCACAACTTATTCTCAGCCCTAATAAAACTAAACTTATGATCTTTCATCCATCTAAACCTACTAACCTCCCAGCTAACTTTTATAAAACTGCCAGTAATGATACTAGGATTTTCCCAGATTCCCAAACAAAACTATTAGGCGTCATAATTGACAACAGACTAAAATTTGACATACACATTTCTAACACAATCAAAAAGGTTCACAAGAAAATGGGAACAATGTATAGAAACAAAAAATTCTTAGCAGATGCTGCAAGAAGAGCCATAGCTAGACTCCACCTTCTCTCCTCACTCTTATATGCATTCCACATACTTATCAACCTCAAAACGTCAGAACTAAGTAAATTAGAATCATGTTACAATAAAATTGCCAGATTTGCCGCAGATTCCACACATTCAACCCATCACTGTCAATGCCTCAAAAGTCTTTCTTGGTTGGAACTATCTCATGTTATGAACTATAACCAATTAATAATGGCTCACAAAATAATGCACAATCCTAACAACGTACCTTCCTTAAAAAATCTTCTACAACCCTATTCTAACATTCATAATCTTCGATCATTTAACAAAGACTTACTCCAAGTAACTAAAATATCCAATACAGCAGGCAACTCTCTTTACTCTGACTTTGTTGCCAAAAATGGGAATACCCTTCCACATAGTATTAGATCCATAAGTAATCTTAATCATTTCAAAGTATCTCTTAAAAGACACTTATTTGAATCTTAGATTTGCACATGAAACACTCCAGGTTAATTATTAGCTTAGCACTACTTATACAATTTGGCTCTACATACTAACTCTGTTAACATATCCCTTCTAACAACACTACTTCTCTATAAGTAGTTACATTCCTACCTGCAACTCACACCATGGAAGTATTACTAACTATGCACTACTTTGCCTAAGTGATTCTCCCTACTTAATTTCCTAACTAATGTTATGTACCTCCATATATTTGTCTATATTCAAGTGTTAAGTCTTGTTCTGTTTGATACCAGGTATATATTTTTGTTTTTAAATTTTTATCCTGTAAATGTGTTAACACTCTTCCTTTTTTTTTTATAATTTGTATTACTTGATGTGATGACTTTGTATGTAAGCTTAAGCTGGAGCTTTTCTCCCCGGGCCTTCGATGAAAATGGGCAGTGTCCCAGTCGGACCATCCTGGTAAAAATTGTAAAATAAATAAAGTATTCCCATAGGCAGTAATTATACATTTAAACATGAAAGTGTGAACAGTTGCACTGGGGTCGAATAGCCCAGAGGCGAATCGTCCGGGGTCGAACTGTCCTGCTTTCCCTTCCCCCCTCCCCCAGAGAGATTCAGATTCCACAAGGTCAGAGGATGAGCAGGGATTGGCTTATGTTGAGCATTTTCACCCTCAGACTTACAAAGTCTCTGACTCAAATGACACCTTATCCTCAGCCTTGTCCCCCTGAGGATTTATCCTTTGGAGGCACCCATCATAGAATGAAGGAAGCCCTCAACTAGGAGTTTAGGGAACTCTCCAAGGCTCCGGCTCACTACAGAGAGCTTTTGAACGTGCTTACTCCTGAGCCTCAGGTGATCCCTTCAGTCCATGTAGTCTTGGGGTAGTCTTGGATGATGTGCTTTCAGATGTATCCCTAAAGTCTGACTCCCTCCCTCCTGTTCCAAGGAAGCTTGGCCCCTTTCCTACAAAACTTGAATCCCAAAAGCACCTCTTTAAAAACCCAGTGGTGGATCTGGCATTGGTGTCTCCAGAATTCTCCAAGGAAGCCAGTGGGCAAGCAGCCATGAATCCCTTGTCACATGATGGGGAGAGAAGCTACTTGACTGATTTGGCAAGAAAACTTATACTTCAGACACCCTAGCCGTGATACCTCTGAACTACCAGTTCCATGTGCTCACAAATACCTTGAGTCAGTACAGGAACAGATTAAAATGAAGACAGGAAGAAACAGGACAAGAGTATACAGAGATCCAGGAGCTTAATGTAACCTTCATGGTATCCAGACAGTCACTCAAATGTGGCTATGATGCATCCGATGTATCGTGCAAGGAGGCTGCCACGGGGGTCAGTTACTCATAGTCATGCCTGGATTTAGGAATGTTCCCCTTTCAGACCAGGTTAAAGTGGAGTTGCTAGATGCTCCTTTGGATGAGGAGTACTCTTTGGACCACCTGCAGAGAAAATATTTGAGAGACTGGACAAAATAGGAAACAGATGAAACCTGTCTCTTACTCCCAGCTGTAATAGAAACTATCTTAGCAAGTCCTGGCCCTTTCCACCCAGTCATGGAAAAGAAAAGCAAACTAGGAGAAGAATGACAAGACGCCAAAAGAAGTGGCAAACTGAGACCCATTCAAGACCTGGGGGATTCAAGGATCATGCCCCCCGGAGCAGTTGTAACTGCTCTCAGCACCTCGTGCCTCCCCCAAAAAAAATAATCCCACTCCCTCAGTATAGGAAGAAGGCTTTTTTTTCCTTCTTTGTCTCTCAGTAGGAAGAAATTGCTCAAGACAAACAGGTCCTGCAGATCGTCAAGAAAGGTTACTCCCTCAATTTCAGGAGGGACTCCACCTTTTGTAGACATTCTATCCACACCTTTTAACCGAAGAAAATTCATTCTGCCTCTCATTCAGGACCTAGTGCTTCAAATGTCTATAGAAAAAGTGCCCACAGGAGAAGAAAATACAGGGTTCTACTCCCACCTCCTCTTAGTCCCATAAAGGAAGATACCCGGAGACCCTTTCTGGATTTCTCCAGATTAAACAAATTTCTAGTACTACCAAAGTACAAATTTTCCTGTCAGATCTGACCAGCTTGTAGTAGCATTTGCAAATTGAAAACAAGGACAAACAGTAGGCAAACAAACCCTCTCTAAATATTGCTAACTACATCTCCTTCTGTTATTCACACGATTTCAGGCAGCCCCTGGGCAAGATTAGAGCTCACTGCACTAGGGCAAAAGCCATGACCACAAAGAGGAATTTTTGAAGTAGCCACCTAGTCCTCTGTACACACATTCACCAAACACTACAGTCTTAGGGCAATGTCCAGGGCTAGGGTAGGGTTTGCTTCTTCTGTCCTGCACAACCTGCTGTCCCAAGACAGCAGTTCCTTAGATGCTTTGGGAATCTTCTATAAACAACATATTTTCCAGATGTTTGCCTCTTAAACTAAATGGTTTCTCTAGTTAGCTTCTCAGTATTGTCAGTTAATTGTTAATTATTCTGAGTTTAATCATTTGCTGTTAACTGCTTCATACTGTATGTAAGCATAGTTTGTTGCCCTTATTCTTTAGTGCTTGAAAGACTTTCCATGAGAAAGATACCAGCAATCCTTCGTTCAATGAATTTAAAAATGTTATGAATATAGTGTGCCATATGGAAATAAACACAATTAGGACAAGAACAAATAGTAAAACATCTTAATGTTCTTCATTCCACATTGCTGCAGTCCTAACTATTGGGTAGTCCGCTGTCCAGTCGGCCCGAATACCAAAGTATATGGCTGACGTCGGTCAAGGCGCATTAGACTGACGTCAGTACGTCAGGGTACTAATGCGCATGACCGACGTCATATCCTCAGTCTTTTTTGCCGCATGGTCCGATGCAGAAGCAGTTTTGCGAGTGCAGGTTGGCGTTCTGAAAGTTTCTGAAGTCAGAGTTTCAGACCGAATCAAAGTTGGCTAAGTACCCGTTGGGAATATTTTGGTTTTTCTTGCCTCAGTATTTAACCGGATGTCAGAAAAAGTGAATAACTGTATTTCTTGTGGGAAACAGATACCTCATAGGGATTACCATACTTTGTGTATACCTTGTTTAGGGCCTGAGCACGACGTTGTTGGATGCCGCTCTTGTGCTAGATTTAACAAACGCACTATTAAGAGAAGGTTAGACTGTGCCAGGTTAGTGTTTGGGAAGCGTTGTAATTATAAAATGCCGTCGGATGCTCCGACGCCCGCTTCGGCCAAAAAGCGCAAGGACAAAGCAGCGAAGCCTAGAGTGGAAGAACCGACAGTCCCGGACGTCGGTTCTTTAGAAGGCTCAGTGGAGCCGGAGGTTCTGCCAGGAGTTTCTTTGGAGTCTCAGGGAGAAACTTTACTGTTGCAGGATGTGTCCTCTCAGGAAGTAGGCCAGGCTGATGGGGCTTCTCAGGTGGCTGTCCTTCCCTCTCTTCCTAAGGTGGTTAGGGCCTCCCCTTCTGTTTCCAAGGCTTCTTTAAGAGGCAGGCCTAGTTTAGCTTCAGTGGGGGTTTCTCCGAGTGTTTCAGGGTCTTTGCCTAAGAAGCATATGCTAAAAATGGCAGAGGATTTGATTACAATGATTAGAGGTTCTATGCCCCCTCCTGATAAGAGGCCTAGGGTGGAACCTGAGTTTGAGTGTTTTGAGCAATGTTCGGAGGCTTCTGAGTCTTCGGCTGAAGACTTGCAGGAGTATCCTCCTTATTCTGATTCTGATGTGGATGATTCTACTCCTTCGGCTTCGCCTCCTGAGGATTTTTCATTTTCAGAGACTCTGCATTCCATGAGGGAGCATTTTAAATGGGAAGGTCAAGATTTCTCTGATTCCAGGAAGAGGCTTAGAGAATTCTTGTTTTACCCCAGCATAGGCCTTTAGCTATACCTCCTGTTCTGAATGTGGTAGAAGATGTTTTTGCAGAGGCTTCCCTGAATCCTGATTCTTTGCCTCCTGCCCCAGTTAAACCGGATAGGTACTATAGGGTGCCTGAAGCCCATAAGTATCTTTTTAAGAGTCCTAGGGCAGACCCGGAAACTGTCTCTCAGGGGCCTAAAGGTGTGAAGGCTTCTGTTGTTAAAAATCCTGTTCCTCCTGATAAAGAGGCAAGGGCTTTGGATAGATGGGGAAAGTGTATACTTCTTCCACTTTAGCCATGAGGGCGTTGAATTGTCAGTTTTATATGTTAAAATATCAGAATTATCTCCTTTCACAATTGAAGTCTAAGGTGGATGCTCTGGCTGAAGGTATTGAGTGTAAAGAGTTACAGGATTTAGTTCATGTGTCTGAACAGGTGGGTAAGCATTCCTTGCAGTGTGGTTTTGATGCTGTGCAGGCCTCCTCGAGGGTGGCTGCCACTGGTTCTGTTCTTCGTAGGCACGCCTGGTTGAGGGATCAGAATTTAGCTGAGCATGTTAAGACAAGGATTTTGGATGCTCCTTTACAGTCTGATGTGTTGTTTGGTTCGCCTGTGGAAGCAGTTTTAAAGAAAATGGAGGACAAGGCTAAGTCTATGCAAACTGTTAAGGATTTTTTGCAGGTGCAGCCTCCGAAGTTTAGTAGAAATTGGCCTACTAAGGGATGGACTTATCCTGCTTATGATTCCCAGTCTAGGGGTAGGTCTAGACGTGGTAGGGGCAGAGCTCAAGGTTCTTTTAGGCCTAGAACAGGGAGTTCACCTGCTCAGACTTCTGGTGAGGGCAGGGGTCAGTCCTTTCGTAAACAGACCCAATGACCTGCCTTTTCAGCTGCCAGTACATTCTCGCCTGGCAGCACCTTTGGGAGGAAGGCTGTCTCTTTTCAAAGAAAATTGGGATTTAATTACCCAAGACAGATGGGTTCTGGATATCATTCACCACGGTTACAGGTTTTATTTCCATACCTTGCCTCCTTTCAAAGGCATGCCAGACATTCCTCCTCTACAAAGAACAGAGGCTCACAAGCAAATTTCTCTGTTGCTCCAAATAGGGGCCATTCAGCCAGTTCCTGTGCCAGAAAGGGGCCTAGGATTTTATTCTCGCCTGTTCCTAGTACCGAAGAAGGGGAACACGTGGAGACCAATTTTGGATTTATCTATCCTCAACACTTATCTGGACATTCCCAAGTTCAAAATGTTGACGTTACAACAGCTTTTACCTCTACTGGGCAGAGATCACTGGATGGTAACTTTAGATCTCAAGGAAGCTTACCTTCATGTGCCTATAAGACTAAGTTGCAGGAAGTATCTGCGTTTTCGAGCTGGGAATTCTCATTATCAGTTCTCTGCATTGCCCTTTGGCTTATCTACTGCGCCCAGAGTATTCACAAAGGTTCTGGCTCCAGTGATAGCTTACTTCAGGCTAAAAGGAATTCAAATCTATCCTTACTTGGACGACTGCCTGATTCTGGCTCAAGAAAAGGAAGACCTTCTACAGCATTTGGAATATGTGATAGCAGTGCTAAGATGCCTAGGGTATTCTGTGAACGAAATAAAGTCCAGTCTAGTACCCTCTCAAGACATGTGCTTTCTGGGTGTGAGACTGAATACAGCAGCCCAGATGGCCTTTTTAACCCCGGACAAACAAAAGAATCTTTCCAGTTACTTCCATCAACTATCTCTTCAGTCCGGGCTGACTGCAAGGACAGTCCTTCAAGCCTTAGGGTTCATGGCATCTTGTATTCTGGTGCTTCCCAATGCCAAACTGCATATGAGGAAGCTGCAATGGTATCTCAAAAATGTATGGACACAGCACTGCCAGGATTTGGACACTGTCATTCAAATAATACCTTGCATTCAAAAGGAATTTTTGTGGTGGGCTCAGGAATGTCACCTAAACAAGGGACTCTCTGTGACCCGGCCAGAGGCGAGTCAGATTCTAACGACAGATGCCTCAGACATTGCTTGGGGAGCTCATCTAAATGGAAAATGGATACAAGACAAGTGGCCTGCCAGACTACAGCATCTACATATCAACATGAAAGAGATTTTAGCGGTCCAGTTTGCATTAATGGCTTTCAAGGAGTTACTTCTTCCAGGGCAGGTGTTGATTCTAACAGACAACACAACTGTCATGTGGTACATCAACAAACAAGGGGGAACACATTCTTACCCATTGTGCAGGCAAGCAATGATTTTATGGGAGACTGCGCTCAGCTTGCAACTAACTCTTCAGGCAAGGTTTCTGCCGGGAGCACAGAACTCCTTAGCAGATGTGTTAAGCAGACAAATCATGGATCCCCACGAGTGGAAACTGGATCTTCATGTATTTCAAAAATTGACAGTGTCCTGGGGAACTCCAGACATAGATCTGTTCGCTTCTCCACTAAACCACCAGCTGCCAAAGTTCTGCACAAAGAGGTTTCATCACACAGCTTGGAAAGTGGATGCTCTTTCTTTCAGTTGGAAAAATCTTCATGTGTATGCTTTTCCACCTCTGCCTCTTCTCCCAAAGGTGCTTCTAAAGGTCAGACAAGACAAGCCAAGGATGATTTTAATAGCTCCAGATTGGCCTCGCAGCACTGGTACCCATTACTGAGGAGTCTGGTAAGGAAGCCTCCATGGCCTTTACCCTTGATTCCACACCTGTTGTCTCAGAGGGACGGTCACCTGCTCAATGTCAAGCTTCACTCTCTTCATCTAACAGCCTGGCATATTCTGTTTTGAAAGACAGCAGGTCTCAACTTCCTCAACAAGTTTTAAATGTGATTATGGAAGCCAGAAGACCTAGTACAAGGAAGGTGTACGCAGAAAAATGGAAGAGATTTTTATTTTGGACTGCAGCAAAGAATTTGGAGATTTCTGAGCCTAATTTGAGTGTGGCTCTTCAATATCTTACTGAGTTATTGGGCAAAGGTTTGTCTTTCTCTTCCATTAAGATTCATGCTGCAGCAATTTCAGCTCACTATGATTGTGACCCACCATTGTTTTCACATCCTTTGTTCAAGCAATTTCTTAGAGGGGCAAAGAATATAAGACCCCAATGAGAGCTCCTACTCCTGCTTGGAATCTCAATTTTGTGTTGGAGAAACTTACTCTACAACCTTTTGAGCCTGCGGCTACTGCTGAATTGAAATACTTGTCATGGAAGACTGCTTTTTTGTTGGCCATTACTTCTGCAACTTATGGCGGTTGAGCCTTTTTTGATTTTTCATAAGGATAGGGTATCATTACGTACTAATCCTTCCTTTATGCCTAAGGTGGTTTCTAGTGTGGCTTTAAACCAAACTATTCATTTGCCTACTTTTTATGCAGATCCCCAAAATAAAGGGGAAAAGATTTTGCACACTTTAGATGTACACAGGCAATTGCGTTATTATTTAAGCAGGACTAAGGATTTTAGGCAGTCTCAGCAGTTGTTTGTTTCTTTTGCTTTGAGTTCGCAGGGCAAGCCTGTGTCAAAACAAACTATTTCTAGGTGGATTGGGTTTTGCATTGCTTTTTGTTATTCCCATCATGGCAAGGAGATTCCAGCTGGGATTAGGCCTCATTCCACTAGGGCTACTGCCACTTCAACAGCATTTCTAAGGGGTGGCAACTAAGGATATTTTGGAGGCAGCTACTTGGAGTTCAGTGCATACTTTCTCTAAGCATTACCACCTTCCTCTCTACTCTAAGTCTAGGGCTGGTTTTGCCACAGCTATTTTGCAAGGCATGTTGTCAGCTCCTGCTTCCTTATGATTTGCCAGCCTCCCTTACCTCTGCTTTGGGATTCTACCCAATAGTTAGGACTGCAGCAATGTGGAATGAAGAACATAGTACAGTTTTGTACCTACCATAAATGTAGATGTTCGAGGATCCACATTGCTGCAGTCCAATTTACCCTCCCTCCTTCCCCTCTGTGTTTGGGGTGGTTGTGTAGGTGAGGTTATATTCTGGAAATTTTGTATATATTGTACATATTTTTGGTGCAGGTATGTTTGGAGTTTTTGGTTTTGGCCTTGTCTTTTTAGGGTCTTCTGACATCTGGGGCAAGAAAAGACTGAGGATATGACGTCGGTCATGCGCATTAGTACACTGACGTCAGTCTAATGCGCCTTGACCGACGTCAGCCATATACTTTGGTATTCGGGCCGACTGGACAGCGGACTACCCAATAGTTAGGACTGCAGCAATGTGGATCCTCGAACATCTACATTTATGGTAGGTACAAAACTGTACTTTATATTGTATGGGATAATTTACAAAATTTGTTAAAAAAAATTTAATTTCAATAGCATGGTATTTTAGTTTAATTAATTGATCTGATTGTAGTGGATGTCTTTGTAAATACTTTAGTTGTTTTGTTGAATATTATAATAATACCTATTTTTAATTACTTGTATAAAATTGTTATGATATTTCTCTTATATTTTAAAACAATAAACCTGTTTTGAAAAAAAAAGAAAGATACCAGCAAGTGCTCTTCTACCTCTCATACTGCCGAAGAGGCACACATTTTCAGTGTTCGCTTAGTTTTGAGAAAGAGCACAACATTAAAGACTTTGTGCACTCTGCTAATTTTAAATAAAAGCCAGTAATACAGACAATTCTTGTAGCCTTGTTAGAGCATAAAAAGTTTATGTATATTTATTCGGGTGCATCATTTTCAGGCTTTGTTGGAGAGGCCTAAGTCGAAGTAACAGTAGAAACATGGGATGTTCTTCGTGTTTCACTGTTGCAGTCATCACACTTGGGTTATCTGCCTGCAGGTAACCCTCAGTCGGCCCGAATACCAGTCATAGGATTTCTGCATCGGATGCTGTTGCTTCTTCATGATATCAGGAGTATAAAACAAGCAGCCGATGCCATTACATCAATCTTTCTTGCTGAGGAGGAGCCTGAAGCAGAAGCAGTTCGCAAGTGCTGGTTGGCTGCTACCTGAAATTTTCCTTTTCAAGTTTGTAATCCTGAAGTCTTCTAAAGCTAAGTACCCCGTTAGGGATCCTTTTTTCTTGCTCTAACTGATGTCAGAAAGAGTTAACAATTGTCTTGCCTGTGGAAAGCAAATACCTCACAGAGATTTTCATTCTTACTGTATCATCTGTTTAAGCCCAGACCACGACGTCCCTCGCTATCAGTTTTGTGCCTTATTTAACACCTGAACTATTCGTCATTGGGCTATCTTTGTAGCTAAATTCTTTAACTCTCATTCTCCATATTCCGAAATGGCTTCGATAAGCCATCCGACTACAGATCTTCCGAAAAAATGTAAAGATAAAGACCGAGACAGACCGCATAGGTCTAAAACTGCCAACGACGGTTCCATTAAGCTAGTCGCCAGTCCGCCAGTACTCAGTGAGATGCCTTTGCAGCCCCTGATGCCCGCTTCTACAGATTTGCAGGCCTCTGCTGAGACCCATTCGGAGTCTGGTATGCTGCAAGATGCTTCGACTATGGAACCTGCGGATGTCTCTACTTTGGATGGGTCCAGAGCCGCTGTGCAGGAACCGGCTTCTGAGGGTGTATTCTGACCTACTGATGTTTGAATTAAACCGACGACTTCGTTTTTAGCTAAAACTACCGAGTTTCTGAGGCCCAGAGTACGGACTACACCTAGAAAACTGACGACTAAAGCACATGCTCACACTCCCATGCCACAAAAAATAGAAGTTATGTTCTTACCATAACGTTCCATGTTAGTTGTCTTCTTCTCGCCTTCTTCTTGCTGGCTGGATGGGTTCGGAGCCGACCTCGGCTCCGACTCGGCCACTCTAAAAGCTCGAGAGTTGGTTCCACCGGCTCGAGGCTCCCCTTATATCCCACAATGCTAGGCGAGAGTTACCTCAGATCTCGTTTGTAAGCTAACCCCAGCTTATAACAGAAACAGTATAACTGTAAAAACAGAATCCACCTCTAACAACAGGAAGAAAGAAGGGTGACCTACATCCTGAAACAAGAAATATGCATAATAGCATATGACTAAGAAAGAGGTGGTAGAAAGAGAGGTCACGATCACAACTCCTCTAGGTCTGTCCAGGCCAGGGGGAAGGAGGGTGGACGAAGAAGAAGGAGAAGAAGACAACTAACATGGAACGTTATGGTAAGAACATAACTTCTATATGTTAAGTTGTCTATCTCGCCTTCATTCTTGCTGGATGGGACCGTCCCTAGCACCTTGTCCCGGTGGCCTAACGGAACAGACTCCTGAGAACAGTGGAACCAAAATTAGCTCTATGCCTAGAAGCTAAATCCAACTTATAATGGGAAATAAAAGTGTGAGGAGTAGCCCAAGTAGCCACTGCACAAATGGTGTCAATAGGCAGTCTGTCTTGGAAGGCTAGAGAAGTAGCCAAAGCTCTGGTGGAATGGGCTTTAGGTTTATTAGGCAATTTTTGGTGTCTAATCTCATAAACAAGGGTAATCAGAGATGTTAGCCATCTGGATAATGATACCTTTGAAACTGGAAGTCCCTTTCTGCTCTCCGCATAGGAGACAAACAGCTGATCAGATTTTCTGAATTGTTTCGTCCTGTCCAAGTAGTACCTTAATTGACGATGAACATCCAGGCAGTGTAATTTTTGTTCAGACCTATTTGAATACTCTGGGAAAAGACAGGAGGTCAATGCTTTGGTTTAGATTTGATGTTGAAACCACCTTAGGCAAAAAGGACGGGTTAGTTCGTAAGGAAACTCTGTCCTTATGGAACAAAAGATAAGGAGAACGATAACTGAGTGCTTGAAGTTCTGAAATTCTTCTAGCTGATGTGATGGCCACCAGAAAGAGAGTTTTCCATGATAATAATTTCAAGGAACATGAAGCTGCAGGTTCGAAAGGGGAAAGAATCAAGGAAGCAAGAACTAAATTTAGGTCCCAAGGAGAAGGAGGATTTCTTATAGGAGGTCTGAGAAGAAAAACTCCTTTCAAAAGGCTTTGCAAAGTTTGTGGGACATTAGGGCAGATTCAGAAATGCCCACATGAAAATTAGAAATAGCTGCCAACTGAACCTTAAGAGTAGATGGAGATGAACCTGCATGGAAGAGTTCAGCAAGAAAATCAAGGACTAGTTGGATGGAAGCGTGAAAGGATCTATGTCCTTTCCTTGTGCCCAATATGAGAAGCGTTCCACTTACTCAAATAAATCTTTCGAGTGGAAGATTTATGGGAAGCTATCAATATATCTCTAACCGAGTGAGATAAATGAGGAAGCCTGGCTACGGTTGGCACTGGAGGAACCAAGCAGTGAGGTTCAGAGAGGAGTAGGAGCGATGAAACTGACCCGATTGGTGGATCAAAAGATCTGGAACTAGGTCCAGACTCCACGGTCGCTCAAGAGATAACGATGTAGAAAGGGGAACCACACTTGTCGAGGCCAGTAAGGAGCAATGAGGATCAATGAGGCCTTCTGAGCGATAGCTTTCTGTATTACTTGAGAGATCAGAGGGAAAGGAGGAAATGCATACAGAAGTCCCCGGGGCCAAACTTGGACTAGAGCGTCCCTGCTGGGTTGGCCTGGTAAAGGGAATAGAGTGAAGTATTCTCTGCACTTGCTGTTTTGGGGAGTAGCAAAAAGATCGCAGCAAGGCTGACCCCACTTGAGAAATATCTCTCTCACTACAGAGTCTTTCAGAGACCACTCGTGAGGCATGAGTATAGCTCTGCTCAACTTGTCCGCAATGTGATTGGACTTCCCGGGGATGTGCGTTGCTATCAGAAAACGCTGAGAAGAAATCGCCCATTGCCACAGTCTGAGTGCTTCTCGACACAGGGGGTATGATCTGGTTCCGCCTTGTTTGTTGATGTACCACACTACAGACATGTTGTCTGTCTGGATTGCAATCGTTCCTAAGGGAAGAGAGTCTTGAAGGGCTTGCAACGCTAAAAGCACTGCTCTCATCTCCAGAACATTTATGTGCAAGTGGCATTCGTTTGGTTGCCATGTGCCCTGGACTGTCCTGCCCTGATAATGCCCCCCCCACCCGATCAGGGAGGCATCCGTTGTCAGAGTAGCAACCGGAGGAGGTGGAGCAAATGGTCTTCCCGACAGGAGCTGGGGGGAAGATATCCACCACATGAGATGCTTTTTGCACGCTTGCGTGATCATAATGGTGTGAGACATTGGAAGTTCCTGGTATGACCATTGAGAAAAAAGCATCCACTGAAGGATCCGCATGTGGTATCTGGCCAATGGGAGGAGAGGTATGGCCGCTGCCATGATTCCCAACACCTTTAGAACTAACCTGGCTTTGGCTCTGTTGTTGTTGAGAAGAAGTGACACCAATTTGTGAATGTCTGATATCCTTTGGTTCGTTAGCGTTGCAGACATGTTTATAGTATCTAAATTTGCGCCTATGTAGGTAATAGTACGATAAGGCGACAAAACAGACTTTTCGCAATTTATTGAAATACCCAGTTTTTGACAAGCGCGAAAAGTATAATCTCTGGCCATCAAAAGGAGATGCTTGGTGGGAGCTGTGAGGAGCCAGTCGTCCAAATATGGAAACACCTGGAATCCTTGTCGTCTCAGGTGAGAAGCTACCACTGCCATGCATTTGGTAAACACCCGGGGGGCAGTGGTGAGACCAAAGGGCAGGGCCCTGAACTGAAAATGACTGGATCCCAGCCTGAAGCGGAGGAATCTTCTGGAGCGTCTGTTCATTTTTATGTGATAGTACGCATCCCGAAGGTCTATAGAGCACATCCAGTTTCCTTTGCCCAAAAGGGCAAGAATGGATTGCAGCGTGACCATCCGGAATCTTGTTTTCTTGACTGATTTGTTCAAGACACTGAGATCCAAAATCGGTCTCCAGTCCCTGTTTTCTTTGGAACTAAAAGAACCTTGAGTAGATTCCGGATCCTTGTTGGTCTGCTGGCACTAACTGAAGTGCTCTTTTTGCAAGCAGTTTTGAAATTTCCAAAGCTGCTATATCCCTTTGAGCGGGTGGAACATCTGGAAGGGATTTTTGACTGATTTGGAAACGAAGAAAGGGGATAGAATAGCCTTCGAAATGATGGACTGTACCCATTTGTCTTGAGTCAGGGATAGCCAGGCTTCTGGGTACAGTGACAATCTTCCCCGGCTGCCTCCGAAGATGGGCAGTCGGGCAACACCTCAGGGATGCTGAAAAGGCTTGTCAGGAAAGGCTTCCCGATTGCCCTGGTTCTGCGGACCCCCCCTGCCCCTAGGGCGACGTCTACCATTGTTATTCCCACCTCTGCCTTTGGTAGGAAAACGACTCTGTCGCCAGGCTAAGTCCCTTGAGATTGTTTACGGAACCACATCTTCCCACCCTTCTGGCCTTTGGGGTAAGGCCTAGAAGGAGTCGAAAAACTGACTCCGACGGCAGAAAGGGTCTTGCCATCAGTCTCGCACCTAGTCAGGGTTTCTTTCACTTGAGGACCAAAGAGAGATGATCCCTCAAAAGGGGAGTTCGTGAAAGACGTCTTGAAAGGTTCCGCAAAGTTGCATAGCCGCATCCAGGCGTGCCTACGTAAGGCTACCCCTGTCCCTGACTCTGCTCGCTCCATCGGCCGCATAAGAGAGGAGGCGCATGGAGGAGTTGGATATGGAATTAAGGGTAGCCAGCTGCGTGTTCATTTTCTCTTGGAAACCCGCAGCTGTAGGGTCCTTTAACATTTCACTCGCTTCCTTGATCAAGTCCCTTTGAAGACGAGTGAAATGGCACAGGTAATTCAGCGAACGCATGGCAAATGTCGCTGAGGAGAACATCAGCTTCCCGTACCTATCCATGGACCTAGATTCCTTGTTAGGTGGATGGACAGGCACTGAAGGATCAGCCAGTTCCTTCTTTGTGGCGGCAGCTACCACCATAGCATCCACAGAAACTCCTTTTGATAAAAACTGCTTGTCTGATGGAGCTGTGATGAATTTGGAGGGTCTCCTGGGAGTGGGGTCCACTGAATCAGGAGCCGTCCATGCCTTCTTAGCAACCACCTGCATGAGGGGGTCGAAGGGGGGGGACACCCAGGAGGTGGAAGGATGAGAGCCAAACGCCTCAAGATACACAGATTCGTCCTCCGAAGGGTTGAGGGCTGGCCAATTTCCCCTCTGTTTCAGGATCTCCAGAATGTCTGCAAATGAGACATCTTCAGAAGGGGAACGGGGAACCCTCAGAATCATCCAGATCTGTGTCCGACGTGATAGACTCAGGTGAGTCAATGTGCTTCCTCTTGCACTTCCTCTTCCGAGGAGGCTCTTCTGCCAAATCAGGAGAGGCCTCGAAGAGGATGAAATCCCCAAAGGGGCTCCTGAGGAGCTGGCTCTCTGCGGTCCGGGATGAGGGAGTGAGTCGACTTACCCTGAGGCAGCATAGAGGAGGGCTGACGGAGCCGACTGTGGAGTAGAGCCAGGCTCTAACACACTCCGCATGACCTCGAATGCACCCCTGTCAGGCAGAGCCAGAGGTCCCCGCCCGAGGAGCTAAGGACCCCTCGGCACCGACAGTGATGGCTCCGAGGCGATGTCGGAGCCGAACTCACCAGCGCGGGCACCGAGAGGAGAGGGGTCGGACAAGGGTCCGATGCCACTCACCCCTCGAGCCGACGGGGAAGTCCGGCGCCGAGATTCCTCCAAGGAAGAAAATGGAGCCGACGACGGCGCCGAAGACAATTGTCTCGGCTCCGAAGTGACCACAGTCTCGGTTCCGACACGACCCGGCTCCGAACTCAAAAGAGTCGAAGGAGGAAAGAGTCGATGGACCGGGGCCGGCACCGACTGATGAGTCGGGCTCTGAAGCATCTGGGCTAGTGCCTCGGACTTAAGCAGTCGACTCACCACCCTCTGAAGGTCATGATCGGAGAGCCTCGATGACCTAAAGGAATGAGACCTTTGGCTCCGTTCAGACAGCATGGGAGATCCTGGAGCCGAATGAACGGAGCCAAGAGAAGGTGACCTAGACCTCTTTCTGGTTGTCGGCTCCGAAGATCTTGTCGGAGCCGACACGGGTACCTCGATAACCTCGGCTCCGGCCGAGCGAAGCCACAGAAACTGTGGACTGAGTCTTATCGGCTCCAGCCGGAGCCGATAAAGGCAAAGGTTGAACAACCTGAGGTCTCGGCTCAGAAGCCGGAGCCGAAGACCTCGATGCCTTAGAGGGCTTCCCTGTTGAAACTGACAGGGAATCCTCTGGTTTTAACAAGCCTCTCAGAATCAACTTGTTTTTCTCTCCTGCAGGACCCTGGGGCTGAAGCCATGGCACACAGCACAGGAGTCCTGCAGGTGCAAACCCCAGACAATAGACACAAGAAGTGTGAGCATCTGTCAGAGACATTTTCTGACAGCACGCATCACACTTCTTGAATCCAGAGACCTTTGCTTCCTTTGACATTTTCCTAACTGACAGGTGTACACTAACACACACCCAAACACACAGTTATACCCTGTCAGAAAAAATTATTAATACTAAAAATAATAACAATTTTAGTAAAATACTAATAATTAAGCACAAAAAAGTTAAAGTAACTACACAAACACACCCTAGGAAGGGAAGGCCAAAGGCCCAAGGGAAGAACCAACGGTTCTTTTAATAAGAAAACGGGGAAAAATAGGGTCGGGGATAAAGATCTATATCCTACACTAATTTAGGAAGAATTAAAGTTAAAAGGGGAAAAAAGAGTAACTTTTTGTATAAAAAGCTAACACTCACCAGGAACCGGTAGAAGCAACCAACCTCGAAGCTGTAGCGGCAAACGAGATCTGGGGTAACTCTCGCCTAGCATTGTGGGATATAAGGGGAGCCTCGAGCCGGTGGAACCAACTCTCGAGCTTTTAGAGTGGCCGAGTCGGAGCCGAGGTCGGCTCCGAACCCATCCAGCCAGCAAGAATGAAGGCGAGATAGACAACTTAACATCAAATGCTTAGAATGGCTGAAGACCTTATTATCCTAATTGGGGGAAGCCAGCCTTCCCCTGCTAAGAGACAAAGAATTGAGTTACATTCTGATTCTACAGACCAGGATTCCGATGACTCTGACCCTTCTAATTATCAGGACATGCCCTTATCAACCTATGAGACTTTTGATGCAGAGTAATCCATTCCCTCTGCCTCCCCTCAAGAGGACTTTTCTTTTGGTGAAACGTTGCATACTTTAAGAGAGCATTTCCACTAGGAATGCCAGGACTACCCTCAGTCCAAAAAGAGACAGAGAATTTTTAGAGTTGCCTCAGCACAAGCCTCTAGCTATACCACCTGTCCTGGATGTTGTAGATGATGTTTTTATGGAATCCAGTCTTACTCTAGATACTTTACCACTGGCCCCTAGGAAACCTGACAGGTACTACAGAGTACATAAATTCCCACAAATTTCTCTTCAAGAATCTTACTGCGGATCCAGAGACCATTTCCCAGGGAACTAAAGGTATTAAGGCTACTACAGCCAAAAATCTTAACCCTTCAGACAGGGGATTCCAGAGCTTTAGACAGATGGGGTAAGAAGGTATATACCTCTGCAACTCTTATCATCAGGGCATTGAATTGCCAGTTTCACATGTTGAAGTATCAGCAGCATATTATGAAACTAATTAAACAAAAAATTGTGTTACTTCCAGCTTGTGCAGAAAATAAAGATTTGCAAGAGCTAATGCATTCGGCAAACCAAGTTAGTAAGCATACTTTGCAGTGTGGTTTTGATGCCCTAGAAGCATCCTGCAGGGCTGCAGTCACTGGGTGTGTACTGAGAAGGCATGCTTGGCTGAAGGAACAAACCTTGCCAGATCATGTCAAATCCAAATTATTAGATGCTCCTTTAAATAAGGGCTGTTTGTTTGGCACCAAAGCAGAAGAGGTTCTGAAAAAGATGGAAGAAAATGCTAAATCTATGCAAACTGTTAAAGAATTCTTACAAGTGCAACCACCTAGATTCAGTAGGCATTGGCCTTAAAAAAACTGGTCCTTTCCAGTCCCTCCCAGGCCTTCTCAGACCAAACCCAGGGGAAACAGACCACCCAGACTACAGTCTCAGGGTATGCAGAGATCTAAACAATGGAGTGCCCCCACCTCAAAAACAGGGAGTGGTAAGCCACCCCTTATGGAAAAAGTTCACAATGACTTTTCAATTATCCTTCCCAGCCCTGCCCAACTACTTGCGTCCCTAGGAGGAAAACTTGCCCTTCATGCAAAAAAACTGGATGTCCATTACTCAGGATAGATGGGTCCTAAACATTGTATCCCAGGGGTACAGATTCTACTTCCATAAACTGACAACCCCAAGCGGGTTTCCAGACCTTCCTCCAAACAGAGGCTCAAAAGCAAGTACTTTCTCTGCTCAATATCAGAGCTATTCAGCCTGTTCCACTAGAACAAAGGGGGCAGAGTCTACTCCAGACTTTTCCTGGTGCCCAGAAAAGAGGGTTCTTGGTGCCCAAGCCTGAATCTATCAACTCTCAACACCTTTCTGGTGGTCCCAAAATTCAAGATGCTTACCCTGCAACAGCTTCTCCCTATGCTAGCCAAGGGTGCATGGTTAGTCACTCTAGACTTAAAAGAAGCTTATCTGCACATCCCCATTAGGAAATCATGCACAAAATATCTACGCTTCACGGCAGGCTGTGTGCACTATCAGTTCTCTGCACTTCCCTTTGGCTTATCTACTGCACCCAGAGTATTTACAAAGTGCCTCCCTCCAGCCATTGCATACTGCAGGCAGAAAAATATCCAAATTTTCCCATACTTGGACGACTGCCTGATTCAGGCGGACAGTCAGGAATTGTTACTTCAGCACCTAACATTTGTAAAAAGCCTTCTCACTTCAGTGGAGTACACCAGCAACGAAAAGAAATCACAACTGGTACCCAGTCAAAAGATTGTATTCCTGGGAAAAAGCTTAGACACAGCTTCCCAGATGGCATTTCTCACTTCAGAAAAACAGGTCTATCTGGCAAACTACTTCAAACAGATGGCCACCAGAACCCAGCTATCTGCAGGAAAAATTCTGCAAGCCCTAGGGTTCGTGGCCTCATGTATTCTGAAAATTCCTTATGCAAGTCTGCATATAAGGAAACTTCAATGGTACTTAAAAAGTCGTTGGTACCAGCATTCTCAGGACCTGGAAACAGTCATTCCAATCATACCTTGTCTAAGGGCAGAGTTCCTTTGGTGGGCAGAAGCATGCAACCACAAGGGACTGCTTTTCACTCAACCCCTCACTGCCCAAACCCTGACAACAGACGCATCAGACTATGCATGGGGGACTCGCATGGCAGGCAAATGCATTCAGGGCCACTGGAGCCCAGTCCAGATTCTCCTGCACATCAGTCAAAAAGAGATGCTAGCTGTACAGAATGCTCTGACAGCTTTCAAATACCTAATCCTTCCAGGACAACTGCTTATAAAAACAGACAACACCACAGTTATGTGGTACATAAGCAGGGGAGAACCCATTCTTACCCACTCTGCAGGTTAGACATGGTCCTGTGGAACACAGCCTTGAGCAGCCAAGTGCATCTACAAGCTCAATTCCTGCCAGGCAAACAAAATTCACTGGCAGATGGCTTAAATAGAAATCTCTTAGACCCACACGAGTGGAAATTGGAGCCCAACAACTTCAACCTTCTGATCCAGAGGTGGGGGACACCAGAGGTGGACCTATTTGCCTCCCCCAAAAACCACCAGTTGAGCAAATTCTGCACCAGGAACCATCACAGCACAGCCTGGAAGGTGGATGCCTTATCATTTCAATGGGAAAACCTCTCAAATTATGCCTTTCCCCCTCTGCATCTTTTCTCGAAAGTGCTACTCAAGATAAAACAGGACAGGCCAAGGTAAATTCTTATTGCTCCAAATTGGCCACGCCAGCACTGGTACCCACTATTGCCCAGTCTGACAACAATGCCACCCTGGCACCTTCACCAGACTCCCACCCTGCTGTCACAGCAAGAGGGACAGATTTTGCATCCCCATTTGCAATCCCTAAACCTTGCAGCCTGGCTTATCCTTTGAATACTCCACCAGCAACCCTCAGCAAACAAGTGCTGGACGTCATTCTTGAAGCCAGAAGGCCTAGTACTAGGAAATCCTATGCTGAAAAGTGGAAAAGATATTGTTCTTGGAATCAGTCTCAAGGGAAGGACACAGCAGTGCACTCCCTACCTCTAATCCTGGATTACCTAGCAGAGCTATTCCACAGAGGCCTATCCTTCTCCTCCATTAAAATTCATGCCTCTGCCATCTCAGCTCATTATAATACTGAGCCACCTCTATTTTCTCGCCCTCTCATCAAACAATTCCTGAGAGGAGCTAACAACTTAAGGCCCCCTAGGAGAGCACCCACCCCTGCTTGGGACCTTAACTTTGCACTGGAGAAGCTCATGCTTCCCCCTTTTGAACCTGCAGGTTCAGCAGAGTTAAACTTCCTCTCTTGGAAAACAGCCTTGCTTTTAGTCATAACTCCAGAAAGAAGAGTGTTTAAGTTACAGGCATTAGTGGCTGTGGAACCCTTCATTATTTTCCATGCTGACAGGGTTTCCCTCAGAACTAACCCGTCCTTTATGCCTAAGGTGGTGTCCAGTGTGGCTCTAAACCAATCTATCCATTGCCAGCCTTCTTCCCTAACCCTCAGAATAAAGGGGAAGGGATCCTGCACTCCTTGGACGTGCACAGACAGCTCAGGTTCTACCTTGACAGGACTAAACCTTTCAGAAAATCTGACCAGCTGCTAGTCAGCTTTGCTACAGTGGCAGGGAGTAAGGCCATTTGAAAGTAAACTATTTCCAAATGGATAACACGCTGCATCCATTTCTGCTGTAAGAATCCTGGAAAACCTACCCCACAGGGGATCAGACCACATTCCACTAGGGCTACTTCCACCTCTACAGCTTTACTCAGGGGAGTCCCTACCAGGGACATTCTGGAGGCTGCAACCTGGAGTTCTGTTACACACCATCAAACATTACCACTTACCAACCTTTTCTAAATTCAGAGCTGGATTTGCTACAGCAGTCTTGCAAGGCCTCCTAGCCAGCCCTAACACTTCTTGACTGCCTCCACCCTTCCTCAGCTTTGGGAATCAACCCACGTGTGACGACTGCAACAGTGAAACATGAACAACATAGTACAGTTGTGTACCCTTACCATAAATGTAGATGTTCGAGTGTATTCACTGTTGCAGTCTTGGTTTCCCTCCCTCCAGCCCCCCTGGCTTTCTCTGTCTTTCTACCTGTCCTCTCTATGGCCATTCCTAATGCCATTAGTATTTACTTTTTACTGGTGGTGTTCCCCACCATATACTAGCTTCCTATTTGGGGGCTCCTGACATTTGGGGCAAGAAAAACTGATGTAATGGTGTCAGCTGCCTGTTTTATACCCCTGACAACCTGACATCCTGTAAGAAGCGACAACATCCGACGCAGAAATCCTAAGACACTGGTGTTCAGGCCGACTGAGGGCTACCTGCAGGCAGATAACTCAAGTGTGATGACTGCAACAGTGAAACACTCGAACATCTACATTTATGGTAAGTGTACACAACTGTACTTTTTCTTCCCCAAAAAAGCAACCGAAATAAGAAAAAAAGTAAGGGAAAGAAAATATTAAAATCTCTGGAGTTAAATGAATCTTCAAGGGGCAAGCCATGGGTGTTCATTTTGTTGTTTCTGACTGGCAGCTCTCCCTCAACAGATAAGAGTCAAGGTTTATTCATATACTCTGCAAAGTGAAACCCACTTCATCTCCTGTAATTTCCCAGCAACCCACATTTTTGATGGACTTTAGGGTACAGGAGGCAATTTGGTTGCAGCATCTGTCTGCTAAAGAAGACAAAATAAAGAAGGCAAGTGGAACGACATTTTAAGATGAATAGAAGAAGACTAGTATAGTATAGTATAGCACAGTATAGTATAGTACAGTATAGTATAGTATAGTATAGTATAGAATAGAATAGTAGGGAATAGTATAGTATATTATAGAATAGTAGAATGGAACTCTCACTTACCGGTCGTCATTCCTCAGACATATGAGATAGGCATTGAATCACCACTTGTTTTAGCAACAGAAACTGGGAGTGTTTTCCTCCTCTTCTTCACACTGCAGTGATGGGGGTTGTCTATAGACCAGATATGGACAGATGTTCATCTAAGCTACCTGTTAGTCAACTGACATCTGGCTTCCAAACATCATATGTGTAGGTATCCAAGACTCATGCATTTGTTTCCCCAGATGCAAGGGTCTTCTGTGTTTATTGATTATTAAAGGATTGCACAAAAATATTTAGATCCAGTAGAAAAAGATACATCTAAATTCAGTACTGAACCTAAACGATGAGCTCTAGAGAAAAAGAGAAATGGAGAACCCACAAAAGTCTTTATGTTCTGATGGCAAAGAAGAAGACTATTCATTATCCACTCCCCTAACCATGCTTAGCACTCATCTGTTCTCCCAATTTCTGAGTCCACACAGCCCCCAGATCCCCCATTTGCTACTTCTAGGCTGTGCTTGATTTGCCCTAGTGTAAGGTCGGCCTCCTTACTTTTCAGAGAGTTGTCCTTTATGGTGCATATGTGTAATGCATGGATAGTGAAGCATCCCATAAAGAGATATTGGACTCAGGGCCAGTAGTCGTCATGTACATAATGTTTAGGCAAAAATCTCTAGCCCTGTTTCCCCTCTTGGTGTACTGACATCTGTTTTGTTTAGCAGGGTGGGGAATGAGGAGTGGCTTGAGGTTGTGCCCACCGCCGGCCCTTGGAGCATCCCACTTCTTAGGCCTTCCATATGACCAGCCTGGAAATGGGTTTTCCTACTTGCTTCAATCCCTACTAGAGCTCACCAATCCTCCCTGCCTGCACCGTTAAGCACCTGATCTCTGCTAGTCAAATTCCAATAACTGGAGCCTTCGTCATAACTTTATCCCCATATGCCACCAACACAGGTATATGAATTAAACTGTTTCATATCGGGTGTCTTCTGTAAGCTTTAATACTGATGTTAATGATGAACATTGTATATGTTCAGGTGTTTCCTTTGTTGATGTCATTTATTTAATGAATGGAAACTTTAACTGGGCTTACAAAAAAATTTAGCCTCAAATCTGAGGTATGTAAAACATCTGAAGCTATATCAGTCTAAGTCTCTTGATGTACCACTGTTCGTTGTTTTTATTCCATGAAATATTTTAATGAAATAGGTTAAAAGCCTGATGCTATGCCACCATATCAAAAAAGAAAACACGTTTTATAGTGCACTTCAAGAGTATAGTTATCTTTACATGAATCAAGTAGCGGACCCTGCTCAGTAGAACCTGAGTCTCAGAAGGATCCTGCATTGGGAACCTTACCATCTGACAAAGAAAACAGGTACCTGATAGATTTGGAAAGATAGAATATTCTTGTACTACTCTGAGTAACATGGCTGTTAATTATTGTAGTGCATGGAGTGTGCTCATTATGCTCCAACATTTGGAAAAAGACAAATCAGTTAAGAGTCAGAGTGGCACAAGACCTGACCTTAACAAATGTTAAGCACCCCCTGCTAAAGTTGTTAAGGTCAGGTCTAGTGCAAAGCAGTAAAATCTACCTGTACTGACTAGTAAAAGATAACGGCAGGATAAAGTACTTCATTCTGCTTGCTGTCCGTCAGTAACATGTCCTACCTTCCTGTAATAAACTTAAAAGTTACCACGATTAAAGGATGTGTGTGCGCCTGCATTTTCTGGACACAAAGTCTGAAACCAAAATGTTTGTCTTTATTTAGTGTCTTCAATCCACCGTAATTTGACTGAAAACCACGGACTTTATGAGGAACAAACTAAATATACGAGACAAAAATTTGGACATTCTGAGAAAAACTGGACCATTGAGAAGCATGGGAAGGTAAATATAAATAGGAGAGACCGTGTTACACTGTCTTCCTGACCACGTGCTCACTATGTGATTTACAGCTTTGAAAGGCAGTAAAACCATACTTCTCAGCTGTCCCTTTCTTTTTCAGGGGCATCCCTGATTTTGACTCAGATTTTAGCTCTATCCCTCTTAATCCCTCCTAAAACTGGTGACTTTTGGAGAAAAGGTGCTGAATTATATTTAACATGTAATAACAATAATTAAAATTATAGACTTCTTTTACTTCAATAAATGTATATTAATCAACATTTTCTTATTTTGTCAGTATCTCAACTTAATAATATTAATATCTTAAAAGTGTCCCTGATTCTGTTGAGATCCCTGGTTCAATGAGAGCTATGGATAAAACACTTGGCATTTTTTATTTACTGTAACTTAAATAATTATTATCAGGTCACTGATCCTAACTTATTATTATGTGTTCTTGACGTCCATTTCTCGAACACATACTAAGTCAATTAGGATTGCCGGCCCATCATTATCCGCTATGGTATGTACAGCGCAAGTCTTAGTAAATCCTTGAAAAAGTTGTTGACATTAGTACAGTAAATAGAAATAAAGTGCTTCCTTTAAAATAGAGTAAAGCTGACTATAGTACCCCAAACTACTGGCAGAGTGTAGTTAAATGCAGGTACAAAACAGTGACTTTCTCTGAGCTGCTGTTTCTGATATTGTCATAAGAAGGCATACATGGCTTTAAAAACAGCCCACTTTCCTGAAGATGTAGTGGCCGTGATTTTAAATGCATTTCTTAATAAAGGCTTACTTTTTGGGACTTTGCATCAAAAACTTCTGCAGCACTTAGAAGAAAATGATAAAATTATATAGAACATTAAGAACATTTAACATCTTTGTAAAGAAATACAACAGAAATTACCCTACTGAAGATTGGCAGGCCAGACAACAGCTGCAGCAGCTTCAAAAAATATTTCAGAGGAAGCAGCAGTCATACAGGGTAGGGAGACAGTAAGAGTGGCAGTAGTAGCAAAGTGTTGTTTTTCAGCAAGGTAATTCAGTTCTGCTCACAGTTGTGACTGAATTGTCTCAAGCAATTCTCCATACTATGAAAATAAGAGGCAAACTTTTTCACAGCACATTGGGACAATATTGCTTCAGACGGATGTATGAGAATAGTAGTTGAGGAGTACTCCACAAAGAATTTTGCAGTAGGCCAGTCCTAGGCTGCATCTTTTTTCACCAAAATAATAGCTTCTTCTAGCAACCCCATTGATGCACTTCCATTGGTGCCACTCTGTGCATTGTCAGACTTCATGCCATCAATTTTGAGGTCTTTGGTAGCGGGGGCAGTGTTGATGGGCCCCTTGACATTGATGCTGGATTTCTTTTCTATGTCTGCACCACTTTGCAGTGAGCTGTCACCATTTAAGCATTTGACGAAGGCTAGGTTTCAAGAATGAATTCTTGTTACCGAGGTTACATCCAGCAGTGCAAGAACAACCCTAGATGTGAGCTGCAGCCCTAGTGTCCACCCATAACTTGCCTTAGTCCAAGTCTGCAGCTGCCCATCATTCTAGGGCCAGATGAGCAGAAGGCCTCCATAGATCCTATGTGAAATAGATCTTGTTCTTCTTCTTCAGTCTACTTGTCATTAGACAACTCCCCACAGAAGAAACCAAGAAAGTACAAATACAGAAGAAAGCATCTCACCTCCCCTAGGATTCCCCTGCTTCAAATACTGAAGATGAGGGTAACAGTGATTTCCTACCCTTCCCTTATGACAGCCTAAAGTTCAAGGGGATTGTAATGTTAATGTATAAAAGGGGAGGCTGGCCCTATTGTAGACCTTCATCACTAAAGAGTCTTCTGATGTCCTATTTCAGCTTTGTGGATGTTCCCCTAGCAGACAAATTGATATCCTTGGTCTTCCAAGAGGCTTAAAAGGATCTCATTGTGGTGGCCATGATTCTGAGAAAACCGGACTGTACTTTTTGTTAGCATAGATTCTAACATTGGTGTGGCAGCCTTCAAGAGGTTGCCATTTCCCCAGAATCTAGTATTCTGTCCCCAAACAAAGGATTTGGTACTTTGGATTACAACAGAAAGTGTTTTTTTTCTATCTTCTACATTTGCAATAAAGCAGTTAATTATTTGACATGGGTCTACTTCAGTGTACTGAACTAAAATATGACCAAAATTTAAAATAACAAGACAACAGCACCAAAATAGTACAACAGTGAACATTCACAAACCTGAAACTCAAGACACTGAAAAGTCAGCTGCGGATGTTGCACATAACTTTTTTTTTAGAACCTCATAGCTTTTGAATGGAGATCGTGGTACAGTGAGGATTGGGAAATTCAGTCTTTTCCCCAATGTAGTGTGATCTTGGAGTTGGTTTATATAAGTAGCAGGGGGTGCCGGGGGGGGGGGTACAGGGGGGCTTGTCCCCCTGCAAAAAGTAAAAAAAGGTTCTGAAGGTAAGTAGAACATCCCATTCATTTTTTTATTGAAAGTATTGTGAGCCAAAACGTGCTCCATGTATTCTGCAGATATTTACATACATCACAGCATAGTTTAAAGGGACATGTCTCTTATTTGTCCTGAGTGTTTATTTATTTATATATGTGAAATAGTGATGGATTGAATGTGTGTGTTTCAGTGTTCTAAGTTATGAGTTTGTGAACGTTCATTGTGCCATTTTGGTGTTGTCTTGTTTTCAATTTTGGTCATATGTTAATTTGGTAAACTGAAGTAGACCCCTTATCACATATGTTAAGATTTTACTGTGATCTTGTGGATGAATTTCACAGATACTGGAACAGTTGCTGCAGGATCAGCAAGAAATCAAAACCCATCTTTTGTCCTAGGCAGCAATGACAGTATCAGTTTCTAACCTTTTCACCGCATTTGGTGTGTAACAGTAAGGATGGGTGGGGTAGAGAAGCAGGTGCCTCACTGCTTATGACTAAAGTATTTCATTAAGAATTTCAAGTTATCTTTCTTGAATGCTTCATTAATTGTTCCAGTCTTTTTTGGCCACAGATGAGAAGAAAGCTCCAGGAGAGTGAGAGAAGATAGTGAGACTCTCACAGGTGTGGGTGTTCATTGCTAGATACTACAGAGAACATTTGGTAGGACTTACAAAAAAGTTCTGAGTAAAGGTGAGTCAAACATAGCTCCCAGCAGTAGTAGAACTAGCAGTCTGGAAAGGATCACTGTGGCTGTAGCTCTTTACAGAATGGATGCCAACCCAGATGCAGGAATGATCAGCAGAGCAATAGGTCTTAGGATTTCGCATTTGCTGAGCAATCCCAGCACACCAGAAGGTTTGCCTTGACTTCTCAGATCTGGAGGTAGTCAGAGGTTGCCTGTGCTTCCATTTTTCTACATGGATAACCATCATACCAGAGAGATGGATGAGGGCTGCAAGATCCCATTCCACTACCCCTTCTATTGCCTGACATCCCACTCCATCAATGACCAGAAAAAAGAGAAATAAACAGCCTCTTTCAAAAGAGAGAGAGTCATTGATCCCACCAGATCAGATGGAGTCCAGGTTTCATTGGAGACTCTTTTTTTCTTTCAAACATAAAATGAAATAAAGGACTATAGGTGATTTTAGATCTAATTTAAGTGAATAACTCCATCCCCACTCTGGATTGTCTTGGCGCAAATAAATCTGTCTTGCCTGGTGCTCTCTAGAACTCCCAAGATGCTTACTTCCATATCAAAGTAACCAAAGAATCAAGTTTTTTTTTTTTTTTTTTACATTTTGGGTAGGAGCCAATGATCATTGGTTTCACCTAACTTTCCATACTGTGACCATCACCATGTACTCTTCAAGTATGGAATGACGGAGCATTGTCAGACAGAGCAGTCTAGTGAACATGGTTGCAACAGAAGCTCTAAATTCATGAAATGTGTGCAGATGGGAGCAGTACTTGTTACCCTACAAGTCTTTAATAATTCTCTTCCACAGTGTGCTGCAACTGTTCACTCAGACAATATGGCTGTGGTCTGCTGCATAAACAAACAGGGAGGAACCTGGCCATCAACTCCTTGCAGACAAGCCATGTAAGTGTGGGACTGGACTATGTTGTCAAACCAGTTTTTGATAGCAACATTAATTCCAGGTTAATACAATTCCCTGGTGGGCAGGCTCTTTTGCTGTCTCCTGATGCCTTATGAGTGGTCCATAAACTTATCTGTAGCACAGAGAAATACACATTGCTGGTGGTAGACTTGCTGGAGTCTCTTTCCATTCCTGACCAGCTCCAAGTACTGCAACTTCTTTTCCTTCATTCCAAGACAGCCACCCAGCAATACTGTGGTCCAGAATTTGCCCATGAGACCTCTGTTTGCATTTCCTCCCCTTCAGCTAATTCCAGCTTTCATCCAGAAGGTGAAAGCCAACAAGGTTGTTCTCTTAACTCACTTTTTGCCTGAGTAAGTTTGGATTCCCTTGTTGTGGCCTCATCTTGTGGAGAAGCATCTTTATCTGAGACCTGAAAAACCCTTCCAAGTCACCCATCTAGTAAGCCTCATATGAGCCTTCATTTTCTTAAACTAACCACTTGGTTTCTCCACTTCTTTTCATGGCCAGAAGTGCTGTTTGCCTTTCCAGAGTGGTTCATATTCTCACCTCTACCCATAGAGCCCGTATCATGGAAACCGTAGTCTTTGTTTACAGTATGGAATATTGCGGGAGACTTGGATCCCCTTTGTCCTTTATTCCTGATGTTTTATATTATTTATCTCAGGGTTTTTTGTTTCTAGCGTAAGATATTTCAACCATCAGTTTATTTCTGATGTATAAATTTTTTGTCAGTCTTAACAGTAATTCTGTGGCTTCACTTAAGCTGTGAAAGCCTTTTCCATCTAAGGTGTCCTTAACTGTTCTTTGGCTTCATGTAAAGTGTGCAAAGCCTTTCTTAGATACACCTTTCTTACTAGACCTCCACTTAAGACTCGTCTGCCTCCATGGTATGTAACTTTTGTGCTGGAAAAGGTAACTTTAACTCCTTTCAAACAAGCCTTTTCTGTACAGTTGTAACAGCAGGCTGTATGCATTATTTTCCTTATTTAGTTTTTCACAAGGAAAGAGTACTGTCACGTATTAAATGTATGCACAGAGTGGAGGCAGAGGCATATTAATCATCTGTAGTCTTTTTTCCTAATCACTTCAGTAAAGATGAATGGCATTCACAGACAGTTGAGCATTTACTTAAATAGAACAGTCTTCTAAAAAAAGAGTATCAAATGTTAGTTATTTTAAACATAAACTGAGACGGAAAGTGTCCACATGACTGTAGTCAGGTGGGTCACTAAATGCACTGTTTTGCTATGAAAAGTGTAGTAAAGAACTTTGGACGGCTTCAAAAACTCATTCTCCTATGGATGTGGCTGTCTCCAAAGCCTTCTTTTCGAGTTCAGCAATAAATGTTAAATATTAAGGTGCATATTTAACAAGACTTTGTAAGTTTTATGTGGTTCCACGGGAAGGTCTTCCTTCAGACCACATTATTAAATGAGAGCCTATCTCAGCCACCCAGAAAGTTGTGCTATAGTTTGAAGAGGATTGCCTGGATCTTTATAAAAGTAGGTGTCTTGTACTAAAGTTATGTGCTTAATAATATATCCAGATGATCAGGAAATCCATCCTCTTTAACAACTCCACCTACCTTTCCCCTTCTCTTGGCAAAAGAAAAGGCCTAGAGAAAGGATTCTTGGATAAATAGATACATAAAGGTATATAATCCAGTGTTTGGTTCCTGAGCTCCCTACTTAGAAATCTGAAAAGAAGGCAGCTGCAAATTATTTTATAGGAGACCCAGAGACACTAGAGCCAGGGAAAGTTTCACTGCTAAGCTGACTTGAACCTGTGGTGCAAGTCTGAACTGTCTCAGCTCATCTAGAGCTGTCACTGTGGTAGGTGCATAACTTTTGTGTATTGCTACAAGACTGTCTTATTAAACTTTAGTGTTGCAGTGAGTACCTCACACAACTGTTCCATTCTGGCATTTGGGGCTGTAATATTAGTCTTGAGGGCTGAGTCTCATGTAGTGATAGAGAGGAATCAGGCAGTGGTACTGCATCAGATTAAATGGGGAGTAGGTTACTACCACTATGCAAAGAGTCAATGTGGGAGTGGACCACCTCCTGAGCTGTCATTCTTATAGTATTCCATATACCAGATTAGACTTTGTGACAAACTCACCTGATAAACAATGATATAGGAAATCTCCTAATATTGGACCCAACCTAGTTCGGCTTCATCAAGGGCAGGTCTTGCCTGCTCAGTTTGGTGGACTTCTTTGAGAAAGTTACCAAGGCCATGGATGAGAGTAAAACAGTGCATGCTGCCTACCTTCACCTGCCTACATCATTTGACACAATTCCCCATTCAGGTATTGTAGATTAATTCACAAAATTGGGCATGAATCCCTACATCCCAGATGGATAGTCAAATAGCTCGTGGGACAGGACACATGTTAGAGTAGGGAAATCCAGATCCAGTGAGAGGCCACTTACTAGTGGTCCACCGCAGGGCTCAGTGCTGGGACCCCTCCTGTTCAGAGTAGGGGAATCAAGATCCAGTGAGAGGCCACTTACTAGTGGTCCACCGCAGGGCTCAGTGCTGGGACCCCTCCTGTTCAGAGTATACTTCTCTAAAGTTAAGGCTGATGTAGAACGCCTTTGGCTGACCAAGTTTGCTGATGACTGCAAGTTGGAAGTAATCACTGAATCCCCTGTGACATAGATATCCTTCAGAAAGGTCTGGCTCAGACAAATAATGGTGCCAGAGGTATAGCCTAAAACTAAATGAAAAAATGCAGTTATACCTTTTGGGAAGTCGAATACCCCTGCAAATTGCAACATTTGTAGCACACTACTAAGAGTGGGCCCAGTGGTGAGAGATCTGGGTAAACAGATTTGAGCTTTGACCACTATGTGTCCACAGTAGTGAGGAAGCCCTTCTGTGTGGCAGAACTTGTAAGTAAGGGCATGATGTCCAGATCCAAGAGGATTATAGTCGCACTATACTCATCCATCACCAGACCAATAATTGAGTACAATGCACCTTTTGGCACATAACTAACTAGGCACTTGCAACAATTGGAGTTGCCTCAGAGGTTCCTTAAAAAAAATTCAGGGAGTAAAAAACATGCTGTATGCAGATCACCTAATGCCCTATTCCTTCACTCTGTATCCTACCAACTATCAAGGGGTGATCTACAGCTAACCTAGAAGGCATTCTCATAGCCAGTCTTGATGGAATTTTACACATTTGCAAAACAAACAACACAAGGATTAGCCAATCAAAGTATCTAAGCCTGGCCTGTGATATGAACAAAACATGCAGAAGAGACAGATAGGTGTCTCAGAGCTTATACCTTCTCTGGAACATGAAGCAGTGCTTTTCCCTGACCCTGTTCAAATGCAGATTGAGTCAATGGATGGGGAATCGTAAATTCACTTATCCTTATGGATAGGGACAGTCTGTAAAATACTTAAAAGCACAGGCATAAACCTAAGCCTCCCTTTAAGGTATCAAAAATTTGGGTAAATCCAAGTAATAGTGCCTAGGCTTGAAAGGGATCTTCAGCTACAGTATCTTGTCACATGATTAGAGGACATGCAATTCTGGCTACTTAAATGTATTATAAAAGTAACATAACATTTTTTTAAGTAGTGCTGGGACTTGAACCTGGGCAAACACAGTCCCACTACAGAACACATGGTGTAATGCCTGTCTCCTGAATGTGATGGCATGAATGGATAATACACAGTTCTTCTTCTTGAAGGTAGGGGGTCCACATCTGGCAATGACTAACTAGTGAGAGTCTGATTGTACTGGCAGGTAGTTCTGGCAAATCCAACAGATCTAGTTTGTACACTTCCCGTCAATGTAAACATTAATGAATGGCTAGGCTTAAAAAACACAGTGGTCATTAATGTACTAAATACCTATGAACCAGTGAGTGTCCCCTCTAGAGCATCATAGATGAATGCTCTTTCAACAGTCATAATACAAAGAGAGAGGGAGAGATAAAGAGATAAGGTATTATCAACCATACAACTGATGTCAGTTTAGGTCCTTAGATCTGAGAGGTTTTGTTATTAAGCTTGGTAGTTATTCAATACTTAAATTTCTCCTTTTTTTGCTCCCTCAGGACCTTGCCTAATGACTTTTCTACCTTGACACAGTTGGCTTATTTGTTTTGGTTGAAGAGGAGTTGAGTATTCCTTGGCTAGGCAAGAGCCCTACAACCCATTCATCCCTGCCTGGGAGCCCCCGTCAGCCCTCCATTCCCCAGTGGGTAGTGGGTGTGATTGCAGTGACAGGTAGGACTGGCATATTCAACAGATCTGGTGTGTGTACACTTCCCCTCAATGCAACTATGCGTGGCTGGGCCTAAAAAGGCCTCAGAGGTTTTTAGCCTAGTACACACTTATCAAAGTGAGTGTCCCATCTAGAGCATCCTAGGTGAATGCCCTTTTGTCATTCAGAGTACAAATAGAGAGAGAGAGAAAATATTAGAAACCATACAACCAATTTCAACTTTGGTCCTTAGTTCAATGTTTTTTGGTTATTAAACATGGTAGTTTCCCAGTATTAAAATTTCTACTTTTTCCCCTCCCCCTGAACCTTGCCTGATGGCTTTTCTCCCTTGGCCCAATTGGCTTAATTGTTTTGGTGAAAAAGGAGCCGAGTATTCCTGTCAGGGAGCCCCCATTCCTTGGTGAGAGCTATGTAGTAGGGAACAGGACAGCTTGCTGGTCTGGGGGGGGGGGGTGCTAGCCCTCTCCCCTTGGGAGTACTGCAGCAGCCCTTGGCAGCTCTTCTAAGCCTGAAGTCACTACCTCCTCAGTGGATGCATGCTAGTTTCCCTCTCACTCCATAGTGCGAATGCACTGTTGTAGCCCAAGCTCACCTGGCTGAGAACACCAATGGGAGAACACTTAATGCTCCAACTAGATCTCAGCAGTGTGGCAAGCCAGAGCTGCTACATTTCCCCCAGGATAGACTAGTTGGCTGGGGTCACTCACGTCCAACCCCTTGGCCAACGAGAATTTCTACTTTGATACTGGAAGCTGTCCAGTTACTGACATATTTCCACATGCATATTCTGGAGGATGATGTATGCTGCAAATGTTTAATTACATTTTGCTAGCAAATTTAAGATAGATAAGAATAATTTCTATATCCACCAGATCATGTCAGAAATGGTACATATTAAAATGAAAACATGGGAATTTAGCTTGCTGTTCTTTTGCACTTCTCCTGTATGTAGCATGCACGTCAGGAGAAAGTTTTCTTTTTCTTTTTTTTTTGCTTGCTTGGTTTGAATAAAACAGTGCAGGGGTATTTGTGACTTCTCATTGCCTAAAAATGCCAACTCTGACTTGGCCGTAACTGCACCCTTAATTAAGGATGATGAAACTGTTGATTTCTAATAACTTAGCCTCTGGTGTGACCTTATGCTTAATTTTAATGTCCTTGTTTAAAAAATTTTTGTGCACAGGTGACTTCCATACCCCAACCACCAGGCCTGTTCCTTGGTGTTTTGACTTATTTGTTTCCTCCCTGTCTGACATTAGCCAGCTTGGACAAGAGTTGAGCTGAGGCATGCCCTTTCCTCATCCCTGGGCAAATTGGATTTTCTTATGCCCTGCTAACAGTCCTTGCACACACACCCAGAGTGCAATGACATCAGTGTGGTTATGCCGTAAAAGCTCTCTATTATTTGTTGGAAAGGCTGAAGCTTCCTGGTCTGCACTGTAAGTTTTAACCCATGTCAACTCCCCTACCTACCTACCTACCCTGCCACAGAGATAAATGAGCCAGTTAAAAATCTACCTCCCAAGCCAACTGTGTACATTGATAAAATTTTAATAAAAATCTCTGCTTTAACAAAGGAATCTTAGGCTTTAGTGGGATTTTTTTTTCTTTCTGCTTCAAAAAATGAAATGCCCAGTGACACAGCCCATTCTGCAGATATTTATAGATTACTTTGGAAAAATGCCAAATTCAGCAAGCTTTGAAAAGGAACACAATTGTAGTACCTGATAAGTGTGAGATAGTTAACTGTACATCAGAGAGCAGATGTCTTGCTATATAGTGTATGGTTATATTATTAAATTTGGAATATTGCCCTGCTTTAATTAGAACTGCATTGTTTTGTCTTAACATTCCAGATTATTCTTTGCTTTGAAGTAGTAGGGCTTTTAACATACATCCGGTTGTGTGGAATTCACTTGTTAGACCCGTAGGGAAAACTACTTTTCATCACCAGTCAGCTGATCTTTGTAATTATTAAACAAATGTTCCATTTTCTACAGTACTAATGGTGCCAAATGCCAAAAGTACCATAGTTTTGACACTGAATTTAAGATTGTCTACAACCAGTGCATTCATGGGGAAGCAAGTACTGCTCTTTCTCCACACTCCTCCTCCCCCTTCATTATTCTAATTCTCATGTTGCACAACCTCAGAGATGGTTGCAGTGCAAATTCATGGAATGCCATCATTGTAGTCATCTCCAAGGTCATGCAACCTTGGCATGATGGTAATAATAAAGAGCAGGGTATCAGGAGTGCAGAGTGTCTTGCCCTTTCCAAAAAGTGTTTAATTGCACTACTGTACCATTTTAACATTAATTGACAATTCAAGGATTTTTGCATCATAGTAAGTGGCATTGGAACAGATTCATGTCTATTCATCAAATGCAGATGTTCTTCGTGTTTCAGTGTTGCAGTCATCACATTTGGGTTATCTACTTGCAGTTGCCCTCAGTCGGCCTGATTAACAAAGTCTTGGGTCCTGCATCGGTTGCTGTCCCTTCTTCCGTGACGTCAGGTCATCAGGGGTATAAAACATGCAGCCGACGCCATTACATCAGTCTTTCTTGCCGTGCGGTGCCCGAAGCAGTAGCAGTTCACGTGCCGGTCGACCGACTCCAGAAATTTTCATTTTCGAGTTTCAGAACCGAAGTCTTCGACTAAAAGCTAAGTACCCCATTGGGGAAACTTTTTCTTGCTCTAAACCAATGTCAGTAAAAGTAAATAATTGCATTTGTACTGTATTCCTTGCCTAGGCCCTGACCACGACGTACCTCGCTGTCGGTTTTGTGCCTTATTTAAACCACGAACTATCCGTCGTCAGTATATTTTTGCTTCTAAATATTTTGGTGCTCAGTTCAGTTATCCTGATATGTCTTTGGCAAGCCATCTGACTACCGACATTCCGAAAAAACGCAAGGATAAAGACAGAGACAGGCCGCCTAGGTCCAAAGCTGCCAACGACGCTTCTTCTAAGCCAGTCGCCAGTTCTCCGGTACTCAGTGAGGCGCTTTCGCAGCCTGATACCAGCTACTTCAGATTCGCAGGCCTCTACTGAGACCCATTCAGAGTCCGGTATGCCGCGAAATGCTTCAACTGTGGAACCTGCGGATGTCTCTACCTTGGATGGGTCCGGAGCCGCTGTGCAGGCACTGGCTTCTGAGGGTGTATTCAGGCCTACTGATTTGCATATTAAATCAACGCCATCTTTTTCTTCAAGGCCTAAAACTCGAACAATGCCTAGAAAACTGACGCCCAGACCGCATGGTCAGGCCTCTATGCCTAAAAAAACAAATAAGAATGGCTGAAGACCTTATTACTTTAATCAGGGGAAGCCAGCCCTCCCCCTCTAAGAGACCTAGGACTGAGTTTGCTTATGATACTTCTGACCAGGATTCTGAATTTTCTCTTTCCTCTGATGACCAGGATTTACCCTTATCTACCTATGAGGACTCTGATGCTGAGGACTGTATTCCCTCTGCTTCCCCCCCAGAGGATTTCTCTTTTGGTGAAACCTTGCATAATCTCAGGGAGCATTTTCATTGGGAAAGTCAGGATTTATCTGATTCTAAAAAGAGGCTTAGGGACTTCTTACTACTGCCCCAGCACAGGCCTTTAGCCATACTTCCTGTACTAGACATTCTTGATGATGCCTTTTCGGAATCTAGCTTGGCCCCTAACTTTTTAGCTCCTGCTCCCAGAAAACCTGATAGATATTACAGGGTCCCTGACTCTCACAAGTTCCTTTTTAAAAATCCTACTGTGGATCCTGAGACCATTTCACAGGGACCCAAGGGCATTAAAGCTACTACTGCCAAAAATCCTACCCCCTGTGATAGAAACTCCAGGGTGCTGGATAGATGGGATAAGAAGGTATACACTTCTGCAACTTTGGCCATTAGGGCCTTAAACTGCCAGTTTCATTTGTTAAAGTATCAGCAGCATATTATTGGCTTGCTTAAACAGAAAATGATGTTGATTCCTGATTGTGCTGAAAATAAGGATTTACAGGATTTACTGCATTCGGCTGAACAAGTTGGAAAATATACTTTGCAATGTGGTTTTGATTCACTAGAGGCATCTTGCAGGGCTGCAGTAACTGGGTCTGTACTTAGAAGGCATGCTTGGCTTAAGGAGCAATCCTTGCCAGATCATGTTAAGTGAAATTACTGGATGCTCCCTTAAACGAGAACCACCTGTTTGGCAACAAGTCGGAAGTTGTTCTTAAAAAGATGGAGGAAAAAGCTAAATCTATGCAAACTGTTAAATATTTTTTACAAGTACAACCCCCAAGGTTTAGTAGGCATTGGTCTTCCAAGAATTGGTCCTTTCCTGCCTCGTCCAGACCTTCTCAGTCCAAACCCAGATCCAGCAGAGCTCCCAGGCTTCAGTCCCAGGGTACGCACAGGACTAAGCAGTGGGGGGCTTCCACTTCCAAATCTGGGAATAATAAAACTCCCCCCTATGGTAAACTGTCTCAATGACTTCTTTTTAAAACTTCCAAGCACTTCTCAACTGACTGCCCCTTTGGGGGAATATTGCTATTCATGCAAAGAACTGGGAACTCATTACCCAGGACAAATGGGTTTTAAATATAGTGTCCCAAGGATATAGATTTCACTTCCACACATTACCAACACCAAACGGGTGGCCAGGTCTACCCCCAAATCAGTGGGCACAGGCCCAAAAGCAAGTACTTTCTCTCTTAAGCATGGGGGCTATTCATTTGGTACCAGAAGAGGAAAAGGGGCAAGGTTTCTACTCAAGACTTTTCCTGGTACCCAGAAAGGACAATTCATGGCATCCTATCCTGGACCTGTCTACTCTAAACACCTTTTTGGTGATCACAAAATTCAAGATGCTGACTCTTCACCGGTTGCTCCCTTTGCTAGGCAAAGACGTCTGGTTGGCAACACTAGATGTAAAGGAAGCTTACCTGCACATCCCATTCAAGGAATCTTGCAGAAGATACCTACGCTTCAAAACAGGCTACACGCACTATCAGTTCTCTGCACTGCCCTTTGGCTTATCTACTGTGCCCAGGGTATTCACAAAGTGCCTAGCTCCAGTCATTGCATTTTGCAGGCAAAGAAATATTCAAATATACCCATACCTGGACGATTGTCTAATTCAGGCAGAAAGCCGGTACATACTTTTGAATCATCTGTCCTTTGTACAAAGGGTGCTAACTTGTCTGGGGTACACCATAAATGAAAAGAAATCACACCTGGTACCCTGTCAACAAATTATATTCCTGGGAGCAAGCTTGAATACAACTTCCCAGATGGCTTTCCTCACACCAGAGAAACAAATTAATTTGACAACCTACTTCAAACAAGTGGCCATAAAAACCTGTTATCTGCAAGGCAAATACTACAAGCATTAGGGTTCATGGCCTCCTGCATTCTTCTAATTCCATATGCAAGACTGCATATGAGGAAACTGCAATGGTATCTAAAAAGCCTATGGTGTCAACATTCACAGGATCTAGAAGCAATGATTCCTATCATACCTTGCCTACACTGAGAGTTCCTTTGGTGGGCAGAGGCCTGCCACCAAAACATTCACACTACCCCCTGCTGCCCAAATCCTAACAGATGCATCAGACTATGCATGGGGGGCTCACCTGGCAGGGAAGTGCATTCAGGGCAAATGGAACTCAAGTCAAATGCATCTGCATATCAATCAAAAAGAAATGTTAGCTGGACAGAATGCTCTGACAGCCTTCATGGACCACATTCTTCCAGGACAATTAATGGTAAAGACGGACAACACCATTGTTATGTGGTACATAAACAAGCAGGGGGGTACACATTCTTACCCCCCTCTACAGACTAGCCATGGCATTGTGGAACACAGCCCTGAGCTACCAAGTGCATCTACAAGCTCAATTCCTGCCAGGAAACTAAACACACTGGCAGACGAACTAAGCAGAAACCTCATGGACCCACACAAGTGGAAACTGGAACCAAGGATTTTCAACATGTTGACAAGCAAATGGGGGAGCCCAGATATAGATCTGTTTGCCTCCCCCCAGAACTATCAATTGGACAAATTTTGCACAAGGACTCCCCACAAACAAGCTTGGAAAGTGGATGCTCTGTCCTTCAGCTGGAAAAACCTACCAGTTTATGCCTTTCCTCCTCTGCCTCTGCTCTCCAAAGTACTACTAAAGATCAAGCACAACAAACCAAGGACAATTTTGATTGCACCAGACTGACCACGCCAACACTGGTACCCCCTCTTGCGCAGTGTGTCACTGTCGGCCCCATGGCACCTGCCTCAGACTCCTACCCTATTGTCTCAGCAGGAGAACCGGATTCTGCACCCTCAGCTTCACACACTGAACCTAGCAGCCTGGCTAATTACCTAATCTCTCCTTTACCATCCCTCAGTAAACCAGTGATGGATATCATTTTAGAGGCAAGGAAGCCTAGTACTAGAAAATGTTATGCTGAAAAATAGAAAAGATTCTGTGCCTGGAACCAATCTCAAGGGATGAGCACAGCAGTGCCCAGTTTACCTTAGATTTAACAATACTTAACTGAGATGCTTCACAAGGGCCTGTCTTTCTTCTCCATCAAAATCCATGCCTCAGCTATTTCAGCTCATTATAACACAGAACCCCCCCCCCTCTTCTCTCACCCACTGCTCAAGCAGTTCATTAGAGGGGCCAAAAATTTACAGCCACCCAGGAGAGCTCCAACCTCAGCCTTGGACCTTAACTTTGTATTGGAGAAACTCACTCTTCCTCCTTTCGAGCCAGCTGCTACTGCAGACTTTAAAATTCCTTTCTTGGAAAGCAGCTTTCATTTTAACTATCACTTCAGCAAGAAGGGTATCTGGATTACAAGCTCTTATGGCAGTGGAGCCTGTCATCTTTCATGCGGACAGGGTGTCCCTCAGGACCAATCCCTCCTTCATGCCCAAGGTGGTATGTAGTGTGGCCCTTAATCAGTCCATTCATTTTCCTACCTTCTTTCCTAATCCACAGAACAAAGGGGAATGGATACTGCACTCCTTAGATGTGCACAGACAACTTAGATTCTACTTGGACAGGACTAAACCTCAAAGGAAATCTGAACAACTGCTGGTGGCATTTGCTGCAGGGGCAGAGGGGAAGACTATTTCAAAGCAAACCATTTCCAACTGGATAGGCCATTGCATTCATTTCTGCTACAAGCACCATGGAAAACCTATCCCATAGGGGATCAGACCCCACTCAACCAGGGCTGCATCTACCTGTACAGCCTTTCTCAGAGGCGGCCCTACCAGGGACATCCTAGAAGCTGCTACCTGGAGTTCTGTACATACTTTCACCAAGCATTACCATCTGCCAATTTTCTCTAAATCCAGAGCTGGCTTTGCCACTGCCGTCTTGCAGGGCCTTATAGTTGGTCCTAATGCTATCTAAATTCCTCCTCCCATCCTTAGCTTTGGGAATCTACCCAAATGTGATGACTGCAACAGTGAAATACGAAGAACATAGTACAGTTGTGTACACTTACCATAAATGTAGATGTTCGAATGTATTCACTGTTGCAGTCCTTGTTACCTTCCCTCCAGCCCCCTTACTTCTTTTGGCTATACCTCTATTCTCCTTTACTATGCTCAAAAAGCTTTTTGGTGTATTTGCTTTTTTGTTGGAGGTATAACCTTGTTTATTTATAGATTTAATCGCTTCCCATTAGGGGGACACCTGACATCTGGGGCAAGAAAAACTGATGTAATGGCATCGGCTGTATGTTTTATACCCCTGACATCATGGAAGAAGGGACAGCAACCGAAGCAGGACCCAAGAATTTGTTAATCAGGCTGACTGAGGGCTACTGCAAGCAGATAACCCAAATATGATGACTGCAACAGTGAATACACTCGAACAGCTACATTTATGGTAAGTGCATACAACTGTACTTTTTGGTGAACGCAACAAAAAAAGGCAGTTCATCGAAACCACCTTTAGCAAAACATATAAAGGAATGTTTTGTGGGGGGGGGACACTCCCCACAGCCCTCCAGATCTATATATACCAACTCCAAAGTAACATCACAGTGGAGAAAAATTCAGTCTCCTCTGTTGAAGAAAGTGGTTTCAGTGAACTGCTTTCATTTTATTTGCATTTGTCAAAACTGCCTTCCAACCACATGATATGCTCTGCATTGGAACTACCATTGTTGCGTTCTTCTGTAATTTCTGTCTCACTGTTTTGGTCTTTGTTCTAACTGGTCTTTGTTCCACCTGATACTGCGAATGTGCAGTTCTGTCAACTCCATGTGCACATTATGCAAGTTTGCTGTATCACTTAATCACCCTTTATTTACACAAGTGAATTGCTGTTGCTTCGTATGTGATTTTGCCTTGTTCCTTTTTATATGCCATAATCTTATTGGTTGACTACTCTTTTTCATTAACTTATCAGATAACATATTTGCATTACTTGATGTGTTGAGTTGTTTCCAACTGCATTGTTCATTGTTATTTATTTTGCTAGTTCTGACTAGGTTGGAGCCAAAAAAAGCACTATTTTGGCCCAGTCCACTTATCTGCTAAATAAATAAATAAACTTTAACAAAGTTTTATTTGTGACCAGGATATCTGATTTTGGAATTCAAGCCAAATTTGAAATTCGGAAGTGTTCTTGGTACTTCTGACTTCTTCTTCTTCTTTCGGCTTTTCCCGGTTAGGGGTCACCACAGCGGATCACTGTCCACTCTTGTTTGGCAGTGGAGTTTTACAGTGTCGAGTTGCCAGCCCGGCGCCCAACCTTCCACAGAAGGCACACACACACACTCACACCTAGGGCCAGTTTAGTGTGTCCAGTCCACCTACAGCATGTCTTTGGGATGTGGGAGGAAACCCACACGACCACAGGGAGGACATGCAGACTCCACACAGAAGGCACCCCAGCCAAGGATCGAACTGGAGAACCTCTTGCTGTGAGGCGTTCTTGGTACTTCTGACAATTAAGTAAATTAATTTAGTGCCAAGGATTAAGGCTGTGTGCTGTTGGTAAGCTGCTTCCTGCAGTCCAGTCTTTGATTCTGACAGCCTCTATTCATCTACTATGTGACTCTGAGAGATTGCTCCCAGGTGGAGTCTGAAAAAGGTCCGCATGGCTCAGTGCTCTATCATGATTAGAAATTACAAATAAATAAGTGCACCTCTGAGTCTTGAAGTAAAATGTTTGTGCCCAAACAGTCTGACAGATATCCTGAAGTTTATTGAGAAAGACTGATAGATTGGGGAGGGATTAAGACTTTTTCCATATACCAATTTTTATTTTTTTTTTTTGGAAGTGGAAGATTCTTTTTTTTTGTCTTGCGTTTCTTGTTCTTTCCTTCTTTCTCTTGTCTTTCTTTTTTATTTTTTTTAAACTAGCAAAGTGAGCTGGTTCTGCTGATGTCTGTATTTATATGTGTGTGTGTGTGTGTGTGTGTGTGCGCGCGCGCGCGTCTATGTAAAAAAAAGTTTGCTGTTGCCCATACTGCTGAACAAACTTGGAGGTAGTTAATTTAAAGTTGCAGCTGTATGGAAAGCAGGCAGTTTATGGGATTGATGAAGAAAACAACCAGGCTCTCTCACCACGAAATTGTATAAAGTCCTGATGTATCCAATCCGGACTTAAAGCTCATATAAAGTGCAGCGGCAAAGCAGTAAATCAAGAGCAGTAACTTCACTTACTCAGTATGCAGTAAGCATATAAAGTGCAACAGCAAGTCAATAAATCAAGAGCAATAAATTTCACTTTTTTGCAATGAAGTAACAGATAATCCAGTATACGAACACCAAAAACGTTTATTGTAAGCGCTTTCGCGTGGTCACCACCACGCTTCATCAGACAATGCATATAAAATTCAAAACATCTATTTATACAAATAAATCTAAAAAAGGCGCCAAATTAAAACAAATGACTCATGCAATTTTCCAATTAAAAAGTTAATAAAGACCAATTAAGAAGATTTTGGTTACTACATTCCATTTAAAGGGAGCCTGAATTTTTACAAGGACTAAAATGTTCATATGCCATGCTACTGCTAGTTGTCAGTATTAATGGTAAACACTAAACATTGGTACTGACGACGAGTGTTTTCAAAAATAATAAAAACTAACTTAAATTAAACTACCTGATATACAATGTGGAAAAGCACATTTAAAACACATTTAATACAAGAACGATAATGACGTATATATTGAGCGTTGCTCTATACAAGTTGCTCTATAAAAAATTTTTTACTTTTAAATAGATAAATAAATGAATAAATAAATAATTAAATGAATGAATAAATAAATATCTATTTCATAAAATGTAACTACAATATTGAAGGCACCAATGAATATTGTTACTATTGTTTATTAAATTCATAAATGTAGTAATAGATTCAATTATTAATCAAGATCATAAGTTATTATTGTTCATAAATATTTAAAATGCATATTTAATATTTAGATTAAATGAATCTGATATAATGTAAAGCGTATTAGTTAAAGTATGGTGCATATCAAATAGTTATGGATAGATAAATAAATGAATAAAAGAACAATGTCATATATCTAAACAAGTATTGATATTGGTGATTATTAAATATTGAATAATAAATATTAAATATTAAATATTGAATATTAAATATAAAAAGTTAAATATGTACATACATGTAATTACAATGCAGATGTATAGAATGTATAAATATGATGTATATAAATATATGTAAATATGATTGTTTGTGAATTAATTAATTTGGTATATAAGAAATAAATGCAAAAACTATTAATGAAATGTTAAATTATGCATATTAAAAAACGAACAATATATGTCATCAAAATGTTATGTGTGTTATACATCTTTCATAGATAAATAAATAAATAAATAAATAAATGAATAGATGAATAAATAGTGATAAGTGAATAGGTTTCGTATATATAATATTTCAATTAAATGAACAAAGTAGGCATGATACAATGTAATAAGACTATGATATTAAGTATATATACATGGATAAATACAACTACTAAGGTACAACTATTAGAATTGACTTTTAAACATTTGTAAGTGGAAAAATTGAAAAATTGGTTTCACAAAAAACAATGTACATAAAGTACAAGATAGAAAAAATCAATAAAGAAATATACTGAAGTTGAAAATCTGAAATGCATGCCATTAATAAATGTCTAGTTGTAAAGTTTTATCTAGCTTCCAGAACAGGTTTAATGGAAACTTGATTGTTAATGCCAGGGGGTATGTGTGCAGCCAATCTTAGTATCCATTTTAACTCCTTGTTATTTAGAAGTAAAGAATTATCCCCACCTCTTTTGTTAGGTGTAACTATCTCTAGTACCTTAAACTCAAAATTATGGTGGGGCTGTTCCAAAATGTGTTTGGCTAATGCGTTTAGTTCATTCTTCTTCTGGATGTCATAAAGATGACCATATATTCTGTCTTTTAGGCACCTTTTAGTGAGGCCAATGTAAAACACTGTACAGTTTTTACATGTGGCCAAATAAATGAGATTTTTAGTGCAGCAATTAGCATAAAACCTTGGATGGAAACTATAATTCAGAGTAGGATGTTTAAAATCTATTTCTCTTGAGATATAACTGCATCTCCTGCAGTTATAGCAAGGGAAAGTACCTTTCTTGCTACTAGATAATAAACTTAATTCTTCACTAGTACATTTGTCATTACATAGTAGCTGTTTTAAATTCGGGCTGTTCTTAAACATAAAATGTGGCTTGTCCCCTATCAATAGTTTGACAAAGGGGTCTATAGTGAGTAGTTTCCAATTGTTATAAAAAACCTTTTTAATGTCATTAATGATGCTAGTAAAATTCAAAATTATGGGTACAAAGTCTTTACGTCCTGTAGAATATCTATTGTTTATAGTATTTGTATCTTGATTTCTTGTCAATGTAGTCCTGATAACATTGTTCCTGGTATTTGTGACGAGGCCTGAATCATAACCTCTCTCTCTAAATAATGATTCTAAGTGATCTGCTTCAAGTTGTAAAGAGTGTGAGTCTTTACAGAGTCTTTTTAATCTAATAAATTGACTCTTGATAATGCCAGGAAAAACATACCTAGGGTGCATACTGTCAAAGGATAAGAGTGTATTCCTCCATGTTGGTTTTCTATAAATTGTATAACTTATGGTGCCATCCTCATTAATACTTAGTGTAACATCTAAAAAATTGATGGATTTGGAGGAACATTCCATAGTAAAGCGTAAAAAAGTGGAGGTGCTCTCAAGATAATTCAGAAACTTTACAAAATCAGACTCTGTACCTTCCCATACAATAAAAATATCATCTACAAAGCGTTTATATATTTTTATCTGTGCAAACAGGGGGTGGGTGAATAGGTGAGAACGTTCCCAAGCCAAAACAACCAAGTTGGAATAGGTGTTTGCACACGGGGTACCCATTGCCACCCCCCATTTCTGTAGGTAATACTCATTTAAAAACATAAATACATTATTATTTAGTATCACATCTAGTAGTTGACATACAAGTAACTGTCTATCACTTGAAAAGGATTTATCTAACGTTAATATGTCTCTTATGGCTTCAATGCCCAAATCATTGGGAATTGAGGTAAAGAGATTTTTCACGTCCAAGGTAATCAGGATGTATTCATGATGATGAATATCTAATTGTATCTCTGATAGACAAGCTAGTAGATGGTAAGTGTCCTTTAAGATAGTGTCAAAAGAGTCGACCACTGGTCTGAGTAAAAACTCTACAAAGCAAGAGGCATTAGCAGTGACCCAGTGGTCGCCTGATACTATGGGTCGTAGTGGGATGGGATGAATATTCTTGTGGATTTTCGGGAGTCCTTTAATAATGGGTATGGTAGGGTTATCTACCAATAGATAGCTGTACATTTCTTCATTAATTTGTCTGCAAATGAGCAGATCATATAACATATCATGTACATTCTTAATTATTGTGTTCACTCTATATAATTCTAATTTTACATACGTGGTCTCATCATTGAGCATTAAGCACATATTAGTATTATAATCAACTCTATTTAAGACCACAATCCCACCTCCTTTGTCGGCAGGTTTAACAGAGATTTTGTCACATTGTTTTAAACATTTCAAGGAGTTAAATTCTTCTGGGTTTAAATTGAAGAAACCAGGTTTTATCTTAGTGGAAAATAATTCATAAAAATCCTGTTCACAAATATGTAAAAAACATTCTATGTTATGAGGTAATGGGGGCGTAAAAGTGCTTTTCCGTTTAAAAACAATAGATGTAACATTTTTGTTGGAATCAGGTTTCTCTTTAAAGAAAACTTTTAAAGCTACTCGTCTACAAAACAATCTTAAATTAATTAAAACATCAGTTAATGTGTCAGAGCAAGCTGGAATAAAATTCAGACCACGATTTAAAAGAGAAATATCAGCATTAGAAAAGTTATAGTCAGAATAGTTATATAGTAAACCAGTCACTTTTTTGTTCGTCTTGTTGATTGGAAGCTTTCCGTAGATAGCTTCCTTTTCCTTGGGCCTCGACTTGTGGACCGTCCTCTGTGCTGGAATCTTTGTTTCACTGGGTATGGTATCTTATTGGTTGACTACTCTTTTTCATTAACTTATCAGATAACATATTTGCATTACTTGATGTGTTGAGTTGTTTCCAACTGCATTGTTCATTGTTATTTATTTTGCTAGTTCTGACTAGGTTGGAGCCAAAAAAAGCACTATTTTGGCCCAGTCCACTTATCTGCTAAATAAATAAATAAACTTTAACAAAGTTTTATTTGTGACCAGGATATCTGATTTTGGAATTCAAGCCAAATTTGAAATTCGGAAGTGTTCTTGGTACTTCTGACTTCTTCTTCTTCTTTCGGCTTTTCCCGGTTAGGGGTCACCACAGCGGATCACTGTCCACTCTTGTTTGGCAGTGGAGTTTTACAGTGTCGAGTTGCCAGCCCGGCGCCCAACCTTCCACAGAAGGCACACACACACACTCACACCTAGGGCCAGTTTAGTGTGTCCAGTCCACCTACAGCATGTCTTTGGGATGTGGGAGGAAACCCACACGACCACAGGGAGGACATGCAGACTCCACACAGAAGGCACCCCAGCCAAGGATCGAACTGGAGAACCTCTTGCTGTGAGGCGTTCTTGGTACTTCTGACAATTAAGTAAATTAATTTAGTGCCAAGGATTAAGGCTGTGTGCTGTTGGTAAGCTGCTTCCTGCAGTCCAGTCTTTGATTCTGACAGCCTCTATTCATCTACTATGTGACTCTGAGAGATTGCTCCCAGGTGGAGTCTGAAAAAAAGGTCCGCATGGCTCAGTGCTCTATCATGATTAGAAATTACAAATAAATAAGTGCACCTCTGAGTCTTGAAGTAAAATGTTTGTGCCCAAACAGTCTGACAGATATCCTGAAGTTTATTGAGAAAGACTGATAGATTGGGGAGGGATTAAGACTTTTTCCATATACCAATTTTTATTTTTTTTTTTTGGAAGTGGAAGATTCTTTTTTTTTGTCTTGCGTTTCTTGTTCTTTCCTTCTTTCTCTTGTCTTTCTTTTTTATTTTTTTTAAACTAGCAAAGTGAGCTGGTTCTGCTGATGTCTGTATTTATATGTGTGTGTGTGTGTGTGTGTGTGTGTGCGCGCGTCTATGTAAAAAAAAGTTTGCTGTTGCCCATACTGCTGAACAAACTTGGAGGTAGTTAATTTAAAGTTGCAGCTGTATGGAAAGCAGGCAGTTTATGGGATTATTGTCCAACAATGGCCTGGCTTTCTTTCTTGAACAAACATGTTGTGTAAGAGTGGCAACCACCAGTATTGGCGGATATCATACAATAGTGGAGTAAGGGAATTTTTGATTTCTGCACTTTTGTGCAATCTCTGAGTTAGTGTATAGATACAAAGTTGCAGTGGTGTGGGTGTGCAGAAATAATGTTTCCTGTATTTTTTATGGGTTTAGTTCCTTGGCTCGTTTGCAGTGTTTATTTTTCAGTGTATTCAAATCAGTGCCGCTTAACATTAATGATTCTACAAAGTTTCAGTATGTATGTCTATATATTTTTTGAGAAGATCAAAAAAATGAACTGTGCTAATGGTCAATCGCAAAAGATCAAAATTAAAATTTCTTTAAAAAAAAAAAAAAAAAGTTAAAACTCTCCTCTACTTCCCCCCAACACCCCCAGCTACTATATTCCGAGATCACACAATAATAGGGAAAGTTCAGATTCCCACTTCCTGCTGTACCATGACCTACCACAAAGTAATGCTGGAATTCTGTGATCATATGACTGTTTGCTTCTGCTAATATTGCAGATGTTCGATATTGTGAGAATCAGATCAGATTAGTGATTCACGCTCGCGCGCGTACAGCACTCCACAGAGACAGTTACCAGAGGTCAAAACTGAACAACCCTGGAGCTGTGAAGCAAAGATGGAAATGTGCTGGTATTTGTCCCCATTTGGTGACTTGACACAGAATGGAGTAAATCCATCCATATGTAATGTGATCTTATGTCTTATACATATATTATAATTACAGAAAGGGACTTCTGGATCAATAGATATTCAATGCCTCTATAACTGCCAAAGCACAGGTAATGAATGATGTGTACAACATATCAGTTCCAGATATTTTATTTTAGCTAGTAGCCCTGGTAACTGGAGATTAGTGTAAAAGAAGGGAATATTTAAAGGAAGATGATGCTGCAACTATTAGAGGGTTCTTTATGAAAAAAGAAGAGAGAAAGATTAGAAACAGCATTTTTAAAGGCAGGAAAAGTGATACAGTAGTAGGGTGTTAGGTAGAACAATAGCTGAACGTTGGAAATAATCAGCAAGTATGTCTGACAGGATAATCTGTTAGCCATCCATTAGCAAGTCTAGGAACCAATGAATATTTGCTAGTATAGGTGATTATGAAAACATGACCAAGGCAGAAAGGAAAAGGGAAGAGTGATGGATTGATGATGAACAGTGAAAAGAAATTAAAAGTTGACAGCTGAACTATAAAGCTAGTTTTTAAGAGTTTGTGGCCTCAGTTACAGAGATGGTCTTAGCTTATGATGTTGCAGTTTCTGGAATTATTTGGTCACATGGTGGACACCAGACATATAATTGTAGAGAAAAATTAAGAGCAAAAATCTTCAGCCCATCTTGGAAGAAGAGATTTGTTTTTAGAGGGCGTCTGGAATGAGTAACTGTTGAGATTTCCTCTTTTGATATTCCCATATCACAATATTACCATTTTTGTCATTTGCATGCTTGGGGGGAGTATTTTTGTTCTTGATAGTGCATGTAGTGACATTACACATTAGGCTAGAAAGGCATGCTTAGCTCTGTAATGCTGCTGTTTTTCTGCCACCAACATAGAATAGATGTTGATCCCAACATTCATCATGGGGAAGTCCTTCCCTTTGGTATTTAAAATGCTAAAAAGTTCAAAGTGTTGATACTATTGGCAGATGTACAACCAGGTCCCACAGTGAATCTGTTTGTACTGCCCAAGAGCAGAGTAAATCTTGATGTCTAACCTCAACCCTTACAAAATGGTGCATGTACATGATGCCCAACACGGCAAATATATGAAGGATATTTCATGTAATCCCACACCACTGCAAGACCAACATGTTGAAGGTAAAGGAATCAAAGACAAGACACAAGTCTCATCATTATCCTGCTAAATCTGTCCATGAGATAGACTTTGCCATCCTTGAGTTGCAAGCTCAATCCTGACTAGTAAGGGACCAATCAAACTTGCACTTTTTATTGGATAATAAGAATAGTGCAAGATATGCACACCAGACATCCACATTGGGAGTGCAGCCTGGGCTGTGTTTGCTGCTTCACATACATTTAAGCATCAAGAGTATATCTTAGCCGAACCTGTTAAATATGAATTGGTCTCTCAAGTTGGCTGCTGGTGGCTCTGTGGTTGCACTCAGCAGTAAGAAGTTTTCCCAAGCCTCAACCTGAGTAGAGCATGACTCACAGGCTACAGTAATGGAGTTTTCTGCAGGTTTAGGTACAGCAATGGGAGCCATTGGATCAGAGCAGATGTTAGCCTTTTGCAGCTGTTTGTCTGGTAGGAATTATTGCTGGTGCAGGAGTCTACCCTGAAGGAGTGTGAGCTAATTCCAGTGTTAGGCACTGATGAGGTGTCATAATTGAATCCCAACTCTGGCATGAATTTTGTCTGTCACTCCTTCAACAGCCAGCTTCAAAGATAGCTTTAGGTATGACCTTTCTCCCTGTCATTGTCATGGAAAAGGGAAAACAGATGCTAACTTTGAGATAAATAAGAGTAACAAAGCCTCCACTTCCTCTAAATCTCCCAGGGGACCTGTCTTTTTTACAGGAAATCGTGCTGATGAAGTCCACTAGAAAATGGCCCGTAGGTCTCTGTCTTCCCACCATAAATTCCTTAATCAGTATCTGGACATGAAAGATGAGGAGCCTTTGTATGTTCCATCAATAGAGCCTCCCTTGAGGGATGCCAGTTATGCATGCAGGAAGGACACCGATAACATAATCTTTGATTTCCGGAAGGCTAAGTTCCTCTATGCGCCTCTGTTGGAGTGATCTGACATCCTAAGAAAGCATTCCTAGGCACACATCTGTGTTATCTGTTCAGTCTAGCTTTGATCATAGAGACCACAGCACCTTTTACTGTGTTGCCTTATAAGAAGACCGAGGCTTTAGCTACAGTATCCTTTTCCAAACCGAGTGTAAGATTCCTTATTTATTTGTCTCCCCTGTCTGGATTTCTATCCTCTTGAGTTGATTAGTCAATGGAAAAGCTAGCAAGCCTGATAAGATCAAAGAGGGTCTGGAAAACTCCTGTGTTATGGCTTCTTTGGTGGCCTTTTATGTAAATGGCTTTAGTTTGTAAGCTTTTTGCCGCTGCACCTGATGACCATCAAACCTTCTATCAGCAATACCCATTTGTTCCCTCATCCTTTCTATTCTTTTATGAGACTAAAAGTTGTCTGGGAGGCCATCTTTCTGAAAGCCTCAATTGTAGATTGCGCCCTTGCTGACATCCCAGCCATGAGGGCATATTTAGTGTAGCTCTAACCTGTCCCCAGCCTGGAGGATGAGCAACCTGTCCTTTGTATCACTGCCCATCCAGTGGAGATTGTGATGTTGGAGAGTCCCAGTCTGTCCCATCTACTGAAGATAGGCATGACCATCCTCCAGATGTGAGCTCGAGCAGAAGACTGAGACACTAAATGAACTTGGAACACTTGGGTTATAGTCAAGGTTTTATCCTTCTACACCAAAAGAGATGGCTTACCTAAGTCTAGTTGACTGTGCAGATGCTTTGAATTGGGCGGCAGACTTTGGTATGATATGAGCCGGCAGTGGACAGCATGGCTCAGACTCTCCTCCTTTATGAATGAGCTTAGGCAGGCTGTTGTAGATGTACTTTCTGGGGTGATATCCTGTTTGCACAGTCTGATAAAGGACTGTCAACAAAAGAAACATGTTTTGACCATGTGGATGGTCTGTGCAATAGCCATTGCATCGTCCTATTCTTCTTGACTATCCCAGTTCTTTGGGTATTGAGCCTCTGTCCTTCCTAGTTTAGATGAACGTAGTTTTCGAAGCATCAAGCATTGTTGCCTGCATGTATCTGTCCAGGCCAATTCCCAGGGGATGGCTCCACAGGTTCAGCAGACATAATTCAAATATTTGTGTAGAAGGACCTGTGGAAGCCCAGTTTTTTTTTTTTTTGAATTTGTCTTGGCCTAAAGACCATCATCATGGACTGGTGAGTTCTCAGTATGGTCACATTCAGCCGTATCATAAAGTTACTAGGTTCTCCACCAGAATGTAAACTGCTCAGGGATCAAAGTGTCTCTGCAGATGTATAGCAACAAGCCCAGACTCCACTCCACAAGAGTGTACTAGAGCCATTTCATAGAACATCATAGTGTTGTACTTCTGCCTTTTCCTTTTAAAGAAGAATATTGCAGACTTTTGCGTCAGCATCAGCTAGGTGACTTCAAATGCGAATATGTGGTTTGTGAAGTTTCAGATGGTAATTTTGTAAGGGATCATATTCCTGATACAGTAGGTTACCTGAGTGGTATCACTGGATATGAAGGGTGCCATTTGACGTATCATTGTCTGAGGTCTAAACTGGAGGCTCCTTTGGTTTTCTCTCAGTGAGCATCACATTCTTAATCTTGCCATTTGGCCTCTAGTCTTCATTTAGGAGTGTTACCAATTTGGTAGCTATGGTAGTAGTAGTGTAGAAGAAAGGGGATTTAATGTATTCCTTCTACCATGATGACTGGCTTCTGGTGGCCAAGTAGTAGAATTCCCTTGAATCATCTATGACGTGGGTGCCCACTTGGCTTTAGACTCTGTAGGTCTTCATATACTCAGAGAAGTCCTGTCTGGTCCCATATCGATGGAGTGCATTAATTATGATGGAACTGAACTCCCTTCACGTTCATTCATTCCCTCTGTGGAGAAGGCCCAAGATGTTATAGCACTGGCATCTTGGCTGGGGATGCAGCTAAGAGTCCAGGCTAAGAGAGACTTGTTTGTCACTTGGAAGTCATGACCATCACAGCTGCATTCATATGTTTCAGAGCGCAGGTGGTGCAGCAGACTGTGAAGTGTCATTGGGTATAAATCCATCATGGTGGATAATTCCCACCAACCTCAGTGTAGGCAGTCCTTTCCTGCCACAGAAGCTGTCACAGATCCTGATGTCAGATGTTTTACTAACAGGTGGAGAGCTTGCTTTGTCTCGTTTGTTCAGGAAAAGTGAAGCCCTCATGAGGTGTGTGGCCCACATAAATCAACTAGAACTGCTGACAGTGTTACTTAGTCTGAAAACTCTTGGGTTGGAAGTTAAGATTAGAATACCTCCCCCTGCATTTAGACAACCAGACCTTGATGAGGTGGCACAAGTTTGTACCAGCTATGCAGAGAGGTGATGCAGGTCTGGTAATGTGCCATAGAACAAGCCATCATCTTGACAAGCATTCATATCATGGGGATGTTAATACAATGTCAGCATCATTTCTTTTCTGCCACTGAGGATTTTTGAATATGAACTGTTCACCTCTACTGTGATTTGTGTAGAGAAGTAGTGTTGTATGGATGGAAATACATATCCTAAAGCTGCATTAAGCAGAATTTTAATGTAAATATTCTTTTCATGAACAAAATGTTTGTTGTAAATCTTGTAGCATGTAAAATGCATAAAATAAAAATGTGACTTTACTGAGCATGAATTTTTTTTTTTTTTTGGAAAGGTATCAAAAGTGTTATAAGGTGAAACTAAAACTGCTTCTCAAATGTGCACACATTTTCCGTTCTTGAAATGTCAGTTCAGGTCAAGGATGCGTTACCTTATTTGCACCTCCTGGAGCTAGAAGAGTCTAAAAACAGGAAAAGCATCATCTGCTTTTAAATTCAGATGTTAAGGACTGCCTTGGACTCTTAAGTAGAAACAGGGCCACTTTAATTGAGTAGTAAACTTCTATACTGTGTACAGTGAATACATTCATGAAAAAAATTAAAGCTGAATCACTTGGCTAATGTAATTATGCAACTGCTGTTGTAGTTGCATGTCAGAGTTTATAATTCAGTATATCAGTTTAACTACTACTAGTAATTCGTCTAGATAAGCTGTTTACTATTTTTTCTTTATGCCATCTGTCTGCCTAAACTCATTTGTCTTGTATTTTCTTTGGGAACTGTATCACTGTTTTCATAGTTGCTTTTTAACAAGTACAATGCTTAATGTTATTTGTTTCAAATAAATAAATGTATTATTACATTTTAAGTGCTTGTGGCCTTTAGTTTATTTGTTAGCTTAAGGATATGAGTATTGAATTTGTAACATCAACTGTTGGCTCCTACCTTTTGACGTTACTACTCGTGTTGTTGTTACCATACACATATTTAGCGGTTTAGTTATTTTAAGGTTAAATAGTATTTGTGTCAAACTGAATTCCTGTAATAAAATCAGTGCACAATTCAGACACCTGCTGTGTGTACCTCACATGGTCTGGCATGCCAGACTGAATAGTTGTATTTACTTGGCAGCTCACAACTGGAACACTCTCGTCCATTGCCAGAGGTTGAGGCTCTTTTTACAGCTGGAAATTTGGCCCAAGAGAAAACAGAAGCTAGAACCAGAGAGACAAGACACAGTGAATTAAACAAACTTGTAAAAAATGAATAAAAATAAAGGTGTTGCTAAAGAAGTTAAAGCTGGGAAAGTAGATTAGAGCAGCTACATAGACCTAGAACCAGGAGACAGCACTATCAAACAAGAAGTTGGGGTATGTCAGGAAATGAGATCAGAGTAGCTGCATACACTTAGAACCAGAGGTCAACACTAACATGGAGTGGGAGCATTTAATAAAGATGCCCCTTTTCTCAACTTTTTCATATGGAACACCTAGAACTAACAGTGTGTGGGCATTTAATAAACATGCAATTTTTCTTAACTTTTCCTTATGGAGTATCTAATTTCTGAAATGACATTCATGCATACCACATGAGCAGCTACAAATGCAGCTGTCTTTGAGGTATGTATGTATGTATGCCTACATTCTTTTTTTTTTTGCAAATCTGAAAAGTTATAGATGAGCATTTTCATTGCAGGGCTTTGGGGAACTCTGACTGTATAACAAGTATGTTCTTCCAAGATACGAGACAGCTCAGCATTTCTGTATGTGCATGCTAACATAGGACTCAAGTTGAGTGAATGGCAAGTGAGTACTGCTGCCTTGAGCTATGAGCAATGCTGTCTCAAATAAGCTGCATATTTTTCAGATGGAGTTCATGGTGTGTGTGTGTCAGTGTGTGTCTATGTTTGTGTGTGCTATCAGTCACTTTCACATTACGTTTGGCACATGCCTTCAGTATGAAGCAGTTATACATGTACATTGTTTCTTGCACGTCTTCAAAGTTTGGATGAGATTTAAATATCCTGTCACATAAACTTATTTTACCTGTTTTTTGTCAGTGATTGTTTTAAATAGCATAGTTGCATGTGATTTGTTATATTACATTTAATATCTAGACAGTCTATATTTAAGTCACTTGAACATGGAATTTTACCTTTATTTTCAGATACCCAAGCTAGAATATGTACTAAAAGGTGCTGATTCAGCTCTGGAGAGATATGTTAAGTGTTAGTATATTTGGTCTGAATATTGCTTTCAAAACAAGATTCTGTTTGTGCCATCCTTCACTTCAGTGGCATCATCTATGGCCTTTTTATATCCTCTGGTTTGTCTTAAGATTTTGTGTCCTTGGGTATTTACCTTGTTGCTGTTCATATGCATATTCAAGTTGGCTTCTCTCTTGTGTATTATGTCACGCTAGAGTTCTTTTCTTCTTCTTTCGGCTTTTCCCGGTTAGGGGTCGCCACAGCGGATCACCTGTCTGCTCATGATTGGCAGTGGAGTTTTATGGTGTCGAGTTGCCAGCCCGGTGCCCAACCTTCCACAGAAGGTATACACACACACACACACACACACACACACACACACACACGCACTCATGCCTAGGGCCAGTTTAGAGTGTCCAATCCACCTACAGCATGTCTTTGGGATGTGGGAGGAAACCGGAGCACCCGGTATAATCGACTGCTGTTCCTTGTTACATATACTGTGAGAATTTAAGTTATTGATATTTAAGCCTTGCTTTTGTACATGGATGTTCATCTGAAAAGGCTGCATAAAACATCCTGAGACTTGGGATGGAGATCTTAAAGTGATGATCAATCCATGGGTGTTCCATGTGCTATTGCCATGTCAGCTTAAAATCTCTGCTTGGGTTAAGTAATTTAAAGTATATTTTGTATGAATAATTGTGATGATACATGAAAGATGGATATGTTTTGACGGAGAGGAACATCTCTCAGTGCAAGCTGTTCGTAATAATTTGGTTTAACTCCCATTTGTATTGTGAGATGTTTCCTGGTTTAAGCAAGCAAGCAAATGTAACAAAAATAGTTGTATGTCCTTCTGTTTTTGAGTGATGACTCTTTTTTAAATTGTTTTGTTCCTGGGAAACAATAAGATCAGTGATCTTGTTTTTTAGTCTTAATTTTCTTCTTTTATGTTTGCAGTGAAAACAGTGTTCCTGACCCCACCAAAGTCAAAGAGAAAACTAATAATAGCCTTCTAGAAGCTTTGTCTGAGTTCGGTCCAGCATTCCTAGCATATTTTGGATCATTTGTGACTGTTGGTCTCCTCTGGTTTGTCCACCATTCTCTCTTCCTGTGTGTTACCAAATCTACCCGTCTGATGGGACTTCTGAATACATTTTCCCTGGCTTTTGTTGGTGGTCTTCCTTTAGCTTATCAGCTGACTAGTGAATTTAATGTTAAGTCCAGAAATGAGCTGAAAGCCATTCAGGTCAGCTGCTTTATTATTTTTTTTGCTAGCATCTTCCAGTTTGCCATCTGGACTGCGGCACTCTTTGAGGAGAGAGAAACTTTGCATCCATCTGTCAGATATGGTGGAAAAGAACATGCGTTTATGTTTGCAAAGCTTTCTCTGTATCCATGTGTAAGCCTTGTGACTTTCTTTTTAACTTGTTTTTTAAGCAAGTTCAGTGCAGCCTTTTTCCATTTGATGCAAATTATTGTACCCTTTGCTTTCTTGGCATTGCGAATACTTGTTGCTGTTACTATGGTGATCATCCAGAAAATAACATGGCCATCCAGGTCAGGAGATGTAGTACTGCAAGATGAACAAGATGCCGAACTACCATCACCCAGCTTAGCAGATGACTAGCATTTTAAATAAATATTCAGACTGCATCAAGGACCATATTTCTGCCTAGTCAGGCATTCATTATAAGACGTGTGATGCGTAACATTCTGCTTTAAATTTCATTTAATTTTATCCATCTGCTAAATGTGAGCAGTATTTCTTATTGTTGCTGCCAGAGGTAATATTTTGTAGCTACTTTCTGCATCATGTTTTCAAACAGAACTGCAATATTAAGCCATCTGCTCAATAAATATTTATATTTTATTAAATTTGCTACTTTACACTTTAAAAACTGTATACAGTACTTATTTGCTCCATTTAGTATTCCTCATATTGTTAGTGTAGTGGCCCCTTAACTATCTAATGCTGAAAACTTAATTTTTAAAATGTAGTTTGTGACATGCTTCAATCATTGTAATGTTAACATCTATTGACTTGTTTTGTCACTGTGCTGAGATCTAAATCAGGGGTCTCATATTCTTGGATTTAGCCAGTGAATACTTTGTTTTTGTCCTCCCAAATCTCAGAATTCTTGATTTGTTTTCTAATTATTTCCATCCCCTTTGCAAGTCCAACTCATAATGCTTTTGTCTTGCATAAATTTATTACAACTCAAGGCTAAGCCATAAATCTCTCTAAGTAGGGCTTGTTTGTTTTTACTTACAGTTTATAGAGTGTGCACTTTCTTTTTATTGGACCTGTTAGCATTACTTTGCATCTTCTGATTGTGGGTGAGGGGTGTGATGCTAAGAAAAGAATGTTGAAAAAGTTGTTAAGCTAAGTTTAATGCAGTCAGCATATTCTGATGTTCTGAAGTGTACAGTGAGAATGTTGTTTTAGATGTTATCCATCAAAAGTGCTATAATTTTGATGTGTTCTCTGAGAGTGCCATGATGCTAAACTGTCTACAGTGATGCTGACCAAGGAACAGCAAAAGTGGTGATACTGAGCTGTGTATAAGAGGGTTTATACATCTGAAGTGTTTATAGCAAGAGTGCTATGATCCTCAGTGGTGCACATTGAGAGTCCTGTGATGCCGAGCTGTCTTCAGTGGCTTTGAATGACACCATCAAACTGAAATACATTACTGCAGCTATTATGTTTTTCCCTTTCTTTACAATGAGGCATCATAAGTGTACACAGAAAAATGCCTATCTTTTTGAGATGATAGGCTATGTGTGAACGTAAAAAAACAGTTATATGATTACTGCTAAATAATCATTGCTCTATGATAATAAAGCTCATTTGAGGGAGTAGTCTGACGATAACAGACCAAAGTACAGTACTGTGTTTATGTGACTGCTTCAAATATGGTGTACAGTGTCAGAAGAGGCACATTCCACTGGAAGGTGTGTGCGCAAAAGGAGCTGAAAGAGTTTGCTCCATATTAACAGAATGAAGTCACACCACATACTTTGGCTTTTAAGTTATTACTTTATTACAGTAGTTTAGTTAATTGTCTTGTATTGTTGTTGGCTGAGGAGTACACTAGTCCTCATGCTCATGTGATTTATTTATTTATTTTTATTTATTTAATTAATTATTTAAATTTGTTGACCGGGAGTGTCCGACTGGATGTGGGTCCATTTTCAGCGGAGGCCCGGGGAGAAAGGCTCCACAGTAAAATAAACAGACAGTAGTTACATTGGATTACATAGCGATTAACAATTTAACATAGAAATTACTTACAACATATTTACAGATGAAGAACATAGTACATCAGTAGACAACTAGAATCTTTATATGTGAAGTACATAACAGGCATTAACAATTGTAACAATGAGAAGTTCCTGCTGTATAATAAGTACTAGGCTTATGAGCATCTGAGCTTGCTATAATCAAGGTAGTTAGTGGAGTGGAAAGAAAGGTAGTTGGATGGGGTGGATGATATTAGAGTGGGAGTTGCAAGGGCATAGCCAGCATGTTTTTAGGTGCGCTTTTAATAAAGTTTTGAAGTGGGTGCATGATGGTACAGAGGTAATTGTGGGTGGGAGTGAGTTCCATAATTTGGCTATGGCGCAAGAGAATAGTGCTTCACCAGCAGAGTTATTGGCTTTAGTGATCTGCAAGTGATTTTTGTTGCTGGATCTTAGTGGTCTGGTGGTGCGATAGGGTTGGAGTAGATTCTGGAGGGATGGGACATTTAGTGGATGGTTTACTAGTTTGTGGGTGAGTGAGAGTTGATACCACTGAAGGAGGTGAGGGAGTTCAAGCCAGCCCAGTTCAGCAAGTGAGAGACAGTGGTGACTACGGTAGGATTTGGAGACCCTCCTGATCCAGAACATGTTAGCATTGGAAAGTATCACTATTAGCTTTTGATCTTTAGCCAAAAAAACATGCATTGTCTTAGCAACAGTTGTCTTATTGAGTTGCTTTTCAGGCTTGCAGTGAAAAAGGCAACATAGATGGTAGATTTCTAACATGCCCTCCCACCTCTATAGATGCCCATGATATGGGATCCAAATGGTTTGCTGTGCACAACTAGGCTTGTAAGGGCCATAGTAGTTGTTAGCCTGGTAACAACCTGTGAATCTGAAAAGATTGTGGGGCCACATAACTTTCTCAATCAGCTATATTGCTTGCTGAATACTTCAAAAATGGAGGTTTGGCTGCTGTATTTGAGTTTATCTGCAGCTTTGCAGTAAGACAGAACAGTTAGTCAAACTAAGAGATGTTAAAAGTATGCAAAATATTAACACTATATTTTATTATCTGAATGTTTGTCTTACGTAATGCAGGCTTTTGAAAGACTTAATTGTATAAAGAAGTAAAGTCATTTATTTTCCACTGTTTTCAAAAAAATGTTTTGCCATATTAATTTTTTCCTTGGGAGTTGCTTACGTGCAAGTAAGATCTGATGTGAATTTTCTGAGGTTCTGTCGGTGGCTTTTATTTCGATTTTTTACAAGGAATGGACAGTACTAGGATCTGCATTGGTATGCATCTCTGTCTCTCTTTGTACCAGAGGTGTCATATACTGGAATTCCGTTTTGAAATTGTATATCCTTTTTTCTGTATGTTTTTCCTTCCATGTATGGCAGCCATTAAGCCACTGCTGTCATTTCCCCCTGTACTGGCTAACTCCCAGCAAGGATGAAAGTCAGCCAGAAGAGTTGACAACCAAGGGGGGCCATCATCCAGGTAGCCATGGAGGTGGTTTGAGCCCTTACTGGCATCCTAACCATGGACATGTTTGTATTATGGCATTAATCCCTCCCTTGGTGGCTGATATGAACACCCATCACTGCATGATGTTCTGTGTCTTCCACTTGTGTGAGCATGCTTCCACATACACACTGATGAGAGTTACTGTTGCCAGCTTGGGATAGTGAAGCCCATGTCCCCCAGAAGCTACCCCCTCTCCCCAAGATGAGGGAGCAGGCCGCAGGCGTGCTCCCTCATCCTGGGGAGAGGGAGGAGGGAGCAGGCTGCAGGTATTCACTGCTGTCCTCCCACACCTAGTTTTTCAGTGTCTGAGCCAGTATGTGAACTTAGTTCACCTATGTCATATTCAGGGCTTTATACATCTGTGCTGCACAGCCAGATAAAACTGTATATTTTAGCTAGTATTTTAAGTTAGATGTCTGTATGTTGACATTTTTTACATACAGCTGCATCAGTCCTTTGCTTTTAGAATCGTCTTCAAAAGACTGTCTCCTTTTTGTCAACAGCATTTGCTCCAGTCCCACAGGAAAGTTTTTCCATTTCTCTAAAAGTACCCATTGACAGGACTTACTGAGTCTTGGTTGTTTGTATGTATTGCAAATACTGTGTTATTTGTGCTATAAACTGTGTATGCCAGATTTTAATGTATATATATATATATGCACTAAGTTGACTAATTGTACACTAAAACTTCAGATTGTGTATACTACATGACTTGTGTTGTATTTATTCCATGCATCTTTCTGATTTTGATGACTTTACCCCAGCTGTCTCCTGTAAAAAGGTATTTGATCCATTGGGTCTACATGGGATAGCACATGTTATAAATAAAAGTTATAATTTCATATTAAGTAGATTACATTATCTGATTATTGATGGTCTCTGAACATAGCTGAGAGGCATGAATGGTATTTCATTGTACATTTCTGTAGCAGTAAACAAAGTGTGAAATGCAGTGAGTATGCTGTAAACCATAAAGATATACACCAAGATTGCATTTTTTTTGTTGCTCATAACACTTTCAGCCTGCTTGTAGATTCATGTTCATATTATTTTGCAAAACCCTTTTCAAAGCAGAGATTGTCTTTTGTTGGCCTATGTCCAGCTTAATAGAAATGATGTCTTCTCAGTCTTCTCACTTGTAACCGCTGAAACCACCAAATGTACATCATGTACTTTTCAAAGCAGTCTGTTTTCCTTTGTCTTTTTGATAGTAATCCAAAGTTTTTGCAATCTGTGCAAGACACAATCGAGAGGTTAAAATACAAGCATAGCTGGAAACTGCAAGATAACATTACCAGTGATGTGAAATTATTCTGAATGTTGATTAAGGATTTGATGAGCGAGTTTTTATTATTCTGCATCAAGTCTCAAGTCACAGAAAAGGCATCGAGTTTCCATAGGTGTCAGGCAGCTATCTTGGGTTGCCTTTAAAAAAATTCAGCGTAATGAAACATTTCTTTTTAATACTGCACATAATGTGTGTGCGTGTGTGTGTGTGTGTAAGCACACATGCATGCATGTATGTCATTTCAAGTATACAGAACACATACAAATTAAATAACAAATATCTGTCTTGGCATCAAATACATAATTTCCCCTGATGCATGCATTTAACTTGGTTTAATTAAAAAAATTAACAAGAATTAATATTTTAAATAAACTACACTAAGAGACCTGCTTGGGCCTTTTCTAAACTTCCAGCCTTCTCAGATTTGAGAAATGTAGTTTTATTGTTGTTGCTGGGAATCTGTTAAACTTCCTGCCATGTACTGAAGCTGTTTATTTCATTTAGTACCAGTTATTTATTAACATTGTTTTCACATTTTTTTTTAATTTATCTGTGTTTTGCTGACCAAGTTAACTGTGCTGTGCAAGGCCCATTTTCAGAGTGGACATGGGTAGATCCCAGCAGAATAGATTCATACAGTTTCTTACAGTAAACCAGCTTCACAGATAGGCAGTACTAGGTTGTTTCAGGATCAAAGCCAAAGATGCCTTCCTTCATCCCATCCCTATCTAATTAGAAGCATGCGTTCCACGCATAGGATCATAGGCAGTTACTAGACTATCGACCTGGAGGTAATTTCAAGCCTAGCCGTTTCATCCCAACATAATACCATACACACTCTAGTCAGTGCCCAGGATTGTATTTAGTAATGACAGCCCATGTCCAGGAGTGTTGTGGGAGCTATCCCCAGTAAGAATTTACGGTGCCCCATCCACTCATCTAGGTTCCTTTTGAACAGTGTCATACAGGTGTGCTTCTTCACATGAATTGGAAGCCTATTCCACAGACATGTCAGTCGCTGGGAGACAAATCTGTCCCTCCAGCATGTCCTATTCAAGTCACAGGCTGTGTTTAGGTCCCTGGAACGGGTAGCTCTGGTCCCATTTGATTTACGGGTATGCAGCAAATTCATTAGGTTTGGGTCGGAAATTGCTCTGTAAGCCAGGAATAAGTCTCCCCTAAAAAGTCTATATTATACTGAGTATAGTGACAGGGACTTTAGTTGGTTTGTGTAAGGTACATGCTGAGTCCCTTGATCCTCTTAGAAACATCTGAGGTCTCTCCAATTGCTGCAGGTGCTTTGTACGGTACATGCCGAAAGGGGTGTTTTACTCAATTATGGGCCTGATTAGTGACGAGTATACAGGGGTTATAACCGCCTTTGTTCAAGAAGCGATGCCTTTGCTAATCAAGTGTGCTACATAGAAAGCCTTCCTTACTACAGTATACACATGGTGGTCAAAGTAAAGGTTGCAGTTCTACGTGTGATCCCAGATCTCTTACCACTTTGTAGGTACATAGGGTATTGATGTTAATTTGATAGTGTGAAAGGATATTTTTTTAACTGAAGGGAATGATGATGCATTTCTTTGCATTCAGTTTGAGACCATGACTAAGACAGCAGTCAGTCTGCATAAGACAGCCCATGTCTAGGAGACTTGTGGGAGCTATCCCCCATAAGAATTTACGGTGCCCCATCCACTCGTCTAGGTTCATTTTGAACAGTGTCATACTGGTGTTCTTCACATGAATTGGCAGCCTATTCCAAAGACATGTCAGTCGCTGGGAGGTGAATATGCCCCTCCAGCATGTCCTATTCAAGTCACAGGCCGCATTTAGGTCCCTGGAACGTGTAGCTCTGGTCCCATTTGATTTACAGATATGCAGCAAATTCATTAGGTTTGGGTCGGAAATTGCTCTGTAATCCAGGAATAAGTCTCCCCTAAAAAGTCTGTATTATACTGAGTATAGTGACAGGGACTTTAGTTGGTTTGTGTAAGGTACATGCTGAGTCCCTTGATCTTCTTAGAAACCTCTGAGGTCTCTCCAATTGCTGCAGGTGCTTTGTACGGTACATGCCGAAAGGGGTGTTTTACTCAATTATGGGCCTGATTAGTGATGAGTATACAGGGGTTATAACCTCCTTTGTTCAAGAAGCGATGCCTTTGCTAATCAAGTGTGCTACATAGAAAGCCTTCCTTACTACAGTACACACATGGTGGTCAGAGTTAAGGTCGCAGTTCTACCTGTGATCCCAGATTTCTTACCACTTTATAGGTACATAGGGTATTGATGTTAATTTGATAGTGTGAAAGGACATTTTTTTAACCGAAGGGAGTGATGATGCATTTCTTTGCATTCAGTTTGAGACCGTGACTAAGACAGCAGTCAGTCTGCATAAGACTCTCCTGAAGCATACTGACATCATTTGGGGATTCAACAGTTGTACCCAGTTTGCAGTCATCCGCAAACTTAGTCAGCCACAGCCTCCTAGTTTTGGACTGAACTTTTCAGAAGCATATACCAAACAGTAAGGGGCCCAACACTGACCCTTGTGGCACCCCCTGGTGACAGGTTTGCTGGTTGATGTGGAGTCCCCCACTTTGATAGTGTGCGACTGGTTTGTGAGCCAGTTGGCAACCCATCTTAAAACAAAGGGGTTTACATTCAGTTTGCTAAGTTTATCGGTAATGCTGGAGTGTGGGATTTTCCAAGTCGAGGTATGCTGTGTGCACAGATTTCCTATTGTCAATGGCCCTGGTCATATTTTTGAAGAAATTTACCAGGTTTAACAGGCTGGATCTGCCTTTGACGAAGCCAAATTGGGTCAAATCCAGGGTTCACAGATTGCGTATGTCTTTATGAGATCCATGATGATGCATTCCACAACTTTACAGATGAGGCTGGTCAGACTTATGGGTCTATAATTCCCTAGGTCTGTTGCTAAGCCACTTTTGTGGAGGGGAATAACTGTTGCTGTTCTCCATTCCACAGGAACAAAGCCTGTGGTTAGGCTGTGATTGAGTAGGATACTTCTTGGTGATGCTGGTTCATGTTTAGTTTGTTTAGAAGATGGCATGGGTTGCTGTCTGGTCCCATAGAGGCTGTGTTTTTTGCATTAGACAGGGCTTTAATGACCTGCTGTTCGGATATGTAGGGCTGGGGGGAGATGGGGGCAAGACTTGTGATATGTTTGGAGGAGATAAGGGAGTGAAATTTTCACCAAATCTGTCCACTAGCAGGTGTGTGTGATACTGTTAAGTCACTGGTGGGGGCACAAGCTTGGGTCCTGCCTTTTAGGCTACGTACACAAGTGTAAGAGGCCTTGTGGTTATTCCCTGGCTGTGATTGCTAAGTTTTTCCCCAAAGTTATCCTTAGAGTATTTGACATGTTGTCTTATTTGCGTGTTGATGCTGAGAAGAGTGTTTTTTCCATTATTGGGACCTCTCCTTAGCTTTCTTAGACAACAAATTTTTGCATTTGTTGTAAAGTCTGTTGATGCTTGATGTCCACCAGGAAGGTGGCTTTTTTTTTTTTTACTAGGGGCTCTGGCTTTGATTCTCTCTGGAACAGCTGAGTCTGTACACTTATTACAAGTGATTTACAGGCTTTAGTGTAAGCTTTGGTGCAGTTACCACTTCCAGCTGGGGTGGGGCTTGGAATGCATTTATACCTTCCTCTAGGAGGGTATAGTTTGCTTTGGTGAAGTTTTTTAGTCTGAGTTCACCCTTTGAGAGTTCTGGTGTCAGTGCCAGTTCAAAGGCAACTGATTTACAGTCAGATTTAACCAATGAGGATCCCACAGTTGCAGTTCTGCGTCTGTTTGTCATGTTACGGAGGACCAGAGCTAGTATGTTTGTTCCTCTTGTTGGGGTTTGAACAATTTGTTCCAGGGCATTGAGTTAACAAAGTCAAGGAACTGTTGCGGTAGTGAGTTAGGGCTAGAGTAGGTTTTCCAGTTGATGGTGGGATAATTGAAATCCCCCATGACCAGAATGTTTGGTAATGTTTAGATTGACTCCAGTTTGGTCAAGTAATCCTCATGTGTATCATGAGCCATGGAAGGGGATCTGTAACAAGCTATGACTTGGATGGGAGTCATGCCCACAGTAATCTGAACTTGGAGTAACTCCATGGAGTTGTCCAGTCTAACTAATCGGGAGGTGAATTTATCTCTAATATTGATAGAAACAATGCCTCCTTTGGTACTTACATGTTCGTTTTGCAGTCTGAAGGTGTGGAAGGCATTGTAGCCTTGCAAGTGCCCCACCTCTTTTCAGCTCAAGTGTGAATAAGCAGAAACCCTCTGAAAGGTGTTCTCTGAGGCCTTGAACCAGGTTTCTGTGACTGCACAGACATCTGCATCCTCCGGTGATAGAAGTGATGCCAGGGTGCGCAGTTTTTGGTTTAATCTCCTAGCATTTAGCAGCATAACCATTGTAATGGTTGACTATTTTCATGTCGGCAATTTTGTTTTTGAGACCTTGCCTAAAAAAGTCACTATGGGAAAGGCAAAAGCCTTTGCCAACAGCCGAAATCTTAATGGTGCCAGGTGCAAACAGTCTCTAGCAAAGCAGTAAGATTTGTCGACCATGTCATCCCAGGCTGACAGAGACTGGATCCCTTTTGAATGACACCAAAAACAAAGCCAATTATTGAAATTGATCATTTTTTTGTTTATACTGTGGCATCATTCTAGGTGAGACCAATATGTTGCTCAAGGCTAGGCACATACCTGCCTGGGACATGCACTGTGAGAGCTCAGTCATGTCTCTCTTCATATAGCCCAGTGAGGTACATCTCAAGTTGTTCACTCCAGCATGAACTATGACAGCATTATAATGGTACTTGTTGCTGAGAGATCTGAGTGCGTGCATGATCTAACAAATCCTGGCACCGGACAGGCAGCTGGCCCTGACTTTCTTCTTATCTAACCTGGTGAGTGGGACATCCGTTATGTCTCAGTATGGAGATTCCAATGGGTGCTGTGTTAGTTGTAGCTGTCTTTTGTTTTGGAGGTGTCTGGTGTTTTGGTATTTTTTTTGAGAGAACCTCACTGTATGTTGATTTATGTGTTGGATGCATAATTTGTGTATGAGTAGTGGTACTACGTGCATGAGTTGTAGTGGGTGAGTTGACAACCTCTTCAGTGTTACTATTTTGAGTGAGAGAGCAGGAATTCAAGATTCTTCGTGTAGATCCATCTCACACTCTGTACTAGAGTGAGTTATTAGTAGAGGGTTGTCAGTGTACATGAAACAGTTGCAACACTGCCTCTGGAGTCCCAAATCAACAAGGCTGTCAGGAGAAACAAGGGTAGTCCAACTGTCCATAATGGTAGGTTTGAAGAACTGTTGTCACAAAGGGGGTACTTTCAGGACTGATCTAGGAGGTGCTCAGTAGATGGGTATTTCTGACGGGGTTTTTGGCTGGTGGTTTTGTAGGTCGCAGCTCACTAGCAATACTTCTCAGACCGGAGATGTACTAAAGATAAGGAATATATTAATATACTGCAGCTGTATCTAAGGGGAAAATTGTCAAACTTATCTGTTTATGGCACACAATTGTGCTGCAGTGAGCAGTGCTGCATGATGTGCAAACAAGCCAAAACGCACTGAAATATAGGGCTTAAATACCAGAGGCTAAGAATTTAAAAAAAAATTAAACTAAGAAGAACCAATGAGGGTGCTTACTCTGAGCTTTAGACCAATCACCCTTTACCACACAGGTTCCAATCAAAGATGACTTGGAAAATGTGCTCAGAATACAACAGCCACTACAAACAGACCCTGTATTTTGACTACTACAGCTACTAGCTACAATAATTTAGGCAGGAAATGCTAACAATTTTTAAACAGCAAGGAAACACTAAATAATATTTTAAATAGCAAACAAATCAGTTATTTAAAACACTGTTTAGCAGGAAAACAGAATAAACAGAACAGATGCTTTGCAAACAGTGAAAGGTAGCAACAATTACTTTGCAAACAGTGAAAATAGCAAAAAAGCTTTGCAAACAGTGAAAACAGCAACAAAATACAATTTAATAGGCACGGTAAGGCAGACAAATGCAGTGCAAACAGTGCAATTTAGTTTACAGTATTAAAATACAGTGTTAAATAAGCAGAACACAATAGAAAGTGCACTCAATAGTGTAATCAAGCAACAACAGGCAACTTATGTTTATAGGAAGCTCAGAAGCCTCTAGTCATCTGGTATCTCAGCTTAGACTTGTGGCTGGTAACCCAGCTCAGTTCAAATAAGCCATAGATGCCCAAAACTGGTTGGTTTATACAACTCTTCCCTATACGGCACCATCTGCACTCTGTGCTGCTGCCCACAACTTCATTATTGGTTGACTTTGAGATGAAAACATTGAACCCCACAGATAGAACATGCAAATTCCACACAGGTACCTTGTACATTCTGCGTAGGAGGTGAAAACCTTAACCATTCTGCCAATTGATTTCTCACCTTCACCATGTAATAGTCTTTAAAAGCTAGCTGACTGACCCATCTTGACACAGAATGGCAGGAACTTTACTCTCAAACACAGCTACGGTTTATACTCTGATACACATAAACTTGTGCTGCAGCTGTGGCATTTACTTCATCTGTTCATCAGACTATATGGTCCTTTTGTTCCTTAAATAGGCACACTCCAAGCTGAGCCTGTACTTCTCTTATTGCTCACACCATCCCTGAGAGAAGTGTGTTAGGTGCTGTTTTCCATTACCTTCTTTATGAGGGTGGCATTTAAATGGCAAAAATCTCTAAAGTTTTACATTTTAACCTGTATGTTTTCAGATTTCTTCACAGTGCTGGATCATTGTTATTTCCGGTTACTAATCATTCTTCTGTTGTATCCTATATCCTTACAGACAGCCTTTTTTGCATCAAGGTTGTTCTTGTGTAAGTACTTAAGGGTGCAGCTAAGCATACTCAGTATACTGAAGTGGGTACAATTTTTTTCTGAGCATCTCTTTGAAACCTCAACCCTCAAAAAGCACAGGATGTTTAGAACTTTGTAAATGAACATGCAGAGGTATCCAAAACATGCTTGTGTGAAAGGAATACACCCCTAATATATATATATTTGTATGGGTATGAATGGTAACAGTTGAAAATAATGTGCCCCCCCCCCTTCCTATATATCTGGAGGTAACATTTTAAGAGTTGAATATATTTTTAAAATAATAGGTGGTTGATGGCAGCAACATTAGGTTTAAGTGCAAAATGTACATTTCTGGCTACACCCCTTACTTGTATTGACATTGAATCTGTTTCTTATTTGTTTAACATGTTGACTGTTTATGTGCCTAAAATAGTGTAGCTAGTAGCTGTAGTATAGTCCAGTTTCAAATTTGCTGTTTTTGGCCTGGTTGTTTGTTTGCAGTGGCTGTTTGTTTTGAGCCCATTTTCCAGGCCATCTTGGATTAGCTGAAGCCATTCTTCACTTTAGTGAGAATATCATGTTGATTGGCCACTGGCTGGTAAAGGCTGGCTGATCTAGGGCTTGGAGTATGCACCTCATTGGTTCTTTTGAGCTTTTTTTAAAGTTGTTTCAGGTTTGAACTTTCTAGTACTTAAGCCATACCTTTCAGAGGGTTTCTGCTTATTCACACTTGAGCTGAACAGAGGAGGGGCACTGATCACAAGTCTGATCTGTGATGTATAACAATAAGTATCCTGTTTTCTTGCTTATTTTTACTAGCTATTGTTTATTCTTACCATTTATTGCACTTTTTATTGTCTGCTGCCTACTTTTTACTGTATTTATTGCTATTAAATAATCTGCACTGTTGTACTGCAATTGTCTGCCTTACTGGGCCTGTTAAAACACTTTTGTTACTCTCACTGTTTGTAAAGCTTTTTTAGCTAAGTTTCACTGTGTGAAAGGTATTAACTGGAAATTTTCTCCATTTGTTAAGCATCTGTTTGTTGCTCTAATTTTCCTTTCAAGGAGTGTATTAGTATCATGTAACAGATTTGTTTGCAGTTAAAAGCATTCTCTAGTCTCCTTGCTCCTTTTTCTGATTAAAACTTTCATTAAGTGTCTCACTGCTGTTCTTCTGCTGTGATAAAGACTTCTGTAGTTTTTCCTGGCTAAAATAATGTAGTTAGTAGCTGTAGCATAGATTCTCACCCTTCCTATTGTCTTCTTCTTAAACTTGGTGGTTTTGCAGTTGCCTGCCCCAACTCTAAATTTGAGCTGGTACACTCCTCCCAGTCCAGTGTCATTAGCTCTTTCTACCTAATACAGACAGAACATTTGGGAAGGCCAACCCCCTTAGTTTCCTAACCTTGAATTATCTTCTGTTCCTCCAAAAAAAAAAACTCTTTATTCAGCTGCTTTTACAGTATTTGTGTTTCCTCCTCCTGCTCTGTTAGTTCATCTTGATTTTCTGCTACATGTTCTTTAAAGTGTTCAGTTGCATCTTTTCTGCTGCATTTATTACTACTTGTTTTTAGCCTGCTTAAATTGTGTTATTCTAAGCCTCTTATTTTTGGTTTAAGCACTTGGGCTTTAGGTCTACCCCTTAGCTCTCCCTGGCATCTCTCCCTCTGATTCTGACAAATATGGATGGACAATTTCCTATGGTTTCTCCTGCCAGCCTGGTTGATATGGGCATCCTGAGACCGTGTGGCAACTGCCTAATGTACCCGGACAACCATCATACTATTACCACCTAGGGACATAATTTGTGAGAAATGCAATTACATTAATAACCTAGAGTCTATGCTGTCTCCCTCACAAGCTAGTATATCTATCACTGAGAAGGTTGTCAGTACAATCACTACACTTCAAAACACCATCCACAACTACACAACACACACCGACATATGAAGAGATTCTCAACAAAAACAAACCCAAACAAAGGAGACCTCGGAGGCAAAAACACTTGCGAACTCCACAGCCCTCCACACCACATACCAGGCATAGTTCACACACCTGTGTCTCGCAACCACTAAAGCCTAGTCATAAAACTAACATATTGGTCATAGTAGTCTCCATTGTGAGACACACAGATGTGCTTCTCACCAGGCTGGATAAGGAGAAAGTCACAGTTGTTTGTCAGGTGCCAGAATCTGCCATATCACACACGCACTCAAGTCTCTCAACAGCAGGTACTATTATGACTCTGTCATAGGCCATGTAGGTGGGAACAACTTGAGATTTACTTCCTCAGACTATATGAAGAGAGACATGATTGAGCTTGCTGAATAGTTGTCCCAGGCAGGTATGTCCCTAGCCTTAAGCAGCATTCTACCATCACCCAGAATGATGCCTCAATGCAAACAGAAAATAATTGACTAAACAATTTTTGTAGTTTCTGGTGTCATTCCAATGGGATCCAGTACCTGACAGCCTGGGAGGATATGATTGACAGACCATGATGCTTTGCTAGAGATGGCCTGCATCTGTCTCACTTGGGCTTCAGGCTTCTGGCAAAGGTCCTTGCCTCCCCCATAGTGCCTTTTTTAGGAAAATTCATGAGGTCAATACTACCAACTTAACAATTTCAACAGAACACAAATTAAAGGTCATGCTGCTAAATGCTAGGAGTCTAAACCTGAAACTGCACTCATTGCAAGCATTCATAACCCTGGAAGATGCTGACATTTGTGCAGTCACAGAAACCTGGTTCAAAGCTGCGGAGAGCATCCCAGCCTTACCTGGTTTCTCATCCTATCATACATTAAGACCACAAACTGTGGGCAGCAAAGGAGGCGAAGTTTCATTATATATTAGCCACACACACCTCTAGGCTGGTAAAACAGTATGACACACAGGAGACACTCCATGTGCAGTTAATGTTGACAAGACCCCCTAGTCAAATCATATCTAGCTACAAGCCCCCAAATGTGACTCAAGATGCCCAATCCACCAATCTGGACATCTTCGAATCCATCAAGATTCAACCCTTTACCCTGATCCTGGGTGACTTTAACTACCCAAGCATACAGTAGATTGGAAAAACTTCATGCCAGAACACAAATGCCCAGAGATTCCTTATTTTTATCAATACAAATGCCTTGGAGCAGCAAGTAGATACCCCCACAAGAGGTGATGGACTTGCTATTAACCAGCATTAGTAACCACTGCAGCACCCCTACATTATCATCCTCCATGGTAAGATCCAACCATAAAGCAGTCACTTTTGAAGTCACCATCGCCCCTGACCCCCCTCCCCCCTCTAGCTAGGGTCAAGCAAACTTCTCCAAAGCTGATTACAGCCTCCTTAGAGATGGTATAAACAACTTCACAGATCTCTCCCCCCTTTGTAGGAACTGGCACCAATGTCTGAATCTGCATCAAAGTACTATACAAGCATTTATATAGATGCATGGAATCAGGAATACCTGACAGGACAAAAATCATCCTCAGCAAGGAAGTGTAAACCTGTCTGGTGGACATCTGCAATAAATAAACTATATAACAAAAGGAAAACATTGCTGTCCAGGATCAAGAAGGAGCAGGTGTCCAATTGTAAGCAATCTATCCTTAGCCTGGACAAGCAAATAAGAGCACTAGCAAAATCCTCTAAAGCCAACTTTGAGTCCACATTGGCCACATCTACTAGAGACAATCATAAGGCCTTCCTCACATATGTCCGCAATCTCAAAGGAAGCATCCAGATCTGTTCAGAACTGATTGTCAAGGACACTACATACACAAATACTGTAGATATAGCCAACCTACTGGCTGACAGATTCAGCAAAAACTTCACCCCTCTGTCCCCCCATAAGTAAATCAGGACATCTCCAGTACCTGCCCTCTCCCCTTATCTCTAGGGAACAGGTCATCACTGCCCTTTCAAAGGCAAAAAGTACAGCCTCCATGGGACCTGATAACATCCCAGGCTGCATCCTACATGAACTTGTAGCACCATTAGGCACCCTATTCAACCAAAGCCTGAGTACCAGCTTTGTCCCAGCCCAGTGGAGGACAATCACTTTCATACCTTTACACAAAGGTGGAGCATCCACCGATCCAGGAAATTATAGCCCCATCAGCCTAACTAGCCTGATCTGCAAGGCCATGGAATGGATTGTCATGGACCTCTTTAACAGGGACATTGGCAACCTGCAAACACTTGACCCCACACAGTTTGGTTTTGTCAAAGGGAGGTCATATCTGTTAAATCTGGTTGACTTCTTTGAGACGGTCACCAATGCCATGGATGAGGGGAAGACTATACACACCACCTACCTTGACCTGGCCAAAGCCTTTGGCACTATTCCCCACTCAGGCATAGTAGATAAACTCTCTCAACTAGGCATCAATCCATATGTTACCAGATGGGTAGCAAACTGGCTCCCTGATAGAACCCACCTAATCAGAATAGGGGAAGCCACCTCAAGCAGTAGACCCGTAATGAGCAGCATACCCCAGGGATCAGTCTTGGGGCCTCTGTTATTTGGGATATACTTGTCTGAGTTGCAGGCCAAAACAAGTGGGCTATGGCTGACTAGGTGTGCAGATGACTGCAACTGGGCACAGTCATCAATTCCCCAAGTGATGTGAACATCCTCCAAGAGGGTGTCACCCAAACAAATGACTGGTGCCAGAAACATGGCCTCAAGCTGAAAGCCAAAAAATGCATAATCATCCCCTTTGGGGAGGGTGACGTCCACACACATTATCACATTAATAACATCCTAAGCATGCAATCAGTCATGATGGATTTGGGCACCCAGGTTGATAGCAACCTGACTTTTGACCACCATGTTACATCTGTTGTACAGAAAGGTTTCTACATGGCCCACCTCATAAGTAAGGGTATCTCATCCAGGGACAAGGAGGTCATAACATCCCTGTATTCTTCCCTTATAAAGCCAATTATTAAGTACAACTCTCCCTTTGGCATGTACCTTGCAAACCACATACAGCAGCTGGAGCGACCACAGAGGTTCCTCACCAGGAGAAGCCAGGGCCTCCTACATCTGCCCTACACAGATAGGCTAAAAGCCCTGTCCCTCTACTCAGGTTCATACAGACTCCTCAGAAGTCACCTCTGCCTGGCATACAAAGCAATCTCAGACCCCACCTTGATGGGACTGCTGCATATCTGCAAGTCAGTCTCCATTCGAGTAACCCGCACATGCAACCTCAACCTGGTCTGTGACATCAATAGGACTTGTTGGCAGGACAGATTTGTGTCCCAGAGACTCCCCCACTGTGAAATAGACTCCATCCCCATGTCAAGCAGAGTACCTCATTATTCCTTTGTAAGCACAAACTGGATAAATGGATGAAAAACAAAGTACACCACTGGGATTCCACTTATGCCCCTGTTGAATAGGGGCTTTGGGTGCTGACTTGTCTAAACATGGACAAAACTCTTGGCTAGGCTTATAAGGGCCTCAGGGCCAATAGCGTAGTAACTTCCTATGTTCTGTTTATGCTGTTTTCACTGCCATCACAGTTTGCCAAATCAGCTTCATTAAACCAGATAAATGGTTAAACCATATTTGCCTCTTCATATTTGCTGTACGATTTGCCACGTCACAGAATATTTTGGATTCATTTATTGTGTACTTGGTATTTAGGTGGAAGATGTTAAATTTTATGAAGCTGAAACCTAGAACTTGTGGTTTTTAAACAACTCTGAAAATGTTTGTTAAAAGGGGGTCATTAGAGCAGGTGACTCTTTGCCCCAAGGTGCAGCAAGGCCAAAGTGGATTATATTAGCAGTGTGGGAGAAAGAATCATGTGGGAGCTTTGTACCATTAAAATAGTCTATTTTTAGAATTCACTAAATGGTGTTATGATTATATTCTGTCCAAAACAACTTTCATCAAATTGTCTTTCATAAATGAGTGGGACATTATGCATCCATAAATTGCTGACTGAGTAATTTTACATCTATGATTACTGTGTGCTGCTCTGTGTTGTGTTATCTTCTGTAGAGAGTTCTTGACTACTGTTACTTCCTGTCATCAGGAGTACAGTCGTGATCCTTCAAGCCTTATCTCCTACTAGATTCTAGTCTTATTGTAACAATGTTTACCTGCAGATTCTATAAGTAAGTTTTCCATCTTAACTTGGACCTTAGTGGAAAACCGTCCCACTTGACTGTTTTTTATGGGTTTAACTTCAAGGTACCTCCTTTGCCAGTACCTTGCTGCTGTCACTTCTTACCAGTAGTGTAGTTGTACTCACCATACCACTTTCCATATTGACTCTCACACCTGACCACAGTTTTCATAAGTTTTCTTCAATACGATCCCATAAAAACTATCCTACACTTCAGCTCTGCATCTAAGTCTTTCTCCACTTGACTATTTACTTCCAAACAGGAAATTTACCTTATATCTCATTTCCACCCTACAAACTCCTCAACACACCAAGGGTAGTTGCATTTTGTAGAGACCTCACTCCTTCAAACCCTAGTCTGTCAATCTTTATCCATCTCCTCACTTCCCACTCCTTGCTATTTCAAGCCACAGTAACAATGCAGCACCACAAAATGTCTCCCTTAAACTTGTTTATAATATAGTAGTACTTACACACATGCTTCATAACAGAAGTTGCAAGAAAATGTATAAAATGGTAATTAAAATGTGCTATAAAGCAATAATCTCAATTGCCTAGTGTTCTGCATTATTATCTGTTACAGGCCATATTTTCAGGAAGTATATTGCTATTTAACAGATACTAGCAAAGAAAATAATAAACAGGACATGCAGCCAACCCTGACCTCATCAGCATAGCATACGTTGTTTTGGTAAACATTACAAACATAGGGTTGTTGTACCCATCATATGTCCATGGCCATTAAGGTGTCTGCAAAATATCCCATCTAACATCTAAATAAAAGAGTAAACAGGACACACAGCCAAACTAATTAGTAAAAAACTACAAGAAAATCCTAACCGAGCTAGAGAATTAACTGTGTGATTCCTTAAAACCTCTTGTAAAACAGGATAATGGGATATATGCAAATGAACCCTTAAGGACATCAGGCATTTCTGCTATATGGTAATTCTGAATGCCAGTGACTTTTTAAGTCTGTTAATGGACAAATTCAGGCCAGTAAAGCCAAATCCCACTAGCTAGATACTAGCAAAGAGGTAGAACAGCTGGAGGCATATGCATCTCACACTTATAACCATAATTCTACTGATAGATTCATAGGTAGGTACTAGGCTATTGGCCCTAGGACCTATACAAGCCTAGCCAAAAAAATGTACCTTGGCTTTCGCCACCCAAGAAAATTATTTTCCTGTGCCCCTGTCGAGCAGAGCCACAGAAGTGATCCCTGGGGTGAATTTCCCATCCAATCATCAAGATTTTTCTTGAAGAGTGCTAATGAGGAGCTCTGTTTAACATAGATAGGTAGTCTGTTTCAGAGTATGGGAAGTCTCTGGGACATGAATCTATCCCTCCAGCATGTTGTGGTGACAAGGTTTAGGTCCCTAGAGCGTGTAGCTTGGAGGGATTGGGATTTCTTTAAGTGGAGCATGTCCAACAGCTCTGGGTTTGACATAGCTTTGTATGTTAGGCAGAGATCGCCCCTGAGTAGGCGATATGCGATGGAGTAAAGCTGTAGTTTCTGCAAAAGAAATAAGAGCAGCTATGGAAAAATAGGAATATCGCCCCGTTTGTGGACACAGCATGTGAAAGTGTTTTCTCAAAAGCTATTACTGTGACTAACAAATGTTCTTCACAAACCTCTGAGGCAAAATGTAATTAAAAAGCTTCAAGGGCATGTATGCACTGCAAGCACTGATTTTATATTAAAGCTGATTTTTTTATGCATTCATTTTTAGGGATGAGATTTATATGATGACACTCACTTGTGTATAAATGATTTTATGTGATCAAGTCCAGTCTAGAACATAAAATGCAGAATAATGGCATAATGTACATAGGCTATCCATACTTGATGTTAAAATGCAGTTGCTACACATATATTGACTGCTGACAACACACAGTGTTTCAGTATTTATGCATTGTGTGTATTAATGAAATTTTAGATAGCTGGAACTTTGATAAGCTGCAGAAAATAGAATGCAGATGTCAGGTGATCCTTCAAAACTGGAAATAAATAAAATACTCACCTTAATCAGTTGCCATATCTGATATTTAGGCAGCCATTTAATTTGGTTGCATCAGTAACTGATCACAGTGCTTGGTTCATGTGTATTTTTATTTGCATACAGTATATTTCTTTTAACAATGTGTGCTACCTTCCACTGAAGTAGAGTGTCATACTCTCAAAACTTTTCTTATAATTTTATTTCTGTTGCTTGTACTGTGCTGTTGATTTTTTATGTAATATACCTATGCAGTATCTGACTGTATTCCCTTTGTCCCTGAAATATTCACAAATCCTAAAGTTTAAGCCTTCTTGAGGAGAGTCCTACATTTGAACCTGTTTCATCATGCCTTTACCCAGTGTCTGGTATTTTAACTATATGACAGAAAACACGATGTTCTCATGCCCTAACATGCTAGGTATGCGGTCTTAGGTTTATCTTCTGAAATATACTGTTCTTAGTGGCACTAACCTCTAAAAAGAAGATTTCTTAGCTACATGGCAGCAGTGGTGATGAACCAAAGACCCACCGGTGAACAGCAGTGGTGAGGAAATCTTACAAGTTAATGAAAGAAGCTCTAAATAAAGTGTTGTTTGGGAGGGAGTCTAGTGAGCTGTCTGGTTCTGACAAGCCAGGAAGGCAGCAGCTGCAATAGCTAAGTGAAGGACCATATTTTAGAGGAGAAAGCCATGGAAAATGACTTTCAGGTAGCCTCTGAGAGATTCAGACAAACTATCTAGTGACACAGAAGAGAAGAGCAAGACATTGCCTAGACTGTTTACAGCAGTGGTGACGAATTGAACTCCTGAACTCAGTGGATATCCCCTCTTTTGAGAAGGCATTGTCAGAAGTATTTGGTAGAGTTTGGTCCATCTCTGTAGATGAGATCATTATAGTAATAAACACTTTTACTCTGTCAGTTCCACAAGAAAGGATGTGATCCATCTGGAAATGTTGAAGGTCCTGGGTTTTGTTGTGACATGCCATTTTAATGTTGTGTGGAATACAGAGAAGTATTTATGGATTAGAAGTCTGTGGTAGTCATGATGTTTAGAACTTGGTACAGAAGGCTATGTCATAGTTATAGAGGAGTCATGAGCCTCAGCCTCACATGGAAAGTGTGCACCACTATGTCAGAAGAACGATTTTATCTGATCATCAAACCTGTTATTCAGGAAGAGCAGTGCAGATTCTATTCTGGCAGGGGAAGGAGAAGGCATTTGTTTTTGTACCTAGAATGCCTTGCTGGAGGTGCTACTGCTGTGTAGGGTCCAGGCAGCAACTGTGTCTTCATTGGTCCTAGTATTTGAAGATTTAGACTTGTATCCATATTACTGACAGTTAAGCAGATATGTTCACTGAGGGAGTGGAATTCCACTAGTGGTGTGTCTTGTCTGTCTTCTCATTCAAATTTGTCATGAACAGAGCATTAAGGGACAGCCCAGAGATTTTTTTATAGTTTTCAGTTTGAAGACAAGAGCATTGCACTTTTCTTGTTTGCTGGCTCATATGATCCTCTTGGCCTAAAAGTAACCTTCATCTGTAGCATCCACTTGAGTAGTTCACAGCTGAGCCTGCTGCAGCTGAGATGAAAATTAGCACCTCCAAATAAGAAATGATGATACTCTGGTAGAGAAGAGTGGCTAGGAGTATAAGACAATCTATGTGCTGAACTACTGTGTAGAATCATTGCAGTCAATTATGCTGATTTCAAGTGTATAAAATGTCACTACACCCCATCAGGGTCAATAAACAAACATGAAGACTTCATAAATTAAAAGGACTATAACAGTACTGGATAAGTTTAAACTGAGTAAAGGGATAGCACTTCAAGCCTTCCCTGTATTACAGGGACTTTAAGCCAACAATCTTCTTGGTTAGGAACTTCTGGGGCCTTTCCATTTGCTTAATACATGTAGAAATGTTTTTCATGAAGGGGTGATTGTATTCAATAACTGGTCTGATTAGGGCTACATAAACAAGGATAGTAGTTTCTTTGACCTGAGTGATTTTCCCTTAGATGGTTGTCGAAGGAGAGATAGAATTATTAACCCAGGTTCCAAAATCCCAAAGTAAATTATTATTTTTTGGGTGGGGTATTGGCTATATTGTACATTGAGGGAGTAGTTTACTTACCAAATGTACTTTTTCACATTTAATTTAAGCCATTTTTTCATGCTTCACTTTATTTATTTTATTTGCAATTGTTTTTTTGGAGTAGAGCACTGATCCCCCACGAACCTTTTTCAAACGGCCCAGGAGTGATGTCTGGTTAAGTGACTTGCTCAGTATTACAGTGGAAGCTGAACGAATCAAACCTTGTGCAACTGGGCCACAAGAAACAGTTTGTTAACAGCGCCTTAATTCTCTAAGCCAGCTGTCAGAGCCCCTGTTTATAAGTGTTAGTCCCTGCTGTAATGAATTGGTATCATAGGGAGATTAGACAATAATGTCCAGTTTGCAGTCATCTGCAGACTTTGTTAATTAGAGATCCTGACTCCTGGTTTGGAGATCAGAGAAGTAATGATGAAAGGTAGGGTCCCAGAATAGAGCCTTTGAGCACACCACTGACTTGCTTCATACTTTCTGAAGTGGTGTCAGTCCTCTTAACTGGGTGGGTTCTTTCAGCCAATTCTCTATCCATTTCAACATGCATGGATCTACTTTTTACGCATTTAGCTCATTTAGGATGCCAGCATGGGGTATAGTGTCAAATGCTTTGGCCATATCCAGATATGCTGTGTGAATTGAATGACCGCTGTCATGAGACTGTATGACTGTCTTGAAGAAGTTAACTAAATTTAGTAGGCAGGATCTCCCGTTGATAAAGCAAAACGAATGTGGGTCTAACCTGATAGTGTTTGATATCATAGCTTATGAGGTCACACATGAAATGTTCTATGGGTTTGCAAATCAGACTAATTGGTCTGTAGTTTTCTGGATCAGTGGTAGGGCCACACCACTGCTGTTTGCCATACTTTGGAGACAAATCCTGTAGATAAGCTCAGGTTAAACAGTTTAAGGAAAAGCTTCATAAAGGCATGTTTGGTACTATTTATACAGCTTCCAGGTAAAATATCAGGTCCCATTAAAGTAGAATTTTTGTTTGTTTATATATCACCTTCAATGCATGTTGTTTTGTGGTATTAGGAGATGTAAGGGATTTGGGAATTTATGGTATTAAGATAGTTGTTTTAGAGGTAAAGTTTACACTAAATTTGTCTTGCAATATAATTGCTGTATCTACAGGTCTAAGTGTATGGTCCATTTTGGATCATTTTAGAACATTGCTGGGTGTTATTTCCTAGTTTCCTAATGTAATTAAGAAAGAATTTATAATTATCTTTGGCCTCAGATATTAATTCAAGTTTATGATTTGCCTTAGTAACCCTGATAGTAATTTTTATTTCTTTACTGATATTTTGATGCAAACTTTAATATGAGGGATTTTAGGTTTGTTGTATAATTTAGGAAGTTTTTATTTCTCTTGCTATAGAATTTATTTAAGCTGGTGGACCACCCAGGTAATTTGTTCTTAAACTTCCCATTGTGTTTGCATCTAGTAGGGATGTCCAGGTCAAGATACTTACTTATGTAGAAATCGATCCCCATTGTGTAAACAAAGTTGAGTCTCTGTCAGGTCTGGTGATGTTACAAGTGAAACCTGATAGCTTATAATAGAGGTTGAGGAGATTCATCCATTTGAAATCCCTGAGTTCAGAATTAATGACTGCATGAGCTTCAGTTTGTGGTCAGACTTAACCAGGTATGGAGAAACTAGAGGGGTGGTGCATGTAGTGGCTATATTAATTAGGTCTTGGATCAAAAATATGTCCTCTAGTTTGTTAACTCACTTTTCCAAAGGATATTAAGTCTAAGAATCTCTGGACATAGGCAACTTTGGAAGTATATGTGCTTCAGTTTATTGTTAGTTGAAATCTCCCATTATAAAGACATTATTGGTAACAGGTAGTTCTTCAGGTACACTTAGAATCATACATGATCATCAGGAGACATGGGGAGCCCCATAGCAGGTTACAAGTTTATAGTGTGTCTTGTGCAGTGTATGTTGGAAGCCACTGAGTTCCATTTTTGGGAATCTGTCTAGAGGTGACGTGGTCCTTGACAAATTTGTAAATGCCACAGCTTCCATTTGACCTGAATGCATGACACTGCTTTGCAAAGAAAACAAGGTTGGTGCCTATTATATTTATAGTAGCATAATAAGTAAAATAGAAAGTTATGTACAGAGTGGTGGCTTTTGACCTCAAAGTAAGGGTTGGTCTGCAAGAAGAAACTGAATGGGTAGAGCTTACTATGGCAAGCCAAAAAATATTTAGCTATTATCAGACAACAGCTAGTGTCAGTTATTTTCATTCACAGACTGTCTTATTACCCATCTAATAATAATAATAACAGTTACAATCATGTTTTTCAACTTGTACTCAAACACACACTGGCCCTGCCAGGCCAGATCAATGCCTGTTTAACTGTGATCAAATGACAGCAAGGTCTGTCAGTTTCATTCACAAACTGACTCTTTGTCCACCAATTGCATCTACTATAGTGATGTATACCTTCAGTTGTCTGATTGTGCTGTCCAATTATAGACACTTTATTTACTCTGTACATCTCAGATATCTGATCATGATCAAATGAATGAATTAATAAATAAGGACATACATAAAAGATGTCCACAGTAAAGCATTTTGTATCTTTGCTGTTAGATCCATACAGTGCATCTAATTGTAACCCCCTTATGTACACACACATGGTGTATCTTCCAGTTGCAGCCATTTTATTGACTCTGTATACCTCAGATGTCTGACTGTGATCAAATAAATAAGCAAATAATGGCCACTGTAATGTATTTCAGCTCACTGTTGCTAGTTGCTTACATTGCGACCCATTGCAGTCTCCCACAGATGTGCCCCTAATTGCAGTCATTTTATTGCCTCTGTATACCTCAAATGTCTGACTGATAAAATGCACGAATAATTGAATGATTAAATGAATTAGCCATGGTAATGCATTTCAGCTGTCTGAAAAGTATAGTTCAACTTCAAGCCCTTCAGGCACACATACAGATTGCTCTTTAGCCACTTTATTGAATGCATACATCTCAGATGTCTTGATTTCTAGTACTTTACTATTTACATTATTTACTGTATATATCATGCTGCACTAATTATTCTAGATGTTCTTGCTGAGCCACGCTCTAGCTAGTTTGACTACTGCTACTAAACTGGTTTAGCTTCATTGCTTATTAATAAGCTCTGTTACATAACTTAGTGCAAATTTTGGCTTTACTGAGTGCTGCTGTGCAGCTCAGAGACAAAGATTACTACTGCTAGGTGACATAATTCCTGTTCATTCCAACTGATTTAAACTGTATTATTCATAATTCATTAAGCATACTCATGTTTTGATTAATGTGGAATTGCAGTCTGTGCTTACCTTTTCTGTTGCCAGTCTGATAGCAGTTCATGTTTTGAGGCAAGTACATTATTACTCCCACAGCATGATTCAATTTGATAGTGGTGTACATATTTAGTGAATATGGAGACCACGTTCTCACAGCATAATGCACTCTGTAAGCTGCACAAGCACATTATCACATCAGAAAGCACCACCACTACACTTATGCCAAGGTGGTTAAGAAGTCACTCCCCAAGTCTTATAGAATTAGAACTAAAAAATGTAATCTACCAGGCAACACATCTACATTGTCAAATGTTCATCGGCCATTATATATACTTCAGTAAGTCACAAGGTGAATGACACAAGCTGCTAAGGCCTACAATTGATGCATCCATTCTTGCAAACATTTTGCTAACTAGTGACCCTGTTGTGATGCACAACAGGCCTGGACAAGAACAAGATGACAGTTATCTTTCTGAAGCCAGGATCCATTGATCCATAGAACTGAAAGGGCTCTTAGATCCTTCTATCAAATACAGCCGTGAACTGATGGTGGCCCACAAGGAGAGGTGAATGACTGTGGATGCTCCACCCAAGGAGAATTGCAAAAGGGTATGTCTTACCTTGTATGTGACAGAGGCAGGAAAGATACGGGTTTTGAGTGTTAACTTCCTATTACATAGAATAATTTGAACATTCAGTAACAAGATAATAGACTTCAATAATTGGATTAACTACTGGTGGCATTCTAAGGGGATCAGCATATGTCTGTGATGGATGAGACATCTGATAGACATCCTGCTTTGGAAAGTATGGTCTGCAACTCTTACCTACACTTTTACATTCTGACTAAAGCATTTACTGCCCTCATAGTGTCTTTTTAGGCAGTGTGTGCCAACACAGCATTCTTATCTAACAAATTCCAACTAAAAACACATTAGGGTAGTTCTACTCTGTGTCAGAGGTCTTAACAAAAAGTTGCCTGAACTTGAGCACCCCCACTCATAACTCGTTTATATATATATATACATATATATATATATATATATATATATATATATATATATATATATATATAGTAGAATAGTCAGGGTTACAGTGAATATATACATATCTTTGTGTAGTAATAGAAACTCAATTTAATGCAATGAAAGTACGATCTCTGTTCTTGGATTTAGTGCCTGCTATATATTCAGACCTATGGGTAGTTGAGGAGGAGTGGTTAGTCTTAGTCATCTTCCCCTCACATCAAGGCAGATTCCTTGTAAGCCTAATTTTGAAATTTTTGAAATCTAAATCACTGTAAACAAAATTAACTACCACCTCATAGCAAGCTATTTAACACACTCAATATCCCCCATGATCACAATTATAGGTTCATACGAGATTACTAGGATAATGGCTCAACATCTTTTACAAACCTAGTCAATGTAACCCGATTTACCTGGTATATGTCCCCTAGGGCAGGAGGAGACATGGATTTGTGCCTATGCCTTGGGTATTTTTATAGACCCCCCCCCCCCATCCGTAAGGGACATAGGCACCACCCCTGGTGTGAATTTATGGTTTCCATCCATAGATCCAGACTGGCCTTGAAGAGGGCTAGGGAAGAACTCTGCTTTACTTAAATAGGAAGCCTATTCCAAAGTAGTGACCATCTCTGGGACACATCTGTCTCTACAGCATGTTCTACTTGACACACTAAGTTCAGATCTCTGAAATGTGTGACCCTTATGCTGTTTGTCTTGCGGATATGCAGCAGCTCCATCAGGGCTGGATTTGTGAGCACCTTGTAAGTCATACATATGTCATCCCTTAGTATTCGATGGGAGACAGAGTAAAGGGGAAGGGCTTTCAGTCTCTGCATAGAACATGTCATTTACACCATGTATTTTCTTTTTGAGGAACCTTTGAGGTTACTGTAGCTGATGAAGGTGTCTGGTCAAGCACATCCCAAATAGCGCATTGAACTCAATTATTGTTATAATGAGGGATGTGTACAGTCGGACTATAATCTCCCTGGATCTGGATGCCATACCTTTACTTGTAACTTGTGCCACATAGAATGACTTATTTACCACTGTGGATACATGATGGTTGAAGTTCAGGCTATTACCTACCTGGGTACCTAGATCCCTTACTTCTGAGTCTACTCTTAGGGGTGTGTTGTTAATGCTGTAGTTAGCAGGAGTATTTGTTTTCTCAAAGGGTATGATAATACGTTTCTTCTCGATTAGTTTAAGGCCATGGATGTTCTTCGTGTTTCACTGTTGCAGTCATCACACTTGAGTTATCCTGCCAGGGGTAGCCCTCAGTCGGCCCGAATACCAGAGGCTTAGTATTTCTGCATCGGTTGCTGTCACTTCAGGACTGACGTCAGGTCATCCGTGGTATAAAAACAGGCAGCCGATGCCATTGCATCAGTCTTTCTTGCCAAAGAGCCCGAAGCAGAGGCAGTTCGCATGAGTGCCTGTCGGCCGCTACCTGAGTTTTCCTTTTCAAAACTGAAGTTGAAGTCTTCTCAAGCTAAGTACCCCATTGGGGATACTTTTTTCTTGCTCTGACCGATGACAGAAAAATTTAAGAATTGCCTCGCCTGTGGAAAGCAAGTACCACACTGAGATTTCCATTCTTACTGCGTCACCTGTTTGGGGCCAGACCACGATGTACCTCGCTGCTGGTTTTGTGCTTTGTTCAACACTCTAACTATTCGTCGTTGGGCCCTGATTGGAGTTAAATTCTTTCATTCTCGATCTCTGTATTCTGAAATGGCTTCGGTAAGCCATCCGACTACCGATCTTCCAAAAAAAAAAAGTAAGGATAAAGACAGAGACAGACCGCACAGGTCCAAAACTGCCGACAATGCTTCCGTTAAGCTAGCCATCAGTTCGTCGGTACTCAGTGAGGCAATTTCGCAACCCCTGATGCCCACTTCAGTGGATTTGCAGGCCGCTACCGAGACCCGATTGGAGTCCGGTATGCCGCAAGACTCTTTTTTTTTTTTGACTACGGAATCTGTGGATGTCTCTACCTTGGATGGGTCCAGAGCCACTGTGCAGGCACCGGCTTCTGAGGAAGTTCTTTGCACTACCGATATTCGACACAAACCAATGACTTCTTTTGCTTCTTCAGTTCTTTCTAAAACTACCGAGTTTCTAAGGTCAAGAGTACGAGCTACGCCTAAAAAAACGATGAACCTAACTCAAGCCCCTGCTTCCTTGCCACAAACATAGATGCTTAAAATGGCAGAAGGCCTTATCATGCTGATTAGGGGAAGTCAGCCTTCCCCTGCTAAAAGAAAAAGAGACTTTTCCCCAGCAGCATTATCTTCCCAACAGTCCGACGACTCTGAGGTTTCTGATTATGAAGACGTGCCCTTATCTGCTTATGAGGATTCAGATGCAGAGGAATCCATTCCTTCTGCCTCCCCTCCAGAGGATTTTTCTTTTGGTGAAACCCTACATACTTTGAGAGAGCATTTCCATTGGGAATGCCAAGATTATCCTCAGTCCAAAAAGAGACTCAGGGAATTTTTAGATTTACCACAGCACAGACCCTTAGCTATCCCTCCTGTTCTGGATGTTTTGGATGATGTATTTATGGAATCTAGTCTAACTCCTGATATTTTACCCCCTGCTCCCAGGAAACATGACATGTACTACAGAATCCCTAACTCACAAATTTATTTTCAGAAATCCTACTGCTGACCCAGAGGTCATCTCCCAAGAACTTAAAGGAATAAAAGCAACTACACCTAAGAATCCCACCCCTTCGGACAGGGATTCCCGAGCTTTAGACAGATCGGGTAAAAAACTATACACCTCAGCAACTTTTGCCATCAGAGCATTAAATTGTCAGTTTCACATGCTGAAATACCAGCAACATACTATGGAACTTATTAAGCAAAAATTATCTACCTTCCCTGACTGTGCAGAAAATAAAGAATTACAGGAGCTTATGTATTCTGCAAGCCAAGTCAGCAAGCATACCCTGCAATGTGGGTTTGATGCTCTAGAAGCATCTTGCAGGACAGCAGTCACAGGTTCTGTACTTAGAAGGCATGCCTGGCTTAAGGATCAGACCTTGCCAGACCATGTCAAGTCAAAATTATTGGATGCACCTCTGAACAAGGACAATCTGTTTGGCAGCAAAGCAGAAGAGGTTTTAAAAAAGATGGAAGAAAAAGCTAAGTCTATGCAGACAGTCAAAGATTTTTTGCAAGTGCAACCTCCAAGATTCAGTAGGCATTGCCCCTCAAAACATTGGTCCTTTCCAACCTCCTCAAGGCCACCTCAAACTAGACCTAGGGGAAACAGATCCCCCAGATTACAGTCTCAGGGTATGCAGAGATCTAAGCAATGGAGTATCTCCACTTCTAAAACAGGGAGTTCTAAGCCACCCCATTATGGAAAGAATTCACAATGACTTCTCAACTCCTCCCCTCACCTCTGCCCAATTGTTCATGCCACTAGGAGGAAAACTTGCCCACCATGCAAAAAACTGGACCTCCATCACCAACGATCGATGGGTCCTCAACATAATATTCCAGGAGTACAAATTTTATTTCCACACGCTGCCAACCCCAAAAGGGTTCCCATACCTTCCTCCAAACCAGTGGGCAGAGGCACACAACCAAGTTCAGTCCCTGCTCTCCATAAGGGTAATTCAGCCTGTTCCTGCAGAACAGTAGGCCAAGGTTTTTATTCCAGACTTTTCCTGGTACCCAGAAAAGAGGGCACCTGGCACCCAATCTTAGATCTATCCATTCTAAACACCTTACTGGTGGTACCAAAATTCAAAATGCTTACGCTACAGCAGCTTCTCCCTATGCTGTCCAAAGATGCCAGGTTAGCCACCCTAGACCTAAAGGAGGCCTAACTGCACATCCCAGTCAGGGACTCCTGCAGGAAATATCTACGTTTCAGGGCAGGATCTATGCATTATCAATTCTCTGCACTTCCCTTTGGCTTACCCACTGCTCCCACAGTTTTCACAAAATGCCTGGCCCCAGCCATTGCCTACTGCAGACAGAGAAATATTCAAATTTACCCCTACTTGGACAACTTCCTGATTCAGGCAGACAGTCAGAAAAAGTTGTTGCAGCACTTGACATTTGTAAAGGACCTTCTAACCTGCCTGGGGTACACTATCAATGAAAAGAAATCCAAACTTGTCCCCAGTCAAAAAATGTATTCCTGGGAGCAAGCTTGGACACAGCATCCCAAAGCATTCCTTACTCCAGAAAAACAAGCCTATCTGACAGGCTATTTCTCTCAACTTCTGCCTTGTTTCTTCACCACATTTTAATATTTGGACTGTTATATTTTGTTGTGTAGGTGAAGTTAATCCACAGTGGCACCTTTTATATTTTTTTGGATTTTACTTCTGTCAATTGGTCACAAGAACCTAGTTATCCGCAAGGAAAATCCTGCATGCTCTAGGGTTCATGGCCTCCTGCATTGTACTAATTCCATATGCCAGACTGCATATGAGGAAACTTCAGTGGTACTTAAAAAGTCTTTGGTGCCAACATTCTCAGGACATGGAAACTATCATACATATGATACCTTGTCTAAGGAAAGAGTTCCTTTGGTGGGCAGCAGCACGCAACCACAACAAGGTGCTTCCCTTTACACAACCCACGCCACCCAGACCCTAACCACAGACATGTCAGACTATGCCTGGGGTGCACATCTGGATGGCAGGTGCATTCAGGGTCACTGGAGCCCAAATCAAATTCATCTGCACATCAGCCAAAAGAGATGCTAGCTGTTCAGCATGGTCTGACAGCCTTCAGATCCCTACTCTCTCCGGGGCCTCTACTAATCAAAATCAACAACACCACAGTGATGTGGTACATCAACAAGTGGGGGGAACCCACTCTTACCCACTCTGCTGGCTAGCCATGACCCTTTGGAACACGGGCTCAGCCATGCATATTCACCTGCAAGCTCAATTCCTGCCAGGCAACCAAAACTCTCTGGCAGACAACTTAAGCAGAAATCTCCTAGACCCACACGAGTGGCAATTAAACCACAACGCCTTCAGCCTTGTGACCCAAAAATGGGGTACCCCGAAGGTGGACCTATTTGCCTCCCCCTACAACCACCGGGTCAGCAAATTCTGCACCAGAGAACCTCACAGCAAGGCCTGGAAAGTGCATGCCCTATCCTTCCAGTGGGCAAACCTCTCAATCTATGCATTTCCTCCTCTACCTCTTACAAGAGTATTACTGAAGATAAGGGAGGAAAGACCAAGGGCAATCCTGATTGCCCCACACTGGCCATGCCAACACTGGTACCCACTACTGAGCAGTCTGTCACAGTTGCCTCCATGGCACCTCCCCCAGATCCCAACTCTCCTGACTCAGCAGGAGGGACAGTTCTTACATCCACAATTGCAGACCCTGAACCTTGCAGCCTGGCTTATTCCTTGACTTATCCTCCAGTGGCCAGCCTAAGCAAGCAGGTACTTCATGTCATACGTGAAGCCAGATGACCTAGTACTAGAAAATCCTATGCTGACAAGTGGAAAATGTATTGTTCCTGGATCCAGACTAAAGGCGCGCTTCCAGCACAGCCCTCCTTGCATCTCATCCTGGACTACCTAGCAGACCTACTCCACAGGGGCCTGTCCTTCTCCTCCATTAAAATCCATGCCTCCGCCATCTCTGCTCATTACAGCACTGAGCCACCTCTTTTCTCACACCCTCTCATCAAGCAGTTCCTGAGAGAAGCTAACAACTTAAGGCTACCAAGAAGAGCCCCTACAACAGCTTGGGACCTTAATTTTGTGTTGGAAAAGCTCATGCTACCCCCCTTTGAGCCAGCAGCATCAGCAGAGTTAAAATTCCTCTCTTGAAAAACAGCCATGCTTCTGGCCATCACTTCAGCTAGAAGAGTGTCTGAGCTACAGGCACTTATGGCTGTGGAACCCTTCATCATTTTTCATGCTGACAGGGTCTCCCTCAGGACTAACCCAACTTTCATGCCTAAAGTGGTGTCCAGTGTGGCTCTCAACCAATCTATCCATTTGCCCACCTTTTTTCCCTAATCCTCAAAATAAGGGGGAAAAGATCATGCACTCTTTAGATGTGCACAGACAGCTCAGATTCTGTCTTGATAGGACTAAACCCTTTAGGACATCTGACCGGTTACTAGTCAGCTTTGCACCAGGGGCAGAGGGCAAGGCCATATCAAAACAGATCATCTCCAAATTGATAGCACACTGTATCCATTTCTGTTACAAACACCATGGGAAACCACCCCCTCAGGAAGTCAGAACACATTTCACTAGGGCAACTTCAACCTCTACAGCCTTTCCCAGGGGAGTCCCTAACAGGGACAGTCTGGAAGCTGCAACTTGGAGTTCTGTTCATACCTTCACCAAGCATTACCACCTGCCTATCTTTTCCAAATCCAGGGCGGGATTTGCAACCGCAGTCCTGCAGGGCATACTAGCCAGCCCACAACTCTTTTTGACTGCCTCTACCCATTCTTCAGCTTTGGGAATCAACCCAAGTGTGATGACTGCAACAGTGAAACACAAAGAACATATTACCGTTGTGTACATTTACCATAAATGTAGATGTTCGAGTGTATTCACTGTTGCAGTCCTGGTTTCCCACCCTCCAGCCCCCTTGTCTCTCTCTCTCTTTCTTCCTCATTCCTTATAGCATAATAAAAACATATATAAATTTTAAAATACAAATTCAGTATGTGAACAAGACAGCTAAAAACAGTACATGTGAAAAATATCAAGCTATATAAACCATGCTTTGTTATATCTTTGTTTATCATGTTTTTAATATATGTCATATGACTTTGGCTGTCAGTCATATGACTATCCTGGGACCTACATATATGGAGAATGTACTCATGCATTTTAGTATTGACAAAGGATTATTTCCGAAAGCTTTGCTCGTTATTAAAGTGGTTTTTTTCACTGACGCTTTGGTTTTTGCTTTGCTATTTGCTACTTGCTGTTGGCTTTGTGTTTTTGGATCAAAAATTTAATCACCATGACCAATCTATTCCAGGCAGGGTCAAGGCCCACTCTACCAGGGCCTTGGCTTTATCTATGGCTTTTTGGAAAGGGTTGGATTCTAGAAGTATACTATAAGCTACTTTGTGGTCCTCTGTAAATACTTTTACAAAGCAGTATAAGCTTTATTGTACATACTTTTACAAAGCAGTATAAGCTTGATTCCTTCTCTAGCTCTAGATTGAGCTTTGCTAGGACCATTCTCCAGGGTCTCCTCGACCCTTCTCCTTCCACCTCCCAAATATAGCTAGCTATGGTAATCTACCCATATAGCTAATGTTGCTGTAGCCATGATCAGTATGAAGAATATAGTACAGTTGTGTAAGCTGAACTACCATAACAGTAGATATCCGAATGATCACAGCTGCAGTAGCTGCTCCCGCCCTGTACCCCCTTGTTTTTTTTTGGCATGTTTTTATGCCAGGGTGTGGACATTTGTTTTTGTTATTTCTAGCATTATCCTTTCAGGACTCAGATGCCCACTCCCTGCTGGCAGGAAAGCTCTGAAGGGCTTTGCTCCCAAACTTGTCTTTTAGTCAGCTAAGCTCAAGCTGCTTGATAGTTTGGGTGAGTGGAAGGTGCCCTGAAACTTTGGAAGCTGACTGGCAGTTATATCCTTGGCAGGGTATAACCCATACAGCTAAGGCTACTGCAGCAATGATCATTAGAAAAATTACTGTTATGGTAAGTTCAAGTTACACAACTGTACTTTCTGACCTCATAAATCTTCATTGTTAATCTCTTATTTTTGAATCTACATCAAGTTTAGCTTTGTTAAAGGTAAATCATGCCTTCTTAAGCTAGTAAACATTTTTGAAAGAGTAACCCAGGCAGCTGAAAGTGGTGATGTTGTACACAGCACATACGTGGATCTAATCATGGCATTAAATGCTTTATGCAGCCATCACTGACAAAATAGTGAACTTAAACATTAATCTGTATGTAGTACAGAGGATAGTGAATAGGCTGTTGAACAGAGCACCTGTTGTCAGAGTTCCAGGTGCCACTTCTATAAGAAAAAATGTCACAGATGGGGTTCTCAGGACTTGGTGCAGGGTCCTCCTCTATTTAACATTTATTACTCTGATCCATAAGCCATTATCTCAGGTCAACAAAATTTACTGATGACTATAAACTAGGGGTTATTATTACAATGTCCACCATTGAAGGTACTCCAGGATAGACTGCACTGTGCAAACAACTAGGGTGAGAGCAATGCTCTGAAACTAAATGCCAAAACATGTATTATAGTCCATGTTTCTACTCTGATAAAATAAACAATTCCTTACCACATTGCATAGGTGACACACCCCTTAAAAATTTCAATGTCATTAGAGACCTAGCCATACTTGTAGAGGACTCTCTCAACTTTTGATCATCATGCCTCCACTGTAATAAGAAAATCCTTATATCTAGCCCAAGCAATAACCATGGGTGTTCCATTCTTTGCCAAAGCAGTCCTACTACCACTGTACTAATCTCTTAACCATCCCATTATTGAATATAATGCCACTTCCCCTATGATATGCACTTTTCAAAACCTATTACTCAACAGTGGAGACCTCAGTGATTCCTAACCAAAAAAAGTGAAAGGCCTCAAATTCCTTAGTTATCCAAACTTATTGGCAGTCACCTTGCTGCATTCTTTTTCCTGTAGACTCTGTTGTGATTTATGTTTGGCTTTCTGGGCCATGAAAGATTCTACTCTCCTAGATCTACTAAGTCTTCATAGAACTAATGGCTCCTCAAACATGCACATAAAAAGGACCGCAGTCTCTGTCAGCAAATTAATAGTACATAGTAGCACAATATGTTCTATCATGGCATATTCCCCACCTGAGTAATAAGCTACCCCTGCATATTAAGCAAAGTAGTACCTTAGCTACATTCAAGACTGGGCACTCACAAATTCTTTCTGGCTCTATCGTGTGTAACCCTCCTGGAGGCATGAGGCACCTGCTGATGTTGGGTGCTCTTGCTAGACTGTTAATGGTCTGAAGGCATTCCCTAGTATCTTACAGAGGAACTTAAAAGAATGAAGAAATATGTATTGCCCACAATAATGTATTGCAGCCCATTGCTGTCAGACACATACAGTACAATCCACTGGGCCCCCTCCTAAAAAAAATAAAAGTGTAAGAGAACAGAAATGCAAATGATCCTGGAGGCTACACATCAGTGGTGATGCTGAGCAAAACAGATCATGCAGCAGAGCAGGCATACTATTTAATACAAAAAATATATAATAAAACAGTGATTTTTTTTCTCATACTTGTACCTCTCTGAGTTCATCTGCAGCCCTCCTTTTTTTTATTTTCACTCCACCTGCCTCAGACACCAATCACCTGAAGTAGCCTGAGCCAATGGGAAATGGCTGTTCACTATTTCATATAGCAGCTCTACCAGCCCCACAATGAAGTGCCATTTCATTCCCACCAAAATGGCAAGAGGATGTGTAGAAAGGTATAATCACTTTTTATTTGTTTTATTTTTTTAACAGATATCAGAACTCACACAGTTTCAGGCCCAGAAATAGAAAAATTGACTATTTCAAATGTTTAAATAAATACATATTGTGTTAAAACATTTTTTCTCCTTTTGGAGACTACATCCCACAAGCCAGTATAATGGCTGCCTTTACATGATGTAGGTTACAGACAGGAACATCTGAGCCTTTTATCCCAACCGAAATCTAATTTTGGCATACAGTTTCAATAAAATGACAGAGAGATAAAGAGTATCGTTCAACTGGAATACAATATTTCTTTCTACAGCCACTACCTTGTTAAGGTTCAAATAGTTGCTTATGTCACACTTCTTGATCAGTGACAGCCTGGGTTGTTCAGTGCTCTTTTACCACAGAGGTATCAAATCTGCATTTTACTGCTTGGGTGTTTACTAAAATAGACTTCAGCTCCTCTCTGACTCTGAAGTGGGTAACTGGTATATTAGAATGAATGAATGAATGAATGAATGCATGCACGGCACTATTTTGATTTGCAGAGTCTGCCTCCAAAGTTTGGGGTTTTCTTGCCTATGGACTAGTGCCATCTGGTGGCCATGTTTGGTATAGTTCCTCATATAACGGGTATACACAGGTAGGGAAATTCTTCCAAGTTGGAGTTGACATGATGACATGTATAATGGGCAATGAAAAGAGACTTGAAAGAAGAAAGTTATCTTCTATTACAGTAAGTAACCTCAAATATCTGTACTTTTCTTAAATTGAAATGTAAATGGCTTGAAGAGACAAGTGTCAGCAAGGGTTGGTATAATGGTTAAGGCATTTATCTAGCACTCACAAAGTACCATATTTGATTCTCACTTTTGGAATTGGAAAGCATGTCTAGGCTAGGCTTAAAAAAGCCCTTAGGGTCATTAGTCTAGTAATTACCTAGGAAAAGAGTAGAGAAAAGGTAACAATTTTGTTACATAGACTAAGATTTTGGAGGCTGGGGGCTGGCATAGTGATTAAGGTGTTTACCTCACAGACAATAATTTATTTTATTTTATTTTACATTTGTTGACCGGGATAGTCCGACTGGATGCATGTCCATTTTCAGCGGAGGCCCGGGGAGAAAAGCTCCAAGGGTAAGCAGATACAGCATTACATATTACAAACAGACTGTTTACAGTGATTACATAAGTAAGCAAGTTAAACAAGTTCCATAGGTTAGAGTTAATCCTGAGCGTAAATCAGGATTAAATTAAATTACACAGTAAGCTGGTTAACAGGTTTTTACACATTCTAGAGACAGTTAGCCAGGCTTGACACATTGAAATAGCCAGTTAAGTGCCAAATGTTGTTTGAGTCTAGTTTTAAATTGACCTAATGTAGAAAGTAAGGTAATATCAGCTGGAAGAGAGTTCCAGGGTCTACTTACAGAGTTTGCAAAGAGAGAGTCACCGGCTGTGTTATTAATTTTGCTAGTCTGAATTAGTAGTTTGTTAGAGGATCGAAGCAGTCTAGGATTGTTATTAGGGGGTGATAATATTTTTAAATGCAGGAGTATTGTCCGGGTTATAGAGGATTTTATAGGCCATAATCAGTTGGTTATACTGGATTAGGCTGGGTAGTTCAAGACACCCAAGCTGATTTAGATTGATGCAATGATGTGTCCTAAAAGGCAGCCCAGTGGCAAACCTGGCAATGTGGTTGTAGCAAATTGAGAGTTTGTTAAGGACAGTCTTGGTTAAATTCGAGAGTAGAGGGGATGCATACAGAAGGGTTGTAAGAAGGTGAGAGCGAGCTATGGCAATTTTAGCTGGAGGGGTTAGGAAGGCTTTTATTCTGTAAAGTGACTCTAGTTTTTATTGATGGTTTTGATAGTTTGGTTAACACGTAGGTCGAATTTTAGATTATTATCTATGATGACACCTAATAGTTTTGTAGAGGGGTCAGGGGAGATTATTGTGCCATCATTTGAATTTATGGTAAAGGTGAAAGCGGTAAACCTACGTGTTGGTGAAAATAACAGCATTTTAGTTTTTTGGGGATTTAGGATCAGACGACGTTCAGAAAGCCAGTTTTCTGTTGTATTAAAGGAGGTCTGGGTAGCTGACCATAACTTTATTGGAGATGTGGCCGAGCAAATCAGAGTAGAGTCATCAGCATATTGGATACAGCTGACTTTTGGGATGACAGTATAAAGGTCGTTAATGAAGATGGGGAACAGAAAGGGCCCTAGTACAGAGCCTTGTGGTACTCCAGGAGTGTTAGGTAGAAGATTAGAGAGTTTGTTCTGCCAGAGGACAGCCTGCTATTGACCATTCAGGTAGGATTGAAACCATTGAAGGGCTCTAGTATCTAGACAGAATGTTTGCAGGGTGTGGATTAAAAGTTGGTGATCAACCATATCAAATGCCTTGGAAAGATCCAAGAAGAGGGCTGAGGATATATAATTATTGTTGCGATTATGGTTTATGGTGTTTGTAAAGGCTAGGAGGGCTGACGTACTGCTGTGATGAGGATGGAAGCCATGCTGAGTGTCTGCCATAAGGTGATTCTGGATTAGGTGGTGCATGAGTTGTCTATGAATACATTTTTCCATAATCTTTGCAAGAGGAGAGAGTATAGCTATTGGCCTATAATTGGAGAATTCAGTAGAGCTGCCTCCTTTGTGAAGTGGGATTACAGAGGATATTTTCCAGATGGTGGGAATTTTAGCTTCTACTATGGTTCGATTGATTAGTATTGAGATGGGATACGCAATAGCATCAGATGATTTTTGTAGGTACTCGACAAGGAGTTGATTAGCAGAAAGTGCAGTGGGTTTTAATATTTTGATCAAGGTACGGATAAGTGAAGTGGCGACTGGTTGGAAGCTGAACACGAGTAGGTTTCTAGTGGTGGTACTTTCAGGACCAGGGGAGCTAGGAAGTAGTTGGCTAGCTAGGGCTTGAATTGTCTCAGTAAAGAATCAGTTAAAACTGTCAGAAACATCTTCAGGGGTTTTATCAATAGTAGCAGCAGGGATTGGGGTTGAAGTTTTCCAGGATGTAGTAGATTATTTAAACCTGCCCAAAACTTCTGTGGGTTATTTTGATTTACTGTCTGTAAATTACAGTAGTATTGTTTTTTTGTCTTGTAAAATGGATTGTTTAGTTTCGTTCCTGGATTGTCTGTATTTAATGCGATCTTGGGGGGGTCTTTAGAAGAACGCCATTAAGCCCATGCTTTGCTTCTAAGGGTAATTTTGAGTTTAGACTCTTTAGAAGGCCATGGCACAGTTTTTGCCTTTGTTCTCTTTGAATGAACAGGTGCATGCAAATCAAGGATCTCAAGAAATTTGTTGTTAAAGTATGCTACTACTTCCTCTAAGGGGAGGTGTTTTAGAATAGACCAATTATATGAGTTTAGTTCTTGTTGGAATTTGGCAGAGTCAGAGTTTTTATTGTTTCTAACCTTTCTGAGTAAGGGTTGTTGGGAATTAATGGCTTTGTGCTTAATTACATATGTGAGAAGGTGATCACTTAGGCCATCAGGGAGGGTACCAGAGGTGTACAGTTGGGGGTGACTATTTATGAGTACCCGGTCAAGTATGCTTTCTTTTTGCTTGGGTTTACCTATCCTGGTAGGGGTGGATATGATTTGTGTAAATGCATGAAGGTTAATATGGGTGGTTGGGGATTCTGAGGAACAGGTGCCCCAGTCTATGTTAAAGTCTCCAAGTAGTAGGGTTTCTTGGGGTAGTGACATGATAGCCAGTGCAGGATATCTTCAAGTGTAGATATATTGTTACCTGGGGGAATGTACATACAGATGATATTAATGCATTTATTTTTATTAAGTTGCAATTTGGTGGCAAGAATCTCTGAGTTATTAATCTGAGGTGGTTGTATTACATCTATGGTGACATTCAACTCAGATTTATAGAGTACAGCTACCCCCTTCCTGGAAGCACGATCCAGCCTGTGTATGTTGTACCCAGGTGGTAACACTTCATTGTCTGTAGTGTTAGGTTTTAACCAGGTTTCAGATAAACAGAGAATCTCAGGGGAGTGGACATCCAGAAGTGCATGCAATTCATGTACCTTGTTATTAATGCTTCTAATATTGAGATGATAGTCTAGGAGAGAGTTAGTTGGCCTATTAATTGTAGGTTTGTAGCTTAGATTGCAAGTAGAGGGGGTATGTGTATCTGAAGTGGGTGGGCCAGGGTTGGGGTGAATATCACCATCAAGTATTAGGTTAAGTCTATACTTGGTGATGAACTTCAGGAATTTGTTTATTAGTTTGTGGTAGTGTTTGGATCTAGAGCTAATGTGCCTGGAGTTGAGATGTTGATAGACTGAACAAGATGTTGGATAGGACCTGGTACTGTAAGTATGGTTGAAGGTGGGAGGATTTACAGCTGGGGTGATAGTATGGCCTTTCGGGACCTGAAATCCCATGAGAAACTGGTTTTCATACAAGGTAAGGAGGTATGGTGTGAACAAGAGGGGTAGTTAAGAGGAGTATATCATTATTTATGATTCAGCTAGTGAGTTAAGGAACTGTTTTATCTGGTGATGCAACACCAGAAGATAGAGTGGTGAGGTAAAGGTACTGGAAGGGGGATGGGAGAATGCCAGATGAAAGCTAATAGGTGCTATTAAAATGTAGGTAGAAGAATGGGGGTGGGAGGAATTATCCCAGATGAAAGCAGATAGGATCTAGAAAGTGGGGGAGTGGCTATAGTACTTTAAATTTAGAGGTACTGGGGGCAGGAGGGAATTGGAGGCAGGGAGGGGAGCGAAGAGAGCCCGAGTGTAGCAGGGCTATTGCAGTTTACAAGGTTTCCTAAGGTGTCCTAAAGCTATAAGGTAAGTATTATAGCTCTTAATGTAAGAGTCAGTTTACTTAAGTTACAGGGGAAGGACGCAAACACTCAAGTAGAAAAAAGAGCCCTATGGCTGACCAAAATGGTGACCTGCTTAATTACACAGCACTGTAAGTGAAAGCTGAACAAATGCTTTTTGTCTGCAACCTACTCTGCTTAAATGCTAAGAGAAACTGATTTTGTTATGGTGACCAATTGCAGTCCTGTAGACTCTGTTTTGTAGTTAAATGTAGAGTTCAATCTGCTTAAATGCTGAGAGAAACTGATTTTGTTATGGTGACCAATTGCAGTCCTGTAGACTCCGTTTTGTAGGTAAATGGAGTTCAATCTGCTTAAATGCTGAGAGAAACTGATTTTGTTATGGTGACCAATTGCAGTCCTGTAGACTCCATTTTTTAGGTAAATGTAGAGTTCAATCTGCTTAAATGCTGAGAGAAACTGATTTTGTTATGGTGACCAATTGCAGTCCTGTAGACTCCATTTTGTAGGTAAATGTAGAGTTCAATCTGCTTAAATGCTGAGAGAAACTGATTTTGATATGATGACCAATTGCAGTCCTGTAGACTCCGTTTTGCAAGTAAATGTAGAGTTCAAAGTAAGTCACACCAGATCAGCCAAGGGGGGAAGAGAGAGGGAACTCCTAAGCACCTAGATTTGAAAATGATGCCTGTACTGGGTACTGGGTTTGGTTCTCATCTTTAAGTGAAATTGGGTAGGCTTAAAATCACCACAAGAACGGCTAGTCCGTTACTTATCTGTAAACCTGTAAGTCATATAAACACTTGTTCTCATTCCTATATTGTCATTTGTAATCAACACAGTGGATAAGAATGGGTCTTGCCTTTTGCTGATGTGTCACATCACTACAGTATTGGCTGTCATTATTTGGATAGCATCTGGTTTCAGCATTGTTTGAAAATCAGGCATTGCTAGACAGATTGACATAACTGCATTGTAATTCAAGTGCTGCTGTCTCCCAAGTGGAGATCAGAGACCTGGATCACAAGGTGCTGGAAGTAACCTCTCCATAAAAGTCTTAAAGTGTCTGTTATCTGACAGTTAGAACACGCGATAGGTCCTCATTCTTTGAATTCTGAGGCTGCCATGACAAAACTCTTTGATCAATGCAGGAATCAGAGCTAGAATATGTTCCAGAGTTTGAGTTTCAACATCTCAAACATTTTGTGAATCCTTGCACTGTGAACCATCAGAACTGAGAAGGACATGAATATTAGTGCTCTGAGAAATGTTCTTGCCATAACAGACCCTTACTTCGTTAACTCTTTTCTCCTTTACTTTTTCCCAAAGCTGCCATCAAAAAACTCATTGATCAAGGCAGGAGTTGGAGAAACAATATATTCCATGGTATGAGTTCCATCATCTTAAAGATTTTCTTCATGTGAATCCTTGCAGCGGGTACCATCAGAACTGAGAAGGACATGAAGCTTAGTGCTCTGAGAAATGATGTCCTTCTATTCATCTGTTGCAGTATTCATAATATGCGGGAGTTCCCTGCAGTAGGCAACCTGATGTTGGCCAATATACAAAAGACTTTACTATTGTAGGGTACGCAGTACGTTGCACGTAGGCTGTGCTCGAATGTCGGCCATAAAAGTGACATACGAGGGCATCATCCTCAGGACTTCTCTGCTGCCAGATCCAAACACCAGATTCCAATATACAGTCTGACTCTGTGTCGTTTGTGATTCTTCAGATTTCAGATAAATGCCCTGTTGTGGAACTTTTTGACTTTTGCTACTGTCTTTGGTTAGAGTTCATGTCATCTAAGAGGGGTAAGTGCCAATGTGGATGACAAATTTCACACAAGAGTAGCCACCTTCAGTGCCTGTTCTGCCTAGTCCCAAACCATGACCACAAAAACTGCTCCATTTGTCAGATGTTTGTCCCAAAGGCCTTAAGGAGTAGATTATCCTCTTTAGCTATCTACCTTCAGAATCAGCACTTAAAGCTGCAAGCAAAAACTGCTATGGAGGGATCCTCAGGGCCTGTAGCCAAGTTGATTTTGGAGAGGAAGGCCAAAAAGCAAAGGCCTGAACCTGCTGCTGCACCTCTGAATATCAACATCTCTCTTGAGGTGGGGAACAGCCCAGAGACATGCCCAGTTCACAGCTCGGATCTAGTATAAGCATGTCTGCAGAGACCAGGCAGGCATCCATTTTGGATGTCCAAGGGGAACCACAGCTCGTGATTATGGAAGGCCCTAAGGGGATTCCTCATATCCTTGTTAGGGAAGAGGTAGATTCCAAAAACACAAACCACACAATAAGAAAGCTGAAATAAGAACTTTACTGGTGGGGATGGTACCTCTGCGTACACCTTCAAGGAATATTCAATACACCAAGCAGCACATATTTTTTATACATCTTTAATTGAATAATTAAACAATAATGCAATTAATTAAATATGATTGAATCAAATATAAATTACCTATCCCCATTCTTATTTTATATACCAGCAACCAAAACCTCATTATACCCATATTAAAGTGCCAATATTCACCTTCAATGCTGTTTATAAAAATAGTTTATTTAAATTACATGTGATCCTTCTAAATATATGGAAAGATTGTGTGATGTTGATGCATTAGCTAAACGTGGTGCTGTGGTAGTGTTGTCACCTCACAGTAAGACACTGTCTGGTTCGATTCTCAGCTAGAGCGTCTTCTGCGTGGAGACATGCGTGAATGGGCATACCTTCGTTGAAGATTGTGTGTCAGGGCTGGCAACTCGACATGTAAAAATCAACTGCCAATCATTAGCGGATCGGAGTTCCGCTGTGGCGACCCCTAACCAGGAAAAGCCAAAAGACACAACAACAAATGTTTTAAAATTATTTTGTGTGCATCAATGGAAACGATATTATAATAGCATGAATAACATAAATAACAAAACAGGAGAATAGCATGTATTTAAACCACCTTTGACTAACATCTAATTAACATTTAAATTTATGTCAAGATTTACCCCCCCCCCCGATGTAAAGTGCCAAAGTTAATAATGCATTTGGTTTCTAACCGTATCAGTCCCCTTACAAATTCATCCTCTTGACAAAACTTGGGCTTGGCTAACATACTGTAAAAAAAGGTGAAATCTAAACCACCATGATGCCAAACAAAATGTTCTGCTACAGGGCTTTCCAATCTATCTCTTCTGATGTCCCCTAAGTGTTCCATAATCCCTTTTTTTCACTATCCGTTTGGTCTGCCCTATATACAATTGTACTGGAAGACATCCACACCCAATAATGTAAATCACCCCCCACGATTCACAATTATACTGATCCCTTGCCTTATACACCTTACCATTGATGTTAACCCCATCTATATTCTTAATCTTGTTACACACTCTACATTTTCCACAAGGAAAGCTACCCTTTCTTCCATGTTCTCTTTCCAATTTACTTGCGGCTAACAATTCGTTAAGATTCATAAATCTGCTATAGGATAAAGTAACCTTCTCCGGAAAAAGTTTTTTGAGATTCCCATCATTGGTAATAATAGACCAGAATCTCTTCACTAACTCCTTCAGAATCTCTGAAAAAAGTGAACACTTATTTACAAAGAACATTTTGTAAACTAGGGAAGAGGATACATCAGAGGAAGAGGCTTCTTCAGGGAAAGAATCACTGGCATACTCTTCTCAGATCCCTTCCCCCCTGGATTATGCATCCCCAGAAGAGGAACCCAATGGAACAGATTCAAATATGGAAGACATGTCCTTTGGAGATACCCTAAGATGAGAGACCACTTTAAATGGGATAGCACCCAAGTATATGAAGTACAAAAAAGATACTATGAGCTACTACAGGTGGAATCACTTAGCCCATCTGCTATTCCTCCTGTCTTGCCTGCCTTTCTTGATGCTTTTGCCTGAGCTTCATAGGCACCAGATTCCCAGCCACCTGCCCCAAAAAGTCAGATGCTTCATCAAGCTCCCAGAGGAATGCAAGTTTCTCTTCAGATGTCCTTTGGCAGACCCTTCTGTAATTTCTGTGGCTTCTGACAAACCATCACAATTGCTGCCCTCCACTACCCTCTTACCATCTGATAAGGATAGCCGGATTCTGGATAGACTAGGCAAAAATATATACAAATCTGCTACTCTAGCATTTAGGGCCATAAGTTACCAAACACATATGACCAAACTCACTTTAGAGCTTATGTCGCAACTCTCACAGGTAACTGCAGGTTTATCTGACTCAGAAAATAAAATCTTGGGTACTTCTTTCCTTGGTGCATCTTCTGAAGTAGCACGTCACTCAATAAATGCAGCTATGATGCTACAGAGGTCCTTGCCAGAGCAGCTGCCTCTACATCAGTGATAAGATTTTCTTGGCTAAGACTTCAGCCCTTATCCGAGGACATAAAAGCCAAACTTAAGGATGCTCCTTTGGACAATTCTGCCTTGTCTGGACTTGCACCTGCTAACCTGTTCAAATCATTGCAGGAAAAGGGTAAGGAACTGTAGGAAGTGAAACATATTTTTGTTTCCCCAGTACCCAAGTTCCAAAGAAACGACAGCTAGTTCACCAAGGCTAGCGTTATTCTTTCAATTCCAGTAGTTCTCCAAATGAAACCAAGAACAAAAAACTTGGTTAAAAATTGATTTAATGTAACAAAAATAATAAAATACAAGTATGAAGTCCCTTTGTCACACGATAAGCGCTTTCGAATTAATCTTCCTCAGATCGCAGTAGAAAATTGAAAACACCATTTTAAAAAAAATTAAAAAGAAAAAAGAAATGACGGCGAATGTTACTTTGTTATGGCTTCTGTAGATGCTGACACACTCAGATGGCTTTTTGACAGACAAGGTAGCGTGAATATGTAAACAGAATGATCTGAGTTGGCAATTGCCGTTTTTTAATAGCTGTTATTGGCTATCTCCATCAGCCAATTTGCATATACAATAAGACGTTGACTCTGTAGTAATGGAGGGAGGTGTGTCAATAAGAAAGTTCATCTAATCACACCCCTATAATGTTATAGAAGTAATGCATATCTATAGCTGAACTCGTTACGATTGGTCATTGTTGTTTTCTGAGAGTGTGGATTGGCCATCCATTAGTCAATCTAGAAGAAATTTGAAAACACCGTTTTAAAAAAATTAAAAAAGAAAAAGGTTAACATCTGAGTTAAATGAATTAAGTTACAATACTATTTTGTTTAAAAGACATCTTCAAATGCCGTTTAGGCAGAAATAATAAGTCTCAGGTGACTGGTATTCCGCAGTTCACGAGAAGCGGTCTGCTAATATTGTTTATATTATCTCTCCTTATAGATGAAATGACAGCGAATGACACCTTGTTATGGCTTCTGTAGATGCTGACACACTCAGATGGATATTTGACAGACAAGGTAGCGTGAATATGTAAACGGAAGGATCTGAGTTGGCAATTGCCGTTTTTCTAATAGCTGTTATTGGCTATCTCCATCAGCCAATTTGCATATACAATAACGCTGACTCCGTAGTAATGGAGGGAGGTGTGTCAATAAGAAAGGCTTGTCATTGGCTCAAGCAGAGCTGAATGAAAGGAGAAACTTAGGAAGTAGCAGCTCCGTATTATATTAATTCTATATTTATTGTTTATGATTGTCTCTTTTAAGCTATTATGAAGAAGAATAACTACTATGGCTTGTTTATTGCCAATGTGATCGTATTCATGTGAAAGTTAAACAAAATACAGAGAATACAAGAGTGGAAGGTTCTGACTTGGCCATTGCTGCTTTTTGATAGCTGCCATTGGCTATATTCATCAGCTAATTTGCATACATAATAAACTTTGTTCTCGTATGTATGGAAGGAGGTGTGTCAATAGGAAACGGCTGTTATTGGTACGATTGAAGTAGAAGTGATGGATAAACTTCAGAAACCATTGGTTGACAATATACTGATTCCAATTCTATTGGATGAGCAATTAAAGTTTCTTTTTATATAAGTGAATGATTGTCCCACATCTTACTACAATCTGAGGAAGATTAATTCGAAAGCGCTTATCGTGTGACAAAGGGACTTCATACTTGTATTTTATTATTTTTGTTACATTAAATCAATTTTTAACCAAGTTTTTTGTTCTTGGATTCATTTGGAGAACTACTGGAATTGAAAGAATAACGCTAGCCTTGGTGAACTAGCTGTCATTGTTTTGAAGTTATTTTTATTAGACAGTTCACCACAGCAGAAGGGAAAAATCTTCTTTTTTGTCAAGTTCCAAAGAAATTACCCTGCAAAGCCTGTATTTGTGCGTAGACATTTACATCACACACAGTCCAGATGAAAAAAGGATGACAGGAGACCACAACAGCCTAGGGCCCCACTGGCAACTCTGCCACCTAAGTGTCCCGTTCCAGATAAGCCATCCTCTCTTTGACTGCTTTCCCCGTCTCACCCACATTCCACTTTCCCAGCACCTTCTCCTATCCTTACCAGCCTGGAAAAGCATAACCCAAGATGCCTTGGTCCTCTCAGTTGTTCAAAAAAGGATACTTCATGGTGTGGGATCAACTACCCTCCTTCAGGGGCATCCCTCAACCTCCCAGGGAGCAACTTGAATTTTTCCCAGAGGTTCTTTTAGAATTACTGAACCAAGGGACCGTCCAGAGTGTCCCCAAAAACCAAACAGGCAAAGGATTTTTTTCCAGGTTGTTCCTGGTGTCCAGGAAGAAAGGTCCCTGGAGACCCATCCTCAACCTGTCCCATCTCAATATCTTTCTAAGTGTACCCACTTTCTGCTTGCTGACCCTCCAGACTGTTCCCACTGATTCTGCCTCAAGCCTTCATGATTACCCTGGATATCAAAGATGCATATCTGCACATTCCCATCCATCCCAACCACAGAAAGTTTTTACACTTCTCTGTATCAGCATGGCATTTTTAGTTCTGTGCCTTGCCCTTTGGGCTTTCTATTGCACCAGGAGTCTTCACCACATGCCTTGCTCCAGTGATTGCCCACTGCAGACTCCAGAGAATACACATCTTCCCCTATCTGGATAACCTCCTCCTCCTAGCCCCCTCCACAGAGGAGTTGGAACAAAATATTGCCTTTACCATCAATCTTCTACAAAATATGGGGATCACCATAAACTTAAAGAAATCAATTTTCACCCCTTCACGGGATCATATTTTCCTGGGGTGCAGGATAAAATCAGATCTTATGAAGGTCTCTCCACCCCCACAAAAGGTACAGAGCCTCATCTCATACTTCCAAAACCTTCTACTGGTTCATTACATTACAGCCAGAGAGTTCCTCAGGGTCTTGGGCCTCATGGCATCCACCATTCCCATGGTCCCCATAGCCAAACTCCACATGAGAAAATGTCAGTGGTATCTAAAATCAGTTTGGATGCAACACCAGTACCCCTTAGAATTCTCCATTCCCCTCATCACCTGACTGAAGATGGAACTTCAGTGGCCAATACATCAAATATCTCTCAACCCAGGACTACCCTTACACCCTCCTGCTCCTCGTCAAGAGATCTGCACAGACAGCTCAGACATAGGTTGGGGAGCAACCTTCAGCCACCTGAAGATACAAGGGATCTGATCTCCCTCTCAATTGAAGGAACATATCAATGTAGGGGAGATGAGGGTGTTGCTGATGGCCATGCAAGCCTTCCACCCCTTATTCTAACCAGGACCTTTAAAGCTGTTCACAGACTATATGACAGTCCTCTGGCATGTGAACAAATGGGGAAGGGGGCAAAATCTTATCTATTATGCAGGCTGGTTGTTCAGGTAAGGGAAGCTGGCAATAAAATCCAGGTAACCCTTAACATGGTGTACATCCCATTTTCACAAAATTGTATGGCAGATTACCTGAGCAGGTCCCAAACACCATCCCATGAATGGATGCTTCAAAGGGATGTGTTTCTAGACATTGTCCACCAGTGGGGTAGTCCTCTAACAAACCTTTTGCCTCCCTCATGAACAGACAACTTCCACAATTTTGTGCCAGAGAGCCTCATCCTCTAGTCTGAAAGTCGACCCCCTTTCTTTCTGTTGGAAGGGGATGTTTCTGTGTGCATCTCTCCCCTTCCATTCATCCCAAAAGTCCTGTCCAAAATTCAGCAGAACAAACCAAAAATCTTGCTGGTGACTACCTTCTGGCCAAGCCAGCACTTGTTCTCTCTCCTCCTGCATTTAGCCAAGGGGAATTACCACAAGTTACCTGACAGAGTGGAACTCCTCACACAAGACAAAGAGACCCTCATCCATCCCCACTTGTTGACTCTTCATTTGACCCTGTGGGTGATAGGGTACTAACCACTTTCAGACAGCTGTTCTCTGAGGATGGGCTTGCAGTCCTGCAGAAGGCTAGGAAACCAAATACCAGAAAATCCTATTTAGCAAAATGGAAGAGATTTTCAATCTGCTGTCTGAAACAAAGTCAGGACCCCTTTACAGTGACAGTTCCCCTGGTTTTAACTTATTTGTGTAAATTGCTCAATGCTGGTTTTTGCTTAATCTTCAATAAAAGCTCATATGTCAGCCATATCTGCATGTCTCCCTCTATCTTCCCCCTTAGCGAGCAGATCTGAGGCAAAACAGTTTCTTAAATGTGTCCTACACATTAAACTTCACAGGAAACCTGTTCTGCCTCGCTGGGACCTTAACTTTGTTTGGAAAAGCTGACTCCCACTCTTTCAGCCAGCTTCTTCAGCCTCTCTTCAGTACTGCTCCTGAAAAACTGTTACTCCTAGCCATGATTTCAGCCAGACAAGTGTCTAAGCTACAGGCCCTTATGGTATCCCCACCCTTTCTGGTCTTCTACAAAGACAGGATCTCCCCTGCACACAACTCCCTCATTTATGCCTAAAGTAGTCAATGATCTATCTCAAAATCAGTCTGTACACTTACCTACCTTTTTTCCTTCCCCACAGAATCTTAATGAGAGGGTCCTCCATACTTTAGATGTCCACAGACGACTTAAATTTTACTTAGATAAGACCAAAGCTGTTAGAAAGTCTGATCAGCTTTTTGTTTCTTACCACGCCAGGGCACTGGGGTGGGCTGTGTCCAAGCAGACTATTTCCTCCTGCTATACTCACCATGGTAAGACTCTCCATTCCCCTGTTGGGGCTCATTCCACCATGGCTGTTGCCTCATCTGGGGCCTTCTTTTAAGGGATTGGACACTAACTCAATTCTTGAAGCAACTATATGGACCTCAGTCCATACCTTCACCAAACACTATAAATTAGATGTAATTTCTAAACCTAGAGCAGGGTTTGCCAGAGCCATACTGCACGGCTTCCCAGAAGGTTCCTCAGCTACTCCTTCCTCCCTCCCTTACTTCATGAGCTTTGGGTTCCTCATGTTATGAATACTGCAATGGATGAATAGAAGGACATAGAATACTTGTGTAAAATCTTACCATAACAATAGATGTCCTTCTCTTCTCTGTTGCAGTATTCCCATCCCTCGCTCCTTCCCCATGCCCTTGCTTCTTGGATGATTCTTACCCTTCTTCCTAAAGCTGACATTCCTCCTGGGGCAGTCAGTTCTGAGGATGGTGTGCGCACACGTCACTTTTATGGCCGACGTCTTATTGCAGCCTATGTGCAATATTCTGCGCACTCTGCAGTAGTAAAGTCTTTTGTAAACTGGCTGACATTGGGTCACCTATGGCAGGGAACTCCCACATGTTATGCATACTGAAACAGAGAAGAGAAGGACATCTATCGTTATGATAAGATTTTACACAACTATTCTTCCTTGCTGTAAGAGACCCTTACTTAATTAGTTCTTTTCTGCCTTACTTGTTCCCCTCTTATTCTTTATGTATGTGCTTAACCCTACATGTTGCTTCAGTAAATACATCTCTTACCATTTTTACATATATTTAGAAGTGTTTAGATGTCAGTCTATCATCAGATGGTAAGGAGTTGTGTTGATTGCTATGACATGAGCTATACAGATCCAGGAAATCAAACCTATACGAATTATGTCATGGGGACATCTAGCATATCCTTCATTGTAGGATGAGTTCTGTCTTTTATTCATATGCATGTTTACTTTACTATACCAGTGGCTCAGCAGGTGGGACATACACTGTTAATTCTAGGAAGCTCAGAAAACAAAATAAAATAAATAAACAAAATATTTTACCATCACCTGTTTATTGTCCTGAAGGAGATGGACAAGTTCCATCCCATTCTTGACCTCAGTAACATCAACCAACATCCATTACATGCATTTTCAGATGGTCACCCACCAAAAGCTAATGTCTTTGCTCCTGCAGAGTACATGAACAGTGTTGCTGGATATGATGAAAAGAATACATATTAACACATTAGAGTTTGGGTTCCACACAGCAGATTCCTCTGGTTGGAAATCCCCTCTGTTCAAAATGCTACCACTGTCTTCAGTGACCAGAGACTTTCCTAAAGTGTTGGCAAAATAAAATTGTGGATGAAGCCTTGCAAGATGAAGGTCTGTGTCTGTTCCCTAACATGAATAACTAGCTTCTGGTACCCACATCTAGGGACTTCCTGGAAACATCCTTGTTGTGAGCATTCCCTTAGTTTCACTCCTATCAATCACAAAATTCTGAAGGAAGTCCTCTCTCTATCTCCCCTGCTGAGAAGACTGCTGCATTGGTGCAGACATTAACACATTCTAATATCAATCATTCTTGTCATTGCTCTTGCAGAGGACCTAGAAGGTCATGGCCTTGGTTAAATGGTGGTGACGCAGTTTACTGTCCAGGCTTGGACTCAACTGCTCTTCCTGGGCTTAATGGCTCCCACAGTATTCATGGTGCCATTTGTATTACTCAAGATGTGGGTATTGCAAAAAAAGAAAAGAAATGGGTATTGCTGTGAGCAGTGAGGCATCAGTGGCGTCCTAGTCATCACACACCCACAGACAACTTACTTTTGGTGTATGATCCTTGTCACCAAACCCTGGAGTGGTAAATAGCCCTCACCTGTCTTTGGGTGAATCTTCCCTTTCTGTATTCAAACCTCTCACAGATTCTGACAATTAACACTTTGTGAGCTGGGGTGCTCACAAAGGTTCCCACATGCCCGATGCCAGGGTAATCCTATGGGCTAGGCTTGTAAAGGCTCCAGGGCCATTAGCCTAGTACACACCTATGTACATGGGGCAGAAAATGTGAGCCTCTGAAGGGGGAGGGTCCATATCACCCATTTTGAATTAAGAACAATCCTCCTTCCCTGATGACCTTACAGGCAAAGCTGCCTACAGGACTATATGACGTCTCTTCATCCGTTCAGCCATTTTGTAGTTGTACTGCCTAAACAAGCAAGAGACATAAGATTGTACACACAAGGGTGTAACACTTGTCTAATAGCAGATAGTGGGATTGTTATAATACTTCATAGATTAGTACTAGGCTAAATGCCCTTGTGGGCCATGTGAAGCTTAGCCAATTACCCAATGTGAGACTCAAACCCTGCACCTTGTGTTTGTAAGGTAAACACCTTAACCATTATTCCAACTTCCCTAAATAATTTGCTGCTACATGTGGGATTCAAACCCCATACCTCACATTACACTGTACCCTACATACAGAGCCACAGGCAGCACAGCCATCCTGATATTATAGATTATACCACCCCAGATGGGACTCGAACCAACAATCCCATGCTTAAGAGGCCAGGGCCTTACCCGTTAAGCCACTGTTTGGGTAAGGTGTTTATCTCACAAACACAAGGTACAGGGTATTATTTTCATCTTTAAAACTGAACTGTGCTAGGCTTCAAAGGTCATACAAGGACAGCTAGTCTAGTACTTACCTATGAACACACATCATTCACAGCAAGTTCTCTGAACTGCTCCTCCATTTTTCTCCTTCAGCAGTAGTTTTAGACATCTTACTTTGTTAGGATGTTTTGGAAGTAAGGCATTCCAGAGAGTGTCCTGTTCATCACTCATAAGAACATTACCCCCCACCCCCACCCCACCCTTTCTGCTTGGTTTGGCAAGGCAAGGGGAAGGTGGTGGGTTCTGTTTCCTGTGTCATTGAATAGCATTCCCACCATTCCTGCTGTTCCACATATGCTCTGTTGCAACAAAGTACAGAAAATAAAGATTAAAAGTCATTTTTTCACCCCTTGTGGATGACAGGGTCATGATGCCAGACTTTGAAGTCCCTATGCAGAAAACTCTTCTGGTCCAAGCCAAGAATGTCCTAGACAGCTAGAGTGACAGCCAGTTCTACTTAAAGACCTGATTTCTGATAGCCAACAAATTCAGTAGGATCAAATGTTTTCTGATACCTTAGAGGATATTGAGGATGTTAAAAAGCCTGCTACTGACCATGCCTGTATCCATTTGGAAACAGTGTTCATCTTAGTGCAGTGGTAAGTTACTGTACTGGCAGAATCACTCTGCTTTTATCAAACCTTGACTTGGATAGATGTTTGACTTAAGCCTTATTTATTCCATGGTCAAGGTGCATGTGTTAGCCATCTCTGGGCATTATGACCTTATATGTGTCATGATTGTCTGATTGTAACCCAATACTGGCAGATCAAGTAGTTCCTTAAGGGAGTACTGCACCTCTGATGATTGAAGATACCATCCTGCCCATGGATTTTGGGTTTCATTGCTGCTTAAGCCTGCTACAAAATAATGCTCACATACATTACTTAAAAAAACAGATTTTTTTGTGCTGGCCATCATCTCTGCATGTATGATCTCAAGGCCTTAGGCCCATATGGGTATATCACTGTGTTTGGTTTCCCAACAGGGACAGGGAATCCCACAGGATGAACAAATGACTCCTTTTGAAGAGGATTTCAGAATTGCAACTGAACCAGACTATCCATCTTCCAGCTATCCTCAAAAAGACAGTAACCAGGGTAGTAAGGGCTTTTCACACCCTGGATGTGTACCATTAGTGCAAGTGTTACCAAATATGGGTACAACATTTTAGAACTATGGACATCTTGTTCATTTTCTTTGCACCAGAGAGAGGGGCTCACATCTGTCAAGCAATTATTTTCCAAGCTAATTGCTAGCTGCATAATCTTTAGCATTGGGCAACTAACCTGTAGTCAAAGCTAACTCATCTAGGAGAGTGCCTGCATCCATCGCTTACTTTAAGAAGGTCTGAACTGTAGCCATCTGTAGTACAGTCATTTGGTCCTTGGTGTTTAACTTCACCAACAATTGTTGTCTCTGTCTTGACCATGGGAGTTGGGCTTCAACAGGGAAAACAGGCAGGCTCCAGTTAGATTCTGGTCTCTTTGTGTATGTGTAGTCCTCTCTCTTTCCATCCTAGAAGTTGCTGATTGTGATTCATTCCAAATAGTGATGTATCAAAGAGGATCCTTGATGCTGGATATAACAGATGTATTACTTCTGTATCAGCTGATCTATGAGAGGAGTCTTCTTGCTGGGTAAGGAATAACTTCATTCAGTTTTCTTGCGGATGGGTGTTTGTAAAGTAATATGTTATGCATGTTGAATGGGAAATACGGTAGACTGAGTTAAATGAGCATTACTTTGTGGTTTCAAATGATAACTTAGCATTTTATGTTATGTATTTATTCTGAAGTAAAATTTTAAAAGTGCTGGTTATTTTGACTGTAGGGAGACTTATTACTGGACAGATGCCTCACAGATTTATTGATATTTACTTGATAAAGTCCTGCCCATTGCCTCTGTACTCAAATCTACTTAAAGACAAGGTTAAATTTGTTTTACCTAATTCAACCAGCCTGATAGTATAGATGGAGAAAGTCCTGATTACATCCCAGGTGACCTGGGATTGATTAGCATTAACTTGGACATATGAAGGAGATGGCAGGGAGGGTGGGCATGCTCATCCTAGGAGGGAGTGCTGGGTGGGATGATCCATCATTGACCCAAGGCTTGGGGAAATTGCCTGGCTAGGCATGCAAGATGGCAAGTGCGTGTGAGTACTGTAGAGTCTGAGGCAGGCATGTCCTCCTGGGCCATGCCTCATTACCCATCCATCCTAAGATGTAGTATCCTGAGCTTGCTGAGAGATAATGCCTAAGAAAAAGTCCTACAGTACTGGTCAGTGTATGTGACACTGCTGGCACTAACTCTGCTGGTGCCACCTTATTGAAACACTAATGACAGCTTCAGCTATGGAACAGCAGTACCAATAAAAACAAAGATTGTGTAGTCCCTTCCATCAGGTGGGTGCTAGCGAGAGGATTGGAGCTATTGGACAGAGAAAGAGAGAGAGAGAAAGATGCAAGTGATGGCCGTGCTGATGTACACTAGGGACCCAAAAATAGTCCAGATGTATGCTGTAAATTAAGTAATAACATCAATTTAGAATACATTTTTAGAGATTACTACTGTTGCCATGAAACACTGTTCTGAGATGTCAGTTGAGTAAACATCTCTCCTTTAATTTTTGCATCTTTAAATGTCATTACCTGGTTTTCATGTTACTGGGGACTGGTTTTGCAATGCTGCTATACCTTTTATTCAGTCAGTGGGTCTCCCAGCTGGTCATCTCTTCTTCCTCATTCTGGTGCATGTAGTGAAATGACCTATCAGAAGTACTGAAAGTCCTTCCACCTCTTTGTATGTGCATTTCTGTGCTTTAAGAATTGCCCAGCGCTCTCTGTTTTGCTTTAGAAGAACTCTGTGGTAATTATTGTCAACATCTATTTGACAGTCATTGTGTTATGTTAACATTAGCATTGTTACAAAAGGCAGTGGTAGTACAGTTCTTTCAGAAATATTACATGTGAAATGCAGTTGCACATTAAGGGTTAATGACTGCTGAAGGCTTCGGAATTTGTATGTTCTGTAATACAATTTCCCCTGACACAGCAACTACCAGAGGGGCCAAAACCTCTTCAGTGAAAGAGGAAATGGGGTAAAGGTAAAAAAATTAAGTTACTCCAAAAACATACAAAAGACGTACGTAGAGCCATAAACTTTCCTGCAACCACTCCAGCCACGCTGTAATATCTCTGTTGTGCAAACTGCAAGCTACTTGATACCTTGTTAGAGTTACAATGCCCCATGCTCTATACACAGTTATCCCAAATCCTAAAACATGGGTAGTTTGCTTAGCTCACTATGTTGACTTGTAACACCACATCTAATAGTAATTTAGGTGTACAATTTGTGTTTTCATCTTTACAGAATGTATTTGTGGCACACACAAAAAATCAACTGGCTTCAAATTCAAATGCATCAACAAGCCTTTAAAGTGCAGTTGTATCTAAAGTAATTAACATGAACAAAGGGAATTTACTGTATCAGTAAAACAACATTTGGATTTACCCACTTTGTGCGCATTTGTTTCACAGCCACAGTTTTCATTTGTGGTGCCTATGTCCCTATAAACATCAGTACTGGTCTCATACCACCATTCTGCGGACATTAGTGGTCCATGCAGGGCTATTGTATATATTCAACATTCCTAGGAACATTCTTCAGGCCCCTTTTGACCCTAATATGAATTTTAAATTGTAGTAATCCATTGTCCTTAGTATAACAAAAACATTATTATAATAAAATGATGTGATAATACCTTATAAAACATTTACAATAAAGCTATATACACTATTCTAGAGAATGGGGAGAGGGTACCTTCAATGATTGGTCGACAATTACAAGTTCCCCTGTGGTGCATCCAAGCCAAAAGCCTTGTCTTATAGATTGTGCTTCCACCTTCCACTGTTTTGTGTAGGTTTGTGTAGGTTTGATCACATGGCAGTTTCTAAAATAGCTTTAAAATAAACAATTCCGAAACAATGCTACATATATAGCAGCTGATGAAGTTGAGTACACTATTATAGTGCCTTGCATACATTTATAATACTTGTTTTAGTAAAAGACAATACAGTTGTCCAACCATTTTGATTCTTTCCCTTCCTTGAAAAACACAAAAACTGAAATATTTTTATAAATCAATTTGTCAACCTAGTGTAATATTTGAGTTATCACTATAATCTAGCAAATGTGTATGGTATTTTCTAATATCCTGATAGTTTAGGTAAAAGACTGTCAGATGAATGAACATTTAGTACCACAGATGGATTTATTTAAAGATGCTCCTTCATTGTGGAATATCAGGTAAGGTGGTTTACATGCAACAGCTTGTAATTCCAGAATACTTCTGTTAAGGTAACAGAGACAAGGACAAGTTATTCCATTACAGATATATTAAAACCTACTGTGCCTGCTGGTTCAAAAGGGAAATAAAATTAACTTCTCCAACATAGATTTCAGAGGCAGCCACTTTTAAGTCTCCTGTCCAGAAGAATAACTAATGTCAACAATGAGCCGAGGTAGTTCCCGATAGACAGTCTGTGAAATGTCCCACAAGCTCAGCAACACGAATTACACAGTCACTGTCACACAACTAGAACCCTGTACAAACAGCCTCATGTACAGAATTATATACACGTGTGTTCGGATGATCGAAGTTTCAGAACTTCAAACATCATATGGCTGAAGACCAGATGATCAAAGTTTTAAAACTTTGAATGTTCTGAATGGAGATTGCCATTCAGCACAGAATGGGAAATTTACTGTTTTTCCTCGCTGTAGTGCAATCTCAGAGTTTGTACATTTAAGTAGAAGGGGGTGTGTGGGGTGCAGGGGGGCTTGTCCCCTGCAAAAACATAAAAGAAGACCTTTATTGTTTTTATTTTCTTTAATTTGTTTGAAGTTTCAAAACTTCAGTCATGTGGTCTTTGGCCATATGATGTTCGAAGTTTTGAAACTTCGATCATCTGAAGTAGACCTATATATATACATATATATATGTATATATATATATATATATATATATATATATATATATATATATATATATATATATATATATACAGACACACACACACACACACACACTATATATATATATATATATATATATATATCATATATACACATATATATCATATATACACATACACACACACACACACACACACACACACACACACACACACACACACACACACACACACACACATATATATATAGTCATCTTTGCACAACTGTAAGCATGTTTTCTTCACTTTACAAATCTGGATCACAGGACACAGGCATCGGTACCTCCCCTGCTCCCTATTCTTGCAGAACACAAGAAAATGACTGCATTTGTTAAACTTCTTAGAGAATTAAATGTATTTGCTGGTCCTTACATAAAGCGGCCCAACCCATCCCAGCCATTCTCCCAACCAGCTTTAAGTGGTGTAGCAAAAGCATCCCAAAAGGCATGTAAGTATATTATCCACCTAGTAAAATGGTCAATATATTAGTTGCCCTACTCAATGAGGACCACAATGCACACAGCCAGGGATAAATTTGTGATTATCCATCTAGCTGTGAAGACTAGCGATAAAGGTGGCTAAGGTGTTGTATTGATGCTAAGAGGACATTTACTCCATATGAAAGTTTACTACATTGGGGAAGGATGCACTGGACAAGATATCTATCATACCAGTAGGTCTTATTTATGTGCAGTTGCAATCACACACCAAGGGGTCCATGTCAGCTAACTCCTGTATACACCTACCCAACTACCAAACCAAGCAGTGCTGTTAAGCAGGAGTAACCATGACACATCAACAAAAGGGTAGATCTCTAACAACTAACTCCTGTGAACACCTACTCAGCAAGCACAGCCAGCAGTGCTGTTAAGCAGCAGTAACCATAACAACAACAAAATGGTAGATTTTTAACAGCTAACTCCTGTGTACACCAACCCACCTAGCACATCAAGCAGTGCTGTTAAGCAGCAGTGACCATAACAAAGCAACAAAAGGGTAGATTTCAAACTACCTCCTGTGTACACCTCCCACCTAGCACACCCAGCATTGCTGCTAAGCAGCAGTAACCATAACACAGCAACAAAAGGGTAGATTTCTAACAGCTAACTCCTGTCTACACCTACGCACCAAGCACATCCAGCAGTGCTGTTCAGCAGCACTAACCATAACACATCAACAAAAGGGTAGAATTCTAATAACTAACTCCTGTGTGCACCTACCCACCTAGCACACCCAGCAGTGCTGTTAAGCAGCAGTAGCCACAACACAGCAACAAAAGGGTAGATTTCTAATAGCTAACTCCTGTGTACACCTACCAACCTAGCACAGCTAGAAGTGCTGTTAAGCAGCAGTAGCCACAACACAGCAACAAAAGGGTAGCTTTCTAACAGCTAACACCTGTGTACACCTACCCACCAAGCACAGCCAACAGTACTGTTAAACTGCAGTAACCATAACACAGCAACAAAAGTGAAGATTTCTAGCAGCTAACTCCTGTGTAAACCTACCCACCTAGCACACCCAGCAGTGCTGTTAAGCAACAGTAACCATAACAAATCAACAAAAGGGTAGATTTCTAACAAGGTAACTCCTGTGTACACCTACCCACCTAGCAAACCCAGCAGTGCTGTTAAGCAACAATAACCATAACACAGCAACAAAAGGGTAGATTTCTAACAGCTAACTCCTGTGTACACCTACCAACCTAGCACAGACAGCAGGGGTGTTAAGCAGAAGTAACCATAACACATCAAGAAAAGGGTAGATTTCAAACAGCTAACTCCTGTGGACACCTACCAACCTAGCACATGCAGCAGTGCTGTTAAGCAGGAGTAACTATGACAAAGCAGCAAAAGGGTAGATTTCTAACAACTAACTCCTGTGTACACCTACCCACCTAGCACACCCAGCAGTGCTGTTAAGCAACAGTAACCATAACACATCAACAAGAGGGTAGAATTCTAATAACTAACTCCTGTGTACACCTACCCACCTAGCACACCCAGTAGTGCTGTTAAGCAGCAGTAACCATAACACAGCATCAAAAGGGAAGATTTCTAACAGCTAACACCTGTGTACACCTACCCCCCCAAGCACAGCCAGCAGTACTGTTAAACTGCAGTAACCATAACACAGCAAAAAAAGTGAAGATTTCTAACAGCTAACTCCTGTGTAAACCTACCCACCTAGCACACCCAACAGTGCTGTTAAGATACAGTAACCATAACACATCAACAAAAGGGTAGATTTCTAACAAGCTAACTCCTGCGTACACCTACCCACCTAGCAAACCAGAAGTGCTGCTAAGCAACGATAGCCATAAAACAGCAACAAAAGGGTAGATTTCTAACAGCTAACTCCTGTGTACACCTACCAACCTAGCACAGCCAGCAGGGGTGTTAAGCAGAAGTAACCATAACACATCAAGAAAAGGGTAGATTTCAAACAGCTAACTCCTGTGTACACCTACCAACCTAGCACATGCAGCAGAGCTGTTAAGCAGGAGTAACCATAACAAAGCAGCAAAAGGGTAGATTGCTAACAACTAACTCATGTGTACACCTACCCACCTAGAACACCCAGCAGTGCTGTTAAGCAGCAGTAACCATGACAGAACAACAAAAGGGTAGATTTCTAATGGCTAACTCCTGTGTACACCTACCCACCTAGCACAGCCAGTAGTGCTGTTAAGCAGCAGTAACCATAACACAGCAACAAAAGGGTAGATTTCTAAAACCTAACTCCTGTGTACACTTAACCACCTAGCACATCCAGCAGAGGTGATAAGCAGTAGTAACCAAGACACAGCAACAAAAGGGTGCATTTCTAACAGCTAACTCCTTTGTACACCTACCCACCTAGCACAGCCGGCAGTGCTGTTAAAAAGCAGTAACCATAACACAACAACAAAATGGTAGATTTCTAATAGCTAACTCCTATGCACACCTACCCACCTAGCACAGCCAGCAGTGCGGTTAAGCAGCAGTAACCGTAACACAGCAACAAAAGGGTAGATTTCTAACAGCTAACTCCTGTGTACACCTACCCACCTAGCACATCCAGCAGTGCTGTTAAGCAGCACTAACTATAACACATCAACAAACGGGTAGATTTCTTACAACTAACTCCTGTGTACACCTACCCACCTAGCACAGCCAGCAGTGGTGTTAAGCAGCAGTAACTATAACACAGCAGCAAAAGGGTAGATTTCTAACAGCTAACTCCTGTATACACCTACCACCTAGCACAGCCAGCAGTGCTGCTAAGCAACAGTAACCATAACACAGCAACAAAAGGGTAGATTTCTAACAGCTAACTCCTGTGTACAACTAACCCCCTAGCACAGCCAGCAGTGGTGTTAAGCAGCAGTAACCATAACAAACCAACAAAAGGATGTATTTCTAACAGCTAACTCCTGTGTACACCTACCCACCTACTACAGCCAGGAAAGCTGTTAAGCTGCAGTAACCATAACACAGCAGCAAAAGGGTAGATTTCGAACAGCTACATCCTGTGTACACCTACCCACCTAGCACAGCCAGCAGTGGTGTTAAGCAGCAGTAAACATAACACAGCAACAAAAGGATAGATTTCTAACAGCTAACTCCTGTTTACACCTACCCCCCTAGCACATCCAGCAGTGCTGTTAAGCAGCAGTAACCATAACACATCAAAAAAAGGGTAGATTTAAAACAGCCAACTCCTCTGTTCAGCTACCCACCTAGCACAGCAAGCAGTGCTGTTAAGCAGCAGTAACCATAACAAAGCAACAAAATAGTAGATTTCTAATAGCTAAGTCCTGTGTACACCTACCCACCTAGCACAGTCAGCAGTGCTGTTAAGAAGGAGTAAGCATAACAAAGCAAACAAAGGGTAGATTTCTAACACTTAAACCTGTGTACACCTATGCACATATCACACCCAGCTGTGCTGTTAAGCAGCAGTAACCATAACACAACAACAAAAGGGTAGATTTCAAACAGCTAATTCCTGTGTACACCTACCCACCTAGCACAGCCAGCGGTGCTGCTAAGCAGCAGTAACCATAACGCAACAACAAAAGGGTCGATTTCTAACAGCTAATTCCTGTGTACACCTACCCACCAAGCATGGCCAGCAGTGCTGTTAAACAGCAGTAACCATAACACAACAACAAAAATGGTAGATTTCTAAAACCTAACTCCTGTGTACACTTTACCACCTAGCACATCCAGCAGAGGTGATAGACAGTAGTAACCATAACACAACAACAAAAGGGTAGATTTCTAACAGCTAACTCCTGTGAACAACTACCCACCTATCACAGCGGCAGTGCTGTTAAGCAGGAGTAACCATAACACAACAACAAAAGGGAAGATTTCTAACAGCTAATTCCTGTGCACACCTACTCACCTAGCACAGTCAGCAGTACTGCTAAGCAGCAGTAACCCGAACACAACAAAAAGGGTAGATTTCTAACAACTAACTCATGTGTACACTTACCCACCTAGCACAGCCAGCAGTGCTGTTAAGCAGCAGTAACCATAACACAGCAACAAAAGGGTTGATTTCTAACTCCTAACTACTGTGTACACCTACCCACCTAGCACAGCCCAGCAGTGCTGTTAAGCAGCAGTAACCATAACACATCAAAAAAAGGGTGGAGTTCTAACAACAAACTCCTGTGTACAACTACCCACCTAGCACAGTCAGCTGTGCTGTTAAGCAGCAGTAAGCATAACACAGCAACAAAAGGGTAGAGTTCTAACAGCTAACTTCTATGTATACCTACCCACCTAGCACAGCCAGCAGAGCTGTTAAGCAGCAGTAACCATAACACTGCAAACAAAGGGTAGATTTCTAATAGCTGACTCCTGTGTACACTTACCCATCTAGCACATCCAGCAGTGCTGTTAAGCAGCAGTAACCATAACAGAGCAACAAAAGGGTAGATTTCTAACAACTAACTCCTGAGTACACCAACCCACCTAGCACAGCCAGCAGCACGTTTAAGCAGGAGTAACCATAACACAGCAACAAAATTGTATATTTCTAACACCCAACTACTGTGTACACCTGTCCAACTAGCAATCCCAGCAGTGCTATTAAGCAGAAATAACTATAACACAACAACAAAAGGTTAGATTTCTAACAGCAAACTACCGTGTACACATACCCACTTAGCAGAGCCAGCAGTGCTGCTAAGCAGCAGTAACCATAACACAACGACAAAAGGGTAGATTTCTAAAAGCTAACTCCTGAGTACACCTACCCACCTAGCACAGCCAGCAGTGGTGTTTAGCAGCAGTAACCATAACACAACAACAAAAGGGTAGATTTCTAAAAGCTAACTCCTGTGTACACCTACCCACCTAACACATCCAGCAGTGGTGTTAAGCAGCGGTAACCATAACACAACAGCAAAACGATAGATTTCTAACAGGTATTTCCTGTGTACACCTTCCCACCTAGCGTATCCAGCAGTGCTGTTAAGCAGCAGTAACCATAACACAGCAACAAAAGGGTAGATTTCTAAAAGCTAACTCCTTTGTACACCTACCCACGTAGCACAGCCAGCAGTGGTGTTAAACAGCAATAACCATAACACAGCAACAAAAAGGAAGATTTCTACCAACTAACTCCTGTGTACACCTTCCCACCTAGCACAGCCAACATTGCTGTAAAGCAGCAGCAACCATAACACATCACCAAAAGGGTAGATTTCTAACAACTAACTCCTGTGTACACCTACCCTTCTAGCACAGCCAGCAGTGCTGTTAAGCTGCAGTAACCATAACACAGCAACAAAAAGGCAGATTTCAAAAACCTAACTACTGTGTACACCTACCCAACTAGCACTCCCAGCAGTGCTGTTAAGCAGCAGTAACCATTACACAACAACAAAAGGGTAGATTTTTAACAGCTAACTCCTGTGTACACCTACCCATCTAGCAGAGCCAACAGTGCTGTTAAGCAGCAGTAACCATAACACAGCAACAAAAGGGTAGATTTCTAAAAGCAATTGTCTGTGTACACCTACCCTCCTAGCACAGCCAGCAGTGCTGTTAAGCAGCAGTAATCATAACACACCAACAAAAGTGTAGATTTCTAACAACAAACTCCTGTGTACACCTACCCATCTAGCATAGCCAGCAATGCTGTTAAACAGGAGTAGCCATAACACAGCAACAAAACGGTAGATTTCTAACAGCTAATCCTGTGAACACCTACCCACCTAGCACATCCAGCAGTGCTGTTAAGCAGCAGTAACCATAACAACAACCGAACGATAGATTTCTAACAGCTAACTCCTGTGTAAACTTACCCACCTAGCACAGCTAGCAGTGGTGTTAAGCAGCAGTAAACAAAACGCATCAACAAAAGGGTTGATTTCTAACAGCTAACTCCTGTGTACACCTACCCACCAACACATCCAGCCTTGCTTTTAAGAAGCAGTAACCGTAACACATCAACAAAAGTGCAGATTTATAACAGCTAACTCCTGTGTACACCTACCCACCTAGCACATCCAGCACTGCTGTTAAGCAGCAGTAACCATAACACAGCAGCAAAAGGGTAGATTTCTAACAGCTAACTCATGTGTATACCTACCCACCTCTCACAGTCAGCAGTGCTGTTAAGCAGCAGTAACTATAACACAGCAACAAACGGTAGATTTCTAACAGCTAACGCCTGTGTACCCCTACCCTCCTAGCAAAGCCAGCAGTGCTGTTAAGCAGCATTAACCATAACACAGCAACAAAAGGGTAGATTTCTAACAGCTAACTCCTGTGTACACCTAACCACCTAGCACATTTGGCAGTGCTGTTAACCAGCAGTAACCATAACACAGCAACAAAAGGGTAGATTTCTTACACCTAACCACTGTATACACCTACCCACCTAGCACTCCCAGCAGTGCTGTTCAGCAGCAGTACCCATAACACAACAAAAGGATAGATTTATAACAGCTAACTTCTGTGTACACCTACCCACCTAGCAGAGCCAGCAGTGCTGCTAAGAAGCAGTAACCATAACACAGCAACAAAAGGGTAGATTGCTAACAGCTAACTCATGTGTACACCAACCCACCTAGCACATCCAGCAGTGCTGTTATGCAGCAGTAACCATAACACAACAACAAAATCGTAGATTTCTAACATCTAACTCCTGTGTATACCTCTCCACCTAGCACAGTCAGCAGTGCTTATAAGCAGAATTAACCATAACACAACAACAAAAGGGTAGATTTCTAAAACCTAACTCCTGTGCACACCTACCCATCTAGCTCAGCCAGCAGTGCTGCTAAGCAGCAGTAACCATAACAACAACAAAAAGGGTAGATTTCTAAAAAACTGCTGCGCTCATAAACCCACCTAGCATATCCAGCAGTGCTGTTAAGCAGTGGCAGCCATAACTCAACAACAAAAGGTTAGACTTCAAACAGGTAACTCCTGCTTACACCTACCCACCTAGCAGAGCCAGAAATGCTGTTAAACAGCAGTACCGATAACAAAGTAACAAAAGTGTAGATTTCTAACAACTAATTCCTGTGTACACCTACCCACCTCGCACAGCCAGCAGTGGTGTTAAGCAGCAGTAACCATAACACATCAACAAAAGGGTAGATTTCTAACAGCTAACTCCTGTGTACACCTACCACCTAACACATCCAGTCATGCTGTTAAGCAGCAGTAACCATAACACATCAATAAATGGGCAGATTTCTAACATCTAACTCCTGTGTACACCTACCCACCTAGCACATCCAGCAGTGCTGTTAAGCAGCAATAACCATAACACAGCAGCAAAAGGGTAGATTTCTAACAGCTAACTCTTGTGTCCACCTACCCACCTAGCACAGCCAGCAGTGCTGTTAAGCAGCAGTAACCAAAACACATCAACAAAAGGGTAGATTTCTAACAGCTAACACCTGTGTACACCTACCCACCGAGCACAGCCAGCAGTGGTATTAAGCAGCAGTAACTATATCACAGCAACAAAATGGTAGATTTCTTACAGCTAACTCCAGTGTACACCTTCCCATCTAGCACATCCAGCAGTGCTGTTAAGCAGCAGTAACCATAACACAGCAACAAAAGGGTAGATTTCTAACAGCTAACTCCTGTGTACACCTACCCTCCTAGCAGAGCCAGCAGTCCTGTTAAGCAGCAGTAACCATAACACATCAGCAAAAGGGTCGATTTCGAACAGCTAACTCCTGTGCACATCTACCCACCTAGCACATTCAGTAGTGCTGTTAAGCAGCAGCAAACATAACACATCAACAAAAGGGTCGATTTCAAACAGCTAAGTCCTGTGTGCACCTACCCACCTAGCACATTCAGCAGTGCTGTTAAGCAGCAGTAACCATAACACAGTACAAAAGGGTAGATTTCTAACACCTAATAACTTTGCACACCTACCCACTTAGCACTCCCAGCAGTGCTGTTAAGCAGCAGTAACCATTACACAACAACAAAAGGGTAGATTTCTAACAGCTAACTCGTGTGTACACCTACCCACCTAGCACATCAAGCAGTGGTGTTAAGCAGCAGTAACCATAACACAACAGCAAAAGGATAGATTTCTAACAGGTATTTCCTGTGTACACCTTCCCACCTGGCGTATCCATCAGTGCTGTTAAGCAGCAGTAACCATAACACAGCAACAAAAGGGTAGATTTCTAAAAGCTAACTCCTTTGTACACCTACCCATGTAGTACAGCTAGCAGTGCTGTTAAACAGCAATAACCATAACACAGCAACAAAAAGGAAGATTTCTACCAACTAACTCCTGTGTACACCTACCCACCTAGCACAGCAAGCATTGCTGTAAAGCAGCAGCAACCATAAGACATCACCAAAAGGGTAGATTTCTAACAACTAACTCCTGTGTACATCTACCTTTCTAGCACAGCCAAGACATTGGCAACCTTCAAACACTGGACCCCACCCAGTTTGGGTTTGTGAAGGGTCGATCTTGTCTCCTGAACCTGATTGACTTCTTTGAATCAGTCTCTAGAGCCATGGACAAGGGTAAGGTGGTCCACACAGCCTATCTAGACCTTGCTAAGGCCTTTGACACCATCCCCCACTCTGGAATCATAGATAAACTTACTAAGTTGGGCATTAATCCCTACGTCACCCAATGGATTGCTAAATGGCTTACTGATAGAACCCACACTGTAAAAGTAGCCAACTCCAAATCCAGCTCCAGACAAGTGACAAGTGGAGTACCTCAGGGTTCAGTCCTGGGGCCGCTCTTGTTTGGCATCTACTTCTCTGAAGTACAGGTCAACACTAAGGGACTCTGGCTAACAAAGTTTGCAGATGACTGCAAACTGGGAGCCATTATTGAATCCCCAAATGATGTGGATACTCTACAAAAGGGCCTTACAGAAACAGATGCTTGGTGCCAGAGCCATGGGCTCAAGCTCAATGCCAAGAAATGTATTGTTATCCCCTTTGGGAAAAAAACATGTATCCATGAATTACCATATAGGTGGAAGTACACTAAACACAGAAAGTGTGATAAGAGACTTAGGGACACAGGTGGACAGTGGTCTCACCTTCGATAACCACATCGCCACAACAGTCAGGAAATCCTTCTATGTGGCACACCTCATCACGAAGGGCTTTTCATCCAGAAAAAAGGAGGTCATTGTCCCACTGTACTCATCCCTCATTAGACCCATTATAGAATACAACGCCCCATTTGGTATGTACCTCTCAAGACATCTGCAACAACTGGAAAGGCCTCAGAAATACCTCACTAAAAGAATCACAGGCCTAAAGCAGATGCCCTACGCTGACCGCCTTAAAAAACTCCAGCTATACTCTGTCGCATATCATCTACTCAGAGGCGATCCCTGCTTAACATACAATGCCATGTCAAACCCAGAGCTGTTGGACATGCTACACTTAAAGAAATCCCAATCCCTCAGAGCTACACGCTCCAGGGATCTAAACCTTGTCATCACAATAAACAAAACATGCTGGAGGGATAGGTTCCTGACCCAGAGACTCCCCAGACTCTGGAATAGATTGCCCATACATGTCAAGCAGAGTGCCTCTTTGGACCTCTTCAAGAGGAACCTTGACGATTGGATGGGAGAAAGGAAATTCACCCCAGGGATCACATCAGTCGACCTGCTAAACAGGGGTCCAAGAAAGTAAATAATGTGGGAAGAAATAGCCAGGGAATTGTCATGGCTAGGCTTGTATAGGCCCTAGGGCTGATACCCTAGTACCAACCTATGAACCTATGAACAGTGCTTAACATAACACAGCAACAAAAGGGCAGATTTCAAAAACCTAACTACTGTGTACACCTACCCAACTAGCACTCCCAGCAGTGCAGTTAAGCAGCAGTAACCATTACACAACAACAAAAGGGTAGATTTCTAACAGCTAACTCCTGTGTACACCTACCCATCTAGCAGAGCCAGCAGTGCTGTTAAGCAGCAGTAACCATAACACAGCAACAAAAGGGTAGATTTCTAAAAGCAATCGCCTGTGTACACCTACCCTCCTAGCACAGCCAGCAGTGCTGTTAAGCAGCAGTAATCATAACACACCAACAAAAGTGTAGATTTCTAACAACAAACTCCTGTGTACACCTACCCACCTAGCATAGCCAGCAATGCTGTTAAACAGGAGTAGCCATAACACAGCAACAAAACGGTAGATTTCTAACAGCTAATCCTGTGAACACCTACCCACCTAGCACATCCAGCAGTGCTGTTAAGCAGCAGTAACCATAACAACAACCGAACGGTAGATTTCTAACAGCTAACTCCTGTGTACACCTACCCACCAACACATCCAGCCTTGCTTTTGAGAAGCAGTAACCGTAACACATCAACAAATGTGCAGATTTATAACAGCTAACTCCTGTGTACACCTATCCACCTAGCACATCCAGCACTGCTAAGCAGCAGTAACCATAACACAGCAGCAAAAGGGTAGATTTCTAACAGCTAACTCATGTGTATACCTACCCACCTCTCACAGTCAGCAGTGCTGTTAAGCAGCAGTAACTATAACACAGCAACAAATGGCAGATTTCTAACAGCTAACGCCTGTGTACCCCTACCCTCCTAGCAAAGCCAGCAGTGCTGTTAAGCAGCATTAACCATAACACAGCAACAAAAGGGTAGATTTCTAACATCTAACTCCTGTGTATACCTCTCCACCTAGCACAGTCAGCAGTGCTTATAAGCAGAATTAACCATAACACAACAACAAAAGGGTAGATTTCTAACACCTAACTCCTGTGCACACCTACCCACCTAGTTCAACCAGCAGTGCTGCTAAGCAGAGGTAACCATAACAAAACAACAAAAAGGGTAGATTTCTAAATAACTGCTGTGCTCATAAACCCACCTAGCATATCCAGCAGTGCTGTTAAGCAGTAGTAGCCATAACTCAACAACAAAAGGTTAGACTTCAAACAGGTAACTCCTGTTTACACCTACCCACCTAGCAGAGCCAGCAGTGCCATTAAACAGCAGTAACTATAACACAACAACAAAAGAGTAGATTTCTAACAACTAATTCCTGTGTACACCTACCCACCTCGCACAGAGGGTAGTGGTGTTAAGCAGCAGTAACCATAACACATCAACAAAAGGGTAGATTTCTAACAGCTAACTCATGTAAAAACCTACCCACATCGCACAGCCAGCAGTGCTTTTAAGCAGCAGTAACCATAACACAACAACAAAAGGGAAGATTTCCAACAGCTAACTCCTGTGTACACCTATCCACCTAGCCGAGCCAGCAGTGGTGTTAAGCAGCAGTAACCATAATACAGCAACAAAAGGATAGATTTCGAACAGCTCACTCCTGTGTACATCTACCCACCTAGCACAGTCTGCAGTACTGTTAAGCAGCAGTAACCATAACATAACAACAAAAGGGTAGATTTCTAAAACCTAACTACTGTGTACACCTACCCAACTAGCACTCCCAGCAGAGCTGTTAAGCAGCAGTAACCATTACACAACAACAAAAGGGTAGATTTTTAACAGCTAACTCCTGTGTCCACCTACCCATCTAGCAGAGCCAGCAGTGCTGTTAAGCAGCAGTAACCATAACACAGCAACAAAAGGGTAGATTTCTAACAGCTAACTCCTGTGTACACCTACCCACCTAACACATCCAGCCATGCTGTTAAGCAGCAGTAATCATAACACACCAACAAAAGTGTAGATTTCTAACAACAAACTCCTGTGTACACCTACCCACCTAGCATAGCCAGTAGTGCTGTTTAGCAGGAGTAACCATAATACAGCAACAAAAGGGTAGATTTCTAACAGCTAATCCTGTGTACACCTACCTACCTAGCGCATCCAGCAGTGCTGTTAAGCAGCAGTAACCATAACAACAACAAAAGGGTAGATTTCTAACAGCTAACTCCTGTGTAAACTTACCCACCTACCACAGCCAGCAGTGGTGTTAAGCAGCAGTAATTATAACACATCATCAAAAGGATAGATTTCTAACAGCTAACTCCTGTGTACACCTACCCACCAACACATCCAGCCGTGCTGTTAAGCAGCAGTAACCGTAACACATCAACAAAAGTGCAGATTTATAACAGCTAACTCCTGTGTACACCTACCCACCTAGCACATCCAGCACTGCTGTTAAGCAGCAGTAACCATAACACAGCAGCAAAAGGGTAGATTTCTAACAGCTAACTCATGTGTATACCTACCCACCTCTCACAGTCAGCAGTGCTGTTAAGCAGCAGTAACTATAACACAGCAACAAACCGTAGACTTCTAACAGCTAATGCCAGTGTACACCTAACCACCTAGCACATTTGGCAGTGCTGTTAAGCAGCAGTAACCATAACACAGCAACAAAAGGGTAGATTTCTTACACCTAACCACTGTATACACCTACCCACCTAGCACTCCCAGCAGTGCTGTTCAGCAGCAGTAACCATAACAACAACCGAATGGTAATTTCTAACAGCTAACTCCTGTGTAAACATACCCACCTAGCACAGCCAGCAGTGGTGTTAAGCAGCAGTAACCATAATATATCAACAAAAGGGAAGATTACTAACAGCTAAATCCTGTGTACACCTACCCACCTAACACATCCAGCCGTGCTGTTAAGCAGCAGTAACCGTAACACATCAACAAAAGGGTAGATTTCTAACAGCTAACTCCTGTGCACACCTACCCATCTAGCACATCCAGCAGTGCTGTTAAGTAGCAGTAACCATAACACAGCAGCAAATGTGTAGATTTCTAAGAGCTAACTCCTGTGTCCTCCTACCAGCCTAGCACAGCCAGCAGTGCTGTTAAGCAGCAGTAACCATAACACTGCAACAAAAGGGTAGATTTCTAACAGCTAACTCCTGCGTACAACTACCCACCTAGCACAGCCAGCAGTGCAGTTAAACATCAGTAACCATAACACAGCAACAAAATGGTAGATTTCTAACAACTAACTCCGGTATACACCTACCCACCTAGCACAGCCAGCAGTGCTGTTAAGCAGCAGTAACCATAACACAGCAACAAAAGGGTAGATTTCTAACAGCTAACTCCTCTGTACACCTACCCTCCTAGCAGAGCCAGCAGTGCTGTTAAGCAGCAGTAACCATAACACAGCAACAAAAGGGTAGATTTCTAACAGCTAACTCCTGTGCACATCTACCCACCTAGCACATTCAGTAGTGCTGTTAAGCAGCAGTAACCATAACACATCAACAAAAGGGTAGATTTTGAACAGCTAAGTCCTGTGTGCACCTACCCACCTAGCACATTCAGCAGTGCTGTTAAGCAGCAGTAACCATAACACAGCACAAAAGGGTAGATTTCTAACACCTATCTACTCTGTACACCTACCCACTTAGCACTCCCAGCAGTGCTGTTAAGCAGCAGTAACCATAACACAACAGCAAAAGGGTAGATTTTTAACAGCTAACTCCTGTGTACACCTATCCACCTAGCAGAGCCAGCAGTGGTGTTAAGCAGCAGTAACGATAAAACAGCAATAAAATGATAGATTTCTAACAGCTAACTCCTGTGTACACCTACCCACCTAGCACAGCCAGCAGTGCTGTTAAGCAGCAGTAACCATAACACAACAACAAAAGGGTAGATTTCTAACAGCTAACTCCTGTGTACACCTACCCACCTAGCACATCCAGCAGTGCTGTTAAGCAGCAGTAACCATAACACAGCAACAAAAGGGTAGATTTCTAACAGCTAACTCCTGTGTACACCTACCCACCTAGCACAGCCAGCAGTGCTGTTAAGCAGCAGTAACCATAACACAGCAACAAAAGGGTAGATTTCTAACAGCTAACTCCTGTGTACACCTACCCACCTAGCACAGCCAGCAGTGCTACTAAGCAGCAGTAACCATAACACAAAAAAAGAGTAGCTTTCTAATAACTAACTCCTGTGTACACCTACCCGCCTAGCATATCCAGCAGAGGTGTAAAGCAGCAGTAACCATAACACAGCAACAAAAGGATAGATTTCTAACAGCTAACTCCTGTGTACACCTACCCACCTAGCACAGTCTGCAGTGCTGTTAAGCAGCAGTAACCATAACACAACAACAAAAGGGTAGATTTCTAACAGCTAACTCCTGTGTACACCTACCCACCTAGCACACCCAGCAGTGCTGTTAAGCAGCAGTAACCATAACACAACAACAAAATGGTAGATTTCTAACAGCTAACTCCTGTGTACACCTACCCACCTAGCACATCCAGCAGTGCTGTTAAGCAGCAGTAACCATAACACATCAACAAAAGGGTAGATTTCTAACAGCTAACTCCTGTGTACACCTACCCACCTAGCACAGCCAGCAGTGCTGTTAAGCAGCAGTAACCATAACACAGCAAAAAAGGGTAGATTTCTAACAGCTAACTCCAGTGTACACCTTCCCATCTAGCACATCCAGCAGTGCTGTTAAGCAGCAGTAATCATAACACACCAACAAAAGTGTAGATTTCTAACAACAAACTCCTGTGTACACCTACCCACCTAGCACATCCAGCAGTGCTGTTATGCAGCAGTAACCATAACACAACAACAAAATGGTAGATTTCTAACAGCTAACTCCTGTGTACAACTATTTCCCTAGCACAGCCAGCAGTGCTGTTAAGCAGCAGTAACCATAACACAACAACAAAAGGGTAGATTTCTAACAGCTAACTCCTGTGTACACCTACCCACCTAGCACAGCCAGCAGTGCTGTTAAGCAGCAGTAACCATAACACAACAACAAAAAGGTAGATTTCTAACAACTAACTCCTGTGTACACCTACCCACCTAGCACAGTCTGCAGTGCTGTTAAGCAGCAGTAACCATAACACAACAAAAAAGAGTAGATTTCTAACAGCTAACTCCTGTGTACACCTACCCACCTAGCACAGCCAGCAGTGCTGTTAAGCAGCAGTAACCATAACACATCAACAAAAGGGTAGATTTCTAACAACTAACTCCTGTGTACACCTACCCACCTAGCACAGCCAGCAGTGGTGTTAAGCAGCAGTAACCATAACACAACAGCAAAAGGGTAGATTTCTAACAGCTAACTCCTGTGTATACCTACCCACCTAGCACAGCCAGCAGTGCTGTTAAGCAGCAGTAACCATAACACAGCAACAAAATGGTAGATTTCTAACAGCTAACTCCTGTGTACACCTACCCACCTAGCACAGCCAGCAGTGCTGTTAAACAGCAGTAACCATAACACAGCAACAAAAGGGTAGATTTCTAACAACTAACTCCTGTGTACACCTACCCACCTAGCACAGCCAGCAGTGCTGTTAAGCAGCAGTAACCATAACACATCAACAAAAGGGTAGATTTCTAACAGCTAACTCCTGTGTACACCTACCCACCTAACACATCCAGCCATGCTGTTAAGCAGCAGTAACCATAACACATCAAAAAAGGGTGGATTTCTAACAGCTAACACCTGTGTACACCTACCCAACTAAGGCATCCAGCAGTGCTGTTAAGCAGCAGTAACCATAGCACAGCAAAAAAGAGTAGATTTCTAACTGCTATCTCCTGCGTACACATACCCACCTAGCACAGCCAGCAGTGCTGTTAAGCAGCAGTAACCATAACACATCAACAAAAGGGTAGATTTCTAACAGCTAACTCCTGTGTACACCTACCCACCTAGCACAGCCAGCAGTGCTGTTAAGCAGCAGTAACCATAACACAGCAACAAAACGGTAGATTTCTTACAGCTAACTACAGTGTACACCTTCCCACCTAGCACATCCAGCAGTGCTGTTAAGCAGCAGTAACCATAACACAGCAACAAAAGGGTAGATTTCTAACAGCTAACTCATGTAAAAACCTACCCACATCGCACAGCCAGCAGTGCTGTTAAGCAGCAGTAACCATAACACAACAACAAAAGGGTAGATTTCTAACAGCTAACTCCTGTGTACACCTACCCACCTAGCACAGCCAGCAGTGCTGTTAAGCAGCAGTAACAATAACACAGCAACAAAAGGGAAGATTTCTAACAAATAACTCCTGTGCACATCTACCCACCTAGCACAGCCAGCAGTGATGTTACGCAGCAGTAACCATAACACATCAACAAAAGGGTAGATTTCTAACAGCTAACTCCTGTGTACACCTACCCACCTAGCACATCCAGCAGTGCTGTTAAGCAGCAGTAACCATAACACAGCAACAAAAGGGTAGATTTCTAACTGCTAACTCCTGTGTACACTTACCCACCTAGCACACCCAGCAGTGCTGTTAAGCAGCAGTAACCATAACACAACAACAAAAGGGTAGATTTCTAACAGCTAACTCCTGTGTACACCTATCCACCTAGCAGAGCCAGCAGTGCTGTTAAGCAGCAGTAACCATAACACAGCAAAAAAGGGTAGATTTCTAACAGCTAACTCCTGTGTACACCTACCCACCTAGCACAGCCAGCAGTGCTGTTAAGCAGCAGTAACCATAACACAACAACAAAAGGGTAGATTTCTAACAGCTAACTCCTGTGTACACCTACCCACCTAGCACAGCCAGCAGTGCTGTTAAGCAGCAGTAACCATAACACAACAACAAAAGGGTAGATTTCTAACAGCTAACTCCTGTGTACACCTACCCACCTAGCACAGCCAGCAGTGCTGTTAAGCAGCAGTAACCATAACACAGCAACAAAAGGGTAGATTTCTAACAGCTAACTCCTGTGTACACCTACCCACCTAGCACAGCCAGCAGTGCTGTTAAGCAGCAGTAACCATAACACATCAACAAAAGGGTAGATTTCTAACAGCTAACTCCTGTGTACACCTACCCACCTAGCACATCCAGCAGTGCTGTTAAGCAGCAGTAACCATAACACATCAACAAAAGGGTAGATTTCTAACAGCTAACTCCTGTGTACACCTACCCACCTAGCACATCCAGCAGTGCTGTTAAGCAGCAGTAACCATAACACAGCAACAAAAGTGTAGATTTCTAACAGCTAACTCCTGTGTAAACTTACCCACCTAGCACAGCCAACAGTGGTGTTAAGCAGCAGTAACTATAACACACGAAAAAAGGGTAGATTTCAAACAGCTAACTCCTGTGTACACCTACCCACCTAGCACAGCCAGCAGTGCTGTTAAGCAGCAGTAACCATAACACAGCAACAAAAGGGTAGATTTCTAACAGCTAACTCCTGTGTACACCTACCCACCTAGCACATCCAGCAGTGCTGTTAAGCAGCAGTAACCATAACACAGCAACAAAAGGGTAGATTTCTAACAGCTAACTCCTGTGTACACCTACCCACCTAGCACAGCCAGCAGTGCTGTTAAGCAGCAGTAACCATAACACAACAACAAAAGGGTAGATTTCTAACAGCTAACTCCTGTGTACACCTACCCACCTAGCACAGCCAGCAGTGCTGTTAAGCAGCAGTAACCATAACACATCAGCAAAAGGGTCGATTTTGAACAGCTAACTCCTGTGCACATCTACCCACCTAGCACATTCAGTAGTGCTGTTAAGCAGCAGTAACCATAACACATCAACAAAAGGGTAGATTTCTAACAGCTAACTCCTGTGTACACCTACCCACCTAGCACAGCCAGCAGTGCTGTTAAGCAGCAGTAACCATAACACAGCAACAAAAGGGTAGATTTCTAACAGCTAACTACTGTGTACACCTACCCACCTAGCACTCCCAGCAGTGCTGTTAAGCAGCAGTAACCATAACACAACAACAAAAGGGTAGATTTCTAACAGCTAACGCCTGTGTACACCTATCCACCTAGCAGAGCCAGCAGTGCTGTTAAGCAGCAGTAACCATAACACAGCAACAAAAGGGTAGATTTCTAACAGCTAACTCCTGTGTACACCTACCCACCTAGCACAGCCAGCAGTGCTGTTAAGCAGCAGTAACCATAACACATCAACAAAAGGGTAGATTTTGAACAGCTAAGTCCTGTGTGCACCTACCCACCTAGCACATTCAGCAGTGCTGTTAAGCAGCAGTAACTATAAGACAACAACAAAGGGGTAGCTTATTAACAGCTAACTCCTGTGTACACCTACCACATCCAGCAGTGCTGTTAAGCAACAGTAACCATAACACAACAAAAGGGTAGATTTTTAACAGCTAACTCCTGTGTACACCTATCCACCTAGCAGAGCCAGCAGTGGTGTTAAGCAGCAGTAACGATAAAACAGCAATAAAATGATAGATTTCAAACAGCTAACTCCTGTGTACACCTACCCACCTAGCACAGTCTGCAGTACTGCTAAGCAGCAGTAACCATAACATAACAACAAAAGGGTAGATTTCTAACAGCTAACTCTTGTGTACACCTACCAAGCTAGGACATCCAGCACTGCTGTTAAGCAGCAGTAACCATAACACAGCAACAAAAGGGTAGATTACTAAAGCTAACTCATGTGAAAACCTACCCACATTGCACAGCCATCCGTGTTGTTAAGTAGCAGTAACCATAACACAGCAAGAAAAGGGTAGATTTCTAACAGCTAACTCCTGTGTACACCTACCCTCCTAGCAGAGCCAGCAGTGTTGTTAAGCAGCAGTAAGCATAACACAACAACTAAAGGGTCGATTTCAAGCAGCTAATTCCTGTGTACATCTTCCCACCTAGCACATTCAGTAGTGCTGTTAAGCAGCAGTAACCATAACACATGAACAAAAGGATAGATTTCGAACAGCTAACTCCTGTGTACATCTACCCACCTAGCACAGTCTGCAGTACTGTTAAGAAGCAGTAACCATAACACAACAACAAAAGGGTAGATTTCTAACAGCTAACTCCTGTGTACAACTCTATCCTTAGCACAGCCAGCAGTGCTCATAAGCAGCATTAACCATAACACAACAACAAAAGGGTAGATTTCTAATACCTAACTCCTGTGCACACCTACCCACCTAGTTCAACCAGCAGTGCTGCTAAGCAGAGGTAACCATAACAAAACAACAAAAGTGTAGATTTCTAACAACTAACTCCTGTGTACACCTACCCACCTAGTACAGCCAGCAGTGCTGTTAAGCAACAACAACCATCACACATCAACAAAATGGTAGATTTCTAACAACTAACTCCTGTGTACACCTACCCACCTAGCACAGCCAGCAGTGCTGTTAAGCAGCAGTAACCATAACACATCAACAAAAGGGTAGATTTCTAACAACTAACTCCTGTGTACACCTACCCACCTAGCACAGCCAGCAGTGCTGTTAAGCAGCAGTAACCATAACTCAACAACAAAAGGGTAGACTTCAAACAGGTAACTCCTGTTTACACCTACCCACCTAGCACAGCCAGAAGGGCTGTTAAACAGCAGTACCGATAACAAAGCAACAAAAGGGTAGATTTCTAACAACTAATTCCTGTGTACACCTACCCACCTCACACAGCCAGCAGTGGTGTTAAGCAGCAGTAACCATAACACATCAACAAAATTTTAGATTTCTAACAGCTATCTCCTGTGTACACCTACCCACCTAACACATCCAGCCATGCTGTTAAGCAGCAGTAACTGCAACACATCAACAAATGGGCAGATTTCTAACAGTTAACACCTGTGTACACCTACCCACCTAGCACATCCAGCAGTGCTGTTAAGCAGCAATAACCATAACACAGCAGCAAAAGGGTAGATTTCTAACAGCTAACTCCTGTGTCCACCTACCCACCTAGCACAGCCAGCAGTGCTGTTAAGCAGCAGTAACCAAAACACATCAACAAAAGGGTAGATTTCTAACAGCTAACACCTGTGTACACCTACCCACCGGGCACAGCCAGCAGTGCTATTAAGCAGCAGTAACTATACCACAGCAACAAAACGGTAGATTTCTTACAGCTAACTACAGTGTACACCTTCCCACCTAGCACATCCAGCAGTGCTGTTAAGCAGCAGTAACCATAACACAGCAACAAAAGGGTAGATTTCTAACAGCTAACTCATGTAAAAACCTACCCACATCGTACAGCCAGCAGTGCTGTTAAGCAGCAGTAACCATAACACAACAACAAAAGGGTAGATTTCTAACAGCTAACTCCTGTGTACACCTATCCACCTAGCCGAGACAGCAGTGGTGTTAAGTAGCAGTAACCATAATACAGCAACAAAAGGATAGATTTCGAACAGCTCACTCCTGTGTACATCTACCCACCTAGCACAGTCTGCAGTACTGTTAAGCAGCAGTAACCATAACATAACAACAAAAGGGTAGATTTCTAACAGCTAACTCTTGTGTACACCTACCCACCTAGGACATCCAGCACTGCTGTTAAGCAGCAGTAACCATAACACAGCAACAAAAGGGTAGATTTCTAACAGCTAACTCTTGTGTACAACAACCCACCTAGCACATCCAGCAGTACTGTTAAGCAGCAGTAACCATAACACAGCAGCAAAAGGGTAGATTTCTAACAGCTAACTCCTGTGTCCACCTACCCACCTAGCACAGCCAGCAGTGCTGTTAAGCAGCAGTAACCATAAGACATCAAAAAAGGGTAGATTTCTAACAGATAACGCCTGTGTACAACTACCCACCTAGTTCAGCCAGCAGTGCTGTTAAGCAGCAGTAACCATAACACAGCAACAAAACGGTAGATTTTTAACAGCTAACTCATGTGTACACCTTCCCACTCAGCACATCCAGCAGTGCTGTTAAGCAGCAGTAACCATAAGACAGCAACAAAAGGGTAAATTTCTAACAGCTAACTCATGTGTAATCCTACCCACCTCACACAGCCAGCAGTGCTGTTAAGCAGCAGTAACCATACCACAGCAACAAAAGGGTAGATTTCTAACAGCTAACTCCTGTGTACACCTACCCTCCTAGCAGTGCCAGCAGTGCTGTTAAACAGCAGTAACCATAACACAGCAAGAAAAGGGTAGATTTCTAACAGCTAACTTTTGTGTACTCCTACCCACCTAGCACATTCAGCAGTGCTGTTAAACAGCAGTAACCATAACACAGCAAGAAAAGGGTAGATTTCTAACACCTAACTACTGTGTACACCTATCCACCTAGCACTCCCAACAGTGCTGTTAAGCAGCAGTAACCATAACACAGCAACAAAAGGGTAGATTTCTAACACCTAACTACTGTGTACACCTATCCACCTAGCAGAGCCAGCAGTGCTGCTAAGAAGCAGTAACCATAACAGAGAAACAAAAGGGTAGATTTCTAACAACTAACTCCTATGTACACCTACCCACCTAGCACAGCCAGCAGTGCTGCTAAGCAGCAGTAACCATAACACAACAAAAGGGTAGATTTCTAACCTCTAACTCCTGTGTACACTTACCCACCTAGCACACCCAGCAGTGCTGTTAAGCAGCAGTAACCATAACACAACAACAAAAGGGTAGATTTCTAAAAGGTAACTACAGTGTACACCTCCCCAACTAGCACAGCCAGCAGTGCTGTTAAGCAGCAGTAACCATAACACAACAACAAAAGGATAGATTTCTAACAGCTAACACCTGTGTACACCTACACAACGAGCACAGCCAGCAGTGCTATTAAGCAGCAGTAACTATAACACAGCAACAAAACGGTAGATTTCTTACAGCTAACTACCATGTACACCTTCCCACCTAGCACATCCAGCAGTGCTGTTAAGCAGCAGTAACCATAACACAGCAACAAAAGGGTAGATTTCTAACAGCTAACTCATGTAAAAACCTACCCACATCGCACAGCCAGCAGTGCTTTTAAGCAGCAGTAACCATAACACAACAAAGCAATTATATGTCAGCACTAAAAATTAAAAGCACTACACCCTCACTCCCCACTGGCCCTGGTTTTCAATTATTAAGGAATTCCCAATATTATTCTAGCATGTCCAAAGGTCAGTTGTCAATCTCCTCTCTGGTCCAGCTGGTGAATCTGGGAATCTTGAGGCAATGTTACAACTGCCTCATGTACACAGACAACCCTCTCCTCCTCCCAACAAATTCCAACACATGTGAGAGATGCAACCATATAGCCAAACTGGAGGCTAAGCTCTCTCAACTCAGTATTGGCATAACCAGTCAGGAGGAGAAGGAAACCACACTCACTACAATTCCAGTCTCACATAGACCTACCACGACAGCAAACCAAACACATAATCACACAAAACATACTGGAGGCTCTAAATAAAGATCTGTCAAGCAGCAGAGACCTCCAAAGCAGACACCCAAGCAGCCGCTACCCCAAAACAAAACACATGCAACACATATCTCACAAAGCCAGTGTGCCAAACAGTCACAGCCCTTAAGACTAAACAACACACCTGATACACTTGTAATAGGTGACTCTATCATCAGGCACACTGACGCCCGCCACCAGGCTGAAC